>NC_080751.1:52740959-53043989 GCF_020826845.1 Diceros bicornis minor
TCAGTCTCTCCTTCTAGTCCATGTGTTCTAAGTCTGAGAACAGGCTCAGGTCTTGAAATCAGGCAAGAGATTATGACTTGCCTTTGGAGTGATGTTGACCCCAACCTTCTACTCATCCTTTCTTAATCTCTTCTGATTATATATTGAGCAGTACCCTTTATGTCTGTCCATCTATCTTGTGCCTAGAAATACTGCATTCTATTAGCCCCCTCCACAGGTTGGGTCAGTACCCCTGGCTGCCACTTCAACCTGACTATTCATTGTGGTAATTGGGTCACCATTGCTTCTCACAGTTGTCTCTGCTATTCTAGGATCCTGTCATCTCCATGCTACTGGGGATCCTATTCTATAACAGCATCTTCTCCCATCAGCCCTAGTCTACAGAGGACAAACACCACTGAGCTTCTCGATACTAGTGCCCCTTCCAGAGCATTTGCTATCACCTTAATAGTCATACAGGCCCTCCAGAAGAACATGGACAGCTGAAAGCTTTTCTGGTCTTATTTGGTCAATACATGTTAGCGCGCTTACTCCTCAGACCTTTTTGATTCCTATATCCACACTCTGCCGTGACGGTTCTGGCACCTCTACTTTATTTAATGTGGTCATTGCTTTTCTCAGCTTCCAAGAACCATCCCAGCAGTATATTAGAACTGGCTCCCAGGGCCGGCCCCATGGCTTAGCAGTTAAGTGCACGCGCTCCGCTACTGGCGGCCCGGGTTCGGATCCCGGCTGCGCACCGACGCACTGCTTCTCTGGCCATGCTGAGGCCGCGTCCCACATACAGCAACTAGAAGGATGTGCAGCTATGACATACAACTATCTACTGGGGCTTTGGGGAAAAAAAAAAAAGGAAGGAGGATTGGCAATAGATGTTACCTCAGGGCCAGTCTTCCTCAGCAAAAAGAGGAGGATTAGCATGGATGTTAGCTCAGGGCTGATCTTCTTCACAAAAAAATAAATAAATAAATTAATTAATTAATTAAAAAAACAAAAACAAAAACAAGAAAGAACTGGCTCCCAGAGCTCTTGCCGTGGTATTAAATATTATGTCATGGGAATGTGCCTCTTATTAGCAAATTCCCCTAAACCAGCTTTATATTCTGCCCTCTTAATCCAATACACTCATGATCCACACTTAAGCATAATCCCTCTGCTTTGAGCCAGCTCCTGCAGACCCTGTGCCGTATAATCCTTTCTCTCCTGTATAGCCCCAGAACTTCCCTGGTCAGGTCAAGGTGAGATTTGACCTATTTTAAGTAAGAGCGGCCTCTATCTTCCAAGTCAGAGAGGCCCAATTCTGCAGGCCCAGATGGTACAAGGAATCTGAGGATTCAAGATTCTCAAGTGCATCTACTCAGATATCCCAACCTCAAGTCTCAAGGTTCTTTTTTTTTTTCCCAGCTTTATTGAGATATAATTGCCATAAAACATTGTGTAAGTTTAAGGTGTACCACGTGATGATTTGATATGCGTATATACTGTGAAATGATGATCACAATAAGGTTAATTGACACATCTAGTCGCTCACATAGTTCCCTTTTTTTGTGTGTGGTAAGAACTTTTTTTTTTTGTGAGGAAGATCAGCCCTGAGCTAACATCCGTGCTAATCTTCCTTTTTTGTTGAGGAAGACCGGCTCTGAGTTAACATCTATTGCCAATCCTCCTCCTTTTTTTTTTTTTTCCCCAAAGCCCCAGTAGATAGTTGTATGTCATAGTTGCACATCCTTCTAGTTGCTGTATGTGGGATGCGGCCTCAGCATGGCTGGAGAAGCGGTGCGTTGGTGCACGCCGGGATCTGAACCCAGGCCACCAGTGGCGGAGTGCGCGCACTTAACCGCTAAGCCATGGGGCGGCCCTGGTAAGAACTTTTAAAATCTACTCTCTTAGCAACTTTCAAGTATACAATACAGTATTGTTAACTAAAGTCACCATGCTGTACATTAGATCCCTAGAACTTATTCATCTTATAACTGGAAGTTTGCACCCTTTGACCACCTTCACCCATATTCCCCACCCCCGTCCCCTGCCTCTGGCAACCATCAATTTACTCTCTGTTTCTATGAGTTCAGTTTTTTTAGATTCCACATATAAGTGAGATCATACATCATTTGTCTTTCTCTGTCTGACATTTCGCTTAGTGTAATGCCTTCATGGTCCATCCATGTTGTCTCAAATGACAGAATTTTCTTCCTTTTTATGTCTAAATAATATTCTATTGTGTATATATAAACTACATTTTCTTTATGCATTCATCCATCGATGGACACTTAGGTTGTTTCCATGTCTTGACTATTATAAATCATGCTGCAATAAACACGGGAGCACAGATCTCTCTTTGAGATAATGATTTCATTTCCTTTGCATATACACCCAGAAGTGGGACTGCTAGTAGTTCTATTTTTAATTTTTTGAGGAACCTCCATACTGTCTTCCAGAGTGGCTGTACCAGTTTACATTCCCACCAGCAGTGCCCAAGGGGTCACTTTCCTCCACAACCTTGCCTGCATTTGTTATTTCTTGTCTTTCAGGGTTCTACTTCTTCCTTATCAAGGCCCTGACTTTGGCATTGGAGATTTGCCTAGGCTGAGAATTCAGCCTTCTCTGAAGTTCTGCCATTCTCACAGCTAAGCCCTATGTCTGGTTTTCAGCTCTCGTTGCCCTCTTATTGCAGACGATGAGAATCTCTTCAAATGCTGCTAAAGAAGTCTCTGACACTTACACAGTGCTTGCTTAGCAATAGTCACCCAATTCCACAATTCTTATAAATACAAATTTCCCCCCTACCTCTCAAACACCAGAGACTTGGCATCAACTACTGCATCCTCTTTCTCTGCATCCTTTCCCGGTTCACCAGGAGCAATCTGCCACAGCATATCAGGAACAATCAATATTCCACTTATAACTGGCAATGGGATGGATCCTCATTGCCATCCTGACATCGAATGAAGTAAATGTTAGCTTTTTGAAAGAATACGTGTATGATCATACATGCCTAGAATATCTGGGAAGGCTATACAAGAAACCACTGCAGTAGTTGCCTCTGGGAAGAGAAGCTGGATACCAGTAAACTGCCAAGTCAATGTATTTCTTTTTGAACTGTCTAATTTAGCTAGATGTATGTATTACCATTTTAATTTGGGGGAGGAAAAAATTAAAAGCCCCTTTGATGTGCCTATGAGCTTAAGAGATGATGTTAACCCCCTCCGTGGCCCAGAAGGGTAATTTTCCCACGAGTTTCTGAATCCTTCTCGACTCCTACGACAGAATATCACGGCTAATGAATTGAGCAACCTCATGAGCCATTGATTTAATAGTCACATTTAATAGGGCACTCTCTGCAACGCTCAGGGAGACACTCTGACAAGCAGGAAATCCCAAGTCCTCGTTTTTATTGGACTTTTATTACTATTGGGGTACTCTCTATGCCCATGTAATTGCTTCCTCTTCAAAACGTGATAGAAATAAGGTGAAATATGTACTCAGTAACAGACCTCAGAAAAGAGCCAAGGAAGCCACTGCCAGTAAAGTTGGAACAACTCTCTTCGGTGGTCGTGAGTGAGAGGAACATGCAGTCCACTGCTGGCAGAGGCCACAGATACGTAACGGGAGGCCCAGAGCTACCCATTTCTTATAGTCCACAGTTTCCCTCTTTGCAAAAATCCCTGTGACTGAGACTTAGCATACGCTTAGTTACCCAGTGATGTTATGGAATTCTAAAGGTATTTAAAATCAAAGGCTTTGATTTCCTGAGAAGGCAACTGTGTCTTCGACAGTTCAGGAGTCTCGGTGCTGGAATGAGTGGCTTAGAAGACGTGACAAATTTGTGTTGACACAAACCAGTGGTGGAATCTAATTCTGATTATTTCTTTTTGTCCCTCTCCCCACCCCCCGAACACACACACTTTATGCTGACTTATGCAGCTTGCATCTCCCTGCTCCCTGGCCCTTTGTCTCTGGCAGAGCTCAGCCTGCCGGGGGCACTGGCAGGAGTCTGCCGGGTGGGCTGAGAAAGAGATCAAGGCGTTTGTTTCCCCGGCTCCCTCCCTGTGGGGCTGCTGGGTGGCAGTGGCTTTCTACTCCACCTAAGGCCACAGCTCCTCTCCTACAGCTCAGCTCTCTCTAAGTTCTGGGACCCACACTCTCCTCTGTCCCTTCAGGCAGGGCCCACTACGTGGCAGCCTAACTTGTTAGATCTAGCCCCAGGGTGCTTCATCATCCTCTGTTAATCCTTCCTTAATCCTGATTCCACCTTTGTCATAATTTCCTTAACTCTCTTCAGTCATCCTTTCTGAATTTCTACTTGTTTCTTGCCAAAACCCTGACTGATACACTGATGGACCAAAATTTCACTTAGGCTAAAAAGATAAAAATGCCAGAAAGTAAATTTAGACCTCTGGTAATGAGCCACTCATCCAACATAGACATCAACATTTCTGCCACTACTATAACACAAACCTTCTGTGTCAGTAAAGAATGCTTTCAGCTATAAGTAACAGCAAACTCAACTTACAATGGCTTAAACCATAAAAATATTTATTATTACTTAACTCAAAGAGTATAGAGGTTGGCAGTCTCAGAATTGGTTCTATAACTCAAGGATGACAGCAAGGACCCAGGTTCTTTCTATCCTTCTGCTCTGACTTCCTCTGCATGTTGGTTTTAAATTTTCATGCTTGTCGCCTCATAGCTCAAGATGCTTGCCACAACTCCAGGCATCACAATCATATCTAAAGGCAGGAAACAGTAAACAGAGGAAAAGGTGTTCTCCTTGTGAGGCTTAATCTTTTTATCCAGGAAGAAAAATCCTTCCCAGAAACTTCCCCAACAGGTGTCCTCTGTTGTCCCATTGGCCAGAACTTTGTCACATAGCTACTTCTATCTGTAAGGAGTATGGGAAAGCAAGCATCTGACTTTTTAGACTCTGTAGGGGGAAATGGCAAAAGAAAAGAAGGTTGGGAATAGAAATTGAGTAACCAACCAACAGTGTCTGTCACATCCTATGCTGCAGGTAAACCTTCAGCCAGGCTGTCCCCCTCTGAGAAGTTATTTACGCTGTCTTCCAATGAGAAATGTCTCTAACTTCTTCTCTATTGTTTCTCTAAACAGTAATGAACTTTAAGGCCCAATTCCAATTCCTTCAACATCTATTTACGACTCCCACTGAATCACCCCTGATGTGCCCCATAATCTATCTGAGATGGCCATCCAGAAAACTGTATTAACTATATTTTCTGTATTTCTGATGCTCTGGCATCTAGGGCCTCATTCCTAAAGATAGTAAATAACTTGCTTGGAAGTATGCCTTCATATGCAAACCAACCAATCCAGAGGTCACCCCCCCACACACACACACAGACACGCCTCCTTTATCTGGCTCTTATACTCCAGGCTAGTATTCTCTGACCTAATCACCCCGAGGCCAAGTACCAGCAATGTGGGCCAGTCTCTATACCCCAGAACCTGCTGAAATTATTCAAACTAACCAATCCTAAACCTGCTCATTCTGCCTCTCCTATTCCTTCCCATGGAAACCACAGTAAAGGCTCTTGCCCTTGTTTTCTTTCCACTACTTCTGCCTCCTGACTGGACCTGCTGCTTCCCCACATGGCCCCCCATGGTGTGCAGTGCCCCCTCCTCTTGGGAACTGTGAGTAACAAAGTAACTCTCCGATGACAGTCTTCTGATCTGTTGGCCTCACCTTACCCGAATAATAATAAAACCTACATTTTAAAACAAAACCCTTCTCCATAATCTGTCTCCATTGGTGGTTCTACCTATTTGCCCTCTCTACTCAGGGACAAGCTCTGTGGGGTCATAGGTCTTGGACTACAATTGGTCAGGTCTTACTGCCCTTCCCTACAAGAGGCTCATCACTCTTCCCACCAGAGCTCCTACAAGACAAACAAATCTTTCCCTATTAATATTGGCCACTTCTAGAAGTATAACTTATGTCAAGGACCACATGCTTTCAGGGTTGAGGAGAAAGGAATAGTGGCATTATGGGAAAGAGCTCCATCTGCTACAAACTAAATTATTTAATTTTACTATAACTCCAGAAATGTTATATTATTCTCATTTTATAGATGTAAAACTGAGGCTCAGTGTATTAGTTTCCTACTGCTGCTGTAACAAATTATCACAAACTTAGTGGATTAAAACAACACAGGTTCATTCTCTTACAGGTTTACAGGTCAGAAGTCCAAAATCAGTTTCACCGGGCTAAAGTCAAGGTGTTGGCAGTGCTGCTCCCTACTGGAGGCTGAGGGGAGAATCCATTCCTTTGCCTTTCTCAGTCTCTAGTGGCTGACTGTATTACTTGGTGTGTGGCCTCTTCCTCTATCTTCAAAAACATCACTCTGATCTCTGCTTCTAGCATCTCATCACCTTCTCCCCCTTTTTTTTTTTTTGGTGGGGAAGATTAGCCCTGAGCTAACATCCATTGCCAATCCTCCTCTCTTTTTGCTGAGGAAGATTGGCCCTGACCTAACAACTGTGCCTATCTTCCTCTATGTTATATGTGGGACACCTGCCACAGCATGGCTTGATAAGGGGTGTGTAGGTCTGCACCCAGGATCCGAACCTGCAAACCCCTGGCCACCGAAGCGGAGCGTGCAAACTTACCCACTACACCACCGGACTGGCTCCTACCTTCTCCTTTTATGGTACTATCTCCCTCTGCCTCCCTCTTATAAGGACACTTGTGATTACATTTAAGGCCTACCCAAATAATCCAGGATAATCTTCCCGTCTCAAAATTCTTAATTTAATTATATTCACAAAGTCCCTTTTACCATATAAGTTAACATTCATAGGTTACAGGAATTAGGACTGGGTATTTTTGAGGGCCGTTATTCAGCCTACACCCTGGATTTCACTATGCTACGGCGTTCCTGCAGGCTACAAGGGCTGCATTCTTCTGGAAGTTCTAGGAGAGAACTCATTTCCTTGCCTCTTCCAGTTCCTAAAGACCTCTTGAATTCTTTGGCTTGTGGCTCCTTCCTCCATCTTCAAAGCCAGCAGCGTGTCATCGTCAAATCCCTCGCCGAATCTGACCCTGCTTCCAACATCACATCTCCTTCCTTGACTCTAACTCTCCTGCTCCCTCCCTCTTTCCCTTATAGGGAGACTCATGATTACACTGGGCCCAGGAAAATCTCATCTGCAAAGTCTCTTTGCCATATAAGGTAACATATTCACAGGTTCAGGGGATTAGGCCATGAACATCTTTGGTGGAGTCATTATTTCTGTCTACCACACTCAGGCAGAAAGCAGCTCACTGGTTTCTGGGGACGGGGTAAAGAGGAGCAGAAGGGAGGGCCTACAACGGAGGAGGAGAAAACTTTTGGGCGTGATGGATGTGATGATCTTGATTGGGTGATGGTTTAATAGGTATACACATATATCAAAACTTGTTAGATTGCACACTTTAAATAAACATGTGCAGTGTGCTGTATGTCAATTACACCCCAATAAAACTGTTAAAGGGGCCGGCATGGTGTAGTGGTTAAGTGCGCGCGCTCTGCTGCTGGCGGCCTGGCTTCGGATCCCGGGTGCGCACCAATGCACCGCTTGTCAGGCCATGCTGTGGCGGCATCCCACATAAAGTGGAGGAAGATGGGTATGGATGTTAGCTCAGGGCCAGTCTTCCTCAGCAAAAAGAGGAGGATTGGCATGGATGTTAGCTCAGGGCTGATCTTCCTCACACACACAAAAAAAGTTGTTAAAAAATTAAATGAGAGAAAAACTGTGAGACTCAGAGACTTCTGCCAAGTTTATAGAACTAAGCAGTGGTGTAGCCAAGATGCACACCTAGGTCAGTTCATCTGATGCCAAAACCCGTGCCCATGATAGAGTGTCATTTCCTTTATCCTGTCTTCTGTATATTTGGGATGAGAATACTTGCCGCTTAGGGATGTGAGTACATAGCTAGATGCTCAATAAATGGTCATTTCCTTCCCTTTCTCCTTTTAGGCTTACTGACTAGCCAGAGTTTCTGAGTATCCTGGAGCATATTCTGTTTCACAGAACCTGAAAATCACCATTTTCTTCATGAGTGAGAGAGAAAGGTAAAGAGGCCTCATCTTCAGGGATTCTCAGCCATAAATATCTCAGACTCCAAAATGCAAACCAACACAGAGGGTCAGACATAAGTGTGTTATTCAAGTCTCTCATAAATCTAGGCTGGTTCGTTGTGTTGCCTGGTCATGAGAGACAATTCCCATGAACAAATAAGAGGCAAGCCTGTGGAAGCTGCCCCATCATTACAAACAATGATATGAATAATGATTGTTGTACCCGAAGTCACAGAGCCCTTTGACTCAAGAACCATGCTTCATAGTGGTGAAATAAAACAGAATCATACTCCCAGCTGGCCAAAACACCCAAATCTATTTCCAGAGTTTCCTCAAAAGAAAATGTACCCATGTTTCCATCATTTATGTGTTCATGTGTTTAGAAGACATTATCTTCTATTCCTAGATAAGTTGAAAATGTCTTGAAAAAAGGGTCCACATATCTATTTTCCTCCAGAATTGTTCACAGGATACTGTTTACCATGGCTGTTCCATCCTTGATGGGGCTGTCTCAGGCTTCTGATTCAGGTTGTAGAGTTCTCTTTGGATTCATTTCCTATTTCTTGATCTCTATCCACCTCTCCCACCCAAGGCCAGGCATGTTAGATGACCACATTCAGCTTATGTTGCTCACATCAATCAACTCAGGGAAATAGGAATAAATAAATCAAAAGTATGATGAGAAAGAAAAGAAGGGAGAGAATAGCAGAAGCCACAATCCTCAATTTGTGGATAGAGCACTGTCCAGTTCATAGACCTGCAGGCAAGCTACCAATACGATGTGAATTTAAGATTACAGTCATGGTTTCAAAAATGGTAAATATGGTAGAGAGAGCCAGACACAATCGAGTTCCACTGCCACTTATCAACTCCATGATTTGAGGCAAATTAGTTTAACTTCTCTGAGCCTCAAGTTTCCCTGTCTGTAAAATGAGAGTAATAAATAGTGTCTGCTTTGTGAAGCTGCTGTGGGGTGCCAGCACATGCTATGGATGCTTAGCAGATGGAGGGTGCTTTCTCTTCCCTTCTTCCTCTTCTGTCTGCCTTTATCTAATTTGGCTTATGAATTTGCTCCAGCTAAATGCCTCTGGGAGATGAAAATGTGAATGTCAATCAACCCAGAAAGAGAGTGGTAGTACACTACGACTCATGGTGAACAATCAGTCCTCAAAAGCACTAAGAGTAGGCAGTTTTGGCCTATAGCCATGTTTTGGCACTGAATCATGCCCTGTTTTGAATTGTTCTCTAATTGTTTCAAGTCATTTCCCCTCTCTGGGATTCAGTTTCCTAGCTAGGTAAAGCATGAGCTTGGATAAGATCCTCTTTAAGCCCATCTAGTTCTTCTCAGTTCCCTCTTCTACCCTTACACCTGTACTTGCATAGTAAAAACTCAGAAAAGCATAATGGTGATGGACAGTCAAGCAAAGTCCTTAAACTTAGAGCAAATTCTCTTCAGCGTGAGGTCGAGAAGTGGATCAGGGCCTCCGGCTGCTGCCCAGAACACTCACTGTGCTGGACCATCCTATTACAAAATCATCACCCACCACACTCCACTCAATTTCCACCCCTCAGAGAGCATATGATGACACAAGAGGAACTTCTGAGCTCAGGCGATTCAAGACCAGTGTTCAGAACCGTCCTGTTAGAGTCAGTCAGTTGATGGATATTTGCAGCTCCTGTTGGTTCCTTCCTTGAAACGGTCATGCTTTGTGCTTACTCTCAAGAACCGAGGTTCTAAACTTTGGCTACACATTAGAATCACCTGGGGAGCTCTTAAAACAGCAGAGATCATAATTGTATTGGTTTGGATGGGGCCTGGGCACTGATATTTTTTAAAAGCTCCCCAGGCAATTCTAAGTGCATTCGAAACTGAGAATCATTGATCTAGGTCAGAGACTGGAGTGTAATTACTGGGTCCTGTACCTGATTTTCCAAACACATCTGCAATAACATAATGATAGACCTGAAGTAGGACAGTTGAGTGAATGACTTTGTACCTGAACCCCCAGTACTTAGCATGGTGTCTCCCACACAGTTGGTACTCAATAAATGTTTGTTGGACAAATAAATGGATGAATGAACAAGTAAGTATGAGATAGTATAGAGTAAAGGCCATGTTCTCAGCTGTGATATTGTTATTTATAATACAAAATATGTATTTGGTCTTAATCCTTGTTCTTGGGACAAAGCTCCTAATACCCTTGGAATTTCCTAAGTAGTGAGAGCTATAAAGGTTTATTTTCTTATGTTAATGAGAGGATTTTTGGAAAGCCCCTTGGTCACCTGGTTGCCAGGGGAACCAACCCTGTGATGAGAGGTTGGGACCATCTGAGGAGGGGCGAGGGGCTAGAGATTGAGCTCAATCACCAATGGTCATTGATTTAATCAATCATGCCTATGTAGTGAAGCCTCCATAGAAACCCAAAAGGATGGGGGTTTGGAGAGCTTCCAGAGTTGTAAACAGGGAGTGGAGATGTGGGGAGAGTGGCACACCCAGAGGGCATGGAAACTCCTCACCCCTTCCCACATACCTTGCCTTATGCATGTCTTCATCTGTTGTTCCTGAGTTATAGCCTTTTATAATACACCTGTAATCTAGTAAGTAAAATGTTTCTCTGAGTTCTGTGAACTCACTCCAGCAAATTAATCAAACCCAGAGAGGCAGTGGTGGGAACCTCTGATTTGTAGTCAGCTGGTCAGAAGCACAGGTAACAACCTGGACTTGTGATTGGCATCTGAAATGGGGGCAGGCTTGTGAGACAAGCCTTTCACCTGTGGGATCCGATGCTATCTCCAGGTAAATAGTGCTAGAATTGAGTTAATTTCGTGGTGCTGTTAAAACACATGGGACTAGCCCTGACCTAACCACTATGTAAATATGGGCAATTATTTTCTCTGAGCCTCAATTTATTCTTTTGTGATAACAGTATGTGCTTCTTCCCACTCACAACATTATTATGAAGAGAATATATGTAAAAGTGCTTTGCTTATTTGTACATTATATAATTTTAAGAAATTTTTAGAAATAAATCAGTCATCCCAGCTAAATGGTTCTTCTATCAACTCTGGAAACGTGGATTAATGTAGAAACTGCTGCATGGAGGCTGGAGGGCCCTGGGTGGGGGGAAGCAGATCCCCCACTGCAGCAGCAGATCCCTCACTGCAGCAGCAGATCCCCCACTGCAGCAGCAGATCCCTCACTGAAGCAGCAGATCCCCCACTGCAGCAGCAGATCCCCCACTACAGCAACAGATCTCTCACTGCAGCAACAGATCCCCCACTGCGGCAACAGATCCCTCACTGTGGCAACAGGCCCCCCACTGCGGCAGTAGATCCGCCACTGTGGCAGTGCTATTCCTCTTCCCTCCAGCTTGAGCCCAGCATGACTACTCTTCTCTGGGATGTTGAAGCCGTGCTGGCTGACCACCCAGCCTTGCCAGCAAGCCTAGAACAGTAGGTCTTGCCTGGTCCTTCCCTGGTTGCCCTTGCTGCCATCTCCCTGGTTCTCAGCACAGTGCTGGCCCAAAGTGGGCGCTCAATGGATGAATGAATGAATGTGCCTGGATTTCTGGCTCTGAGTGCAGCTTTAATATATGCCTCTGCCTCTTTCATTTTGTCAGCTCTCTGGACCACCCATCTGATGTCTTTCGACTTGGTTTCTTGAAAGGGGTGTGAATCTGCTGGCTCCTCAGCTTGGATGTCCCCTGCTGCCATCTGGGAGAAGCTTCTGCTCCACCACCCACAGCAATTCAGGCCCCCCACCAGCCAGGCCAGGCCTTGGCCCTTCATGTAGGGGTATTTAGAATTCAGACAAAAACACATGGTGTTTGCCCAGGATCTTGCTGTTTTTATTTACACTTTTAAATAACTTGTTTTTCTTATTATTACAAAATAACACATGTTCATTTGAAAAAATTTGGAAAAACCAGGCAAGCAAAAATTAAGAAACTACAAATCTTTCATAAATCCCTCAGTCTTAGAGAATCACTGTTTAATGTTCCTAGTTTTGTGTATGCATGTACACACATGTGCTCCCAAACACATATGCATATTTAGAAAAATGGGGTCATCCTGTACTTATTGATTTGTAACCTGCTTTGTTCACTTAACAATGTCTCGCTGCCTTAAATGGTCATCTTGCAGTATTATTTATCCCTACCCCTAAGTGTCCACTTCTGTTCTCATTAGTTGCTTACAGTTATTTATAAAATGAGCAACATTAAGTCAGAATAACCTGAATCCATCGACAATGAGGAGGGCTATTCTAGCTAACTGATACAGTGGTAATTTGTGCTTCGACCAGTGGTGTCTGCTCACAGAGAAACCTTACATTCTATAAAATATTTGTTTCATCAAGAGCTCCAGGGCTCAGGCTATAATAGAAACAAAGAGTTTACTGAGCAGTCATAACCTTAAAACTGCTACAGTTTCTATGAAACTGGAAAATTCCATCACCACAGCCAATGTCAACAGCACAGCCAAGAAAGGAATGTAGGAATTCAAAGGAAGGGAAGAATTTGATTAACAGAGACTATGGGTAACTGGCAAAAACTCTATGAAAATGACCAGAAGGCGCCTGCTTCCAGCATTGGCGTCCAGAAATTAGATTACAGGCATTGGCCCTCCCTGAAGAGGGTAAGGTATCAGGCATGTAACACATGTTTGTGTAATGAATGAACCAGGCTAGGTTTCAGGTTCTGGCAGCGATGCAACTAGCCAACTGTATCCCAGGAAGCCCCTGCCTGCTGCCCTGGGGCCTGGTCCCCTGATCTTACAATGCGCCTCTGGCAAGTGCCCACGTGTGCACACCTCAGGTCACCTCGCGATTCCTACAGCTGTCCCTCAGAATGGGGAGGGTGATGGCAACAGAGGGGAGGGCCTGGGGGCATGCAGGGAGAGTGATAGGATTCAGAGTGGGAGAGAAATGGGGAGGTATCACTCGCATCACACATCAAACAAGAAGAGGTTCAATTCAGATACCTTCTAGGTTCATCCTTCTTACCAAGATTATTGCAGAAGCCGCCAAACTGTGCTCCTGTTTCCTGATGCCCTTCTGCATGATCCATTCACCAAAATGCCTCCCAGAGTCATTTTCATAATCTAACTATACACTTTCTTGTGTAAAATGTTCTCTTCTAATATTTATGAAAAGTAGGTAATACCTGCACATTGTTTAAATAGTTCCCTTCCAGCCCTGCCCTCGTTCTGGCTACCAGAGGCAGCTACTCCCAACTTTTTTTTTTTTGGCAGTTCTCCTGGCAAATAGCTCCGTTCTTCTAAATTTTATGCTTATATTGTTATTTCCTGACCCCTCAATTTTAAACTTTATAACTGGCTCCCTTTTATGTAGATGAGGATTTTTAAAAAATTTGTCAACAGTTTTATTGAGGTGAAATGGACATACAACAAATTGCATGTATTCAAAGTGTACAATTGGATAAATTTTGACATAAGTCCACCCATGAAACCAACACCACAATCAAAATCACGAACATATCCATTACCTGTAAAATCTCCTCACACCCCTTCGTCATGCCTCCCTCCCACTTCTCCCCACCACCCCAACTCCCACATCCAGCCCGAACATCCCCAGGCAAACACAGACCTACTCTTTGTCACTGTTGATTAGTTTGCATTTTCTAGAGTTTTATAAAACAAAATCACATGGTATATACTCTTTTTTGCCTGGCTTCTTTCATTCAACATAGTGATTTTGAGATTCATCTGCGTGGTTGCGTATATCAATAGTTCATTCTTTTTTTTGTTGAGTAGTATCCCACTGTGTGGATATACCGCAGTTTGTTTATCCATTCACCTGTTAACGGACATTTGGGTTGTTTCCAGTTTTGGGCTATTAGAAATAAAGCTGCTGTGACCATTCCTGTACAAGTCTTTGCATGGACATCTGCTTTCATTTCTAGTGAGTAAGTATCTAGGAGTGGAATAGCTGAATTATGTGGTAGGGGCATATTCAGTTTTTCAAGAAACTGGAAAACTGTTTTCCAAAGTGGTCCTACCATTTTGTATTCCCACCAGCAGTGTGAGAGTTCTAGTTCCTCCTCATCTTTGCCAACATTTGGTACAGTCAGTCTTTCTAATTTTAGCCATTCTAATGTAGTAGTACCTCACTGTGGTTTTAATTTGCCTTTCTCGAGTGGTAAATGATATTGGATATCGTTTCATGTGCTCTTTTGCCACTTTTATATCTTCTTTGGTGAAGTACCTATTCAAATATTTTGCCCATTTTAAAAATCAGGTTTTTAGGGCCGGCCCCGTGGCTTAGCGGTTAAGTGCGTGTGCTCTGCTACTGGTGGCCTGGGTCCGGATCCCGGGCATGCACTGACACACCGCTTGTCCGGCCATGCTGAGGTGGTGTCCCACATACAGCAACTAGAAGGATGTGCAACTATGACATACAACTATCTACGGAGGCCTTCCGGAGAAAAAGGGAAAAGAAGGAGGAGGATTGGCAATAGATGTTAGCTCAGGGCCTGTCTTCCTCAGCAAAAAGAGGAGGATTGGCATGGATGTTAGCTCAGGGCTGATAGTCCTCACACAAAAAAAAAAAAAAAAAAAGGAAGAAAAATAAATAAATAAAAATCAGTTTTTTTCCCCTTACTATTGAGTTTTCAGAGTTCTTCATATATTCTAGGTACAAGCCCTTTATCAGATATATGGTTTGCAAAGATTTTCATGTGGCTTGTCTTTTCATTTTCTTAAGTGTTTTTAGAAAGCAGAAGTTTTAAAGGTTGATGAAGTTCAATTTATCAATTTGTGCTTTTAGTGATGTATCTAAGAAATATTTGCCTAATGTAAATCCACAGAGTTTTTCTCCTATGTTTTCTACTATAAGTTTCATAGTTTTAGCTTTTACATTTAGATCTGTGATTCATTTTGATTTAATATTTGCATTGGTGTGAGGTATGAATCAAAGTTATTTTTTTGCATATGGATATCCAGCTGTTCCAGCCCTATTTGTCGAACAGACTATCCTTTCTACACTGAATTGTTTTGGCACCTTTGTTGAAATTCTGTTGTTCCTACATGTGTGGATCTATTTCTGGACTCTGTGTTCTGTTCCATTGATCTATTCATCCATCTTCAGTGACCAATTGATTTGATGACTGTAGCTTTATAATAAGTCCTAAAATCAGGTAATATTAATCCTCTAACTCTGTCCTTCTTTTTTTCAAAGTTGTTTTGGCTCTTCCAAGACCTTTGCATTTCCATTAAAATCAGCTTGTCAATTTCTATGGAAAATGCTGCTGAGATTTTGATTGGAATTACACTGATTCTCTACATCAATTTGGGAAGAGTGACATCTTAAAAATATTAAGTCTTCTGACCTTTGAGGATTTTACATTTTTACCTCCCTACTCCCTTTTTCCAAACCTCTCATCTCTATTTTTAGTAATATCAATGATCAATCAGTATTGACATAATTACAGAGAACCAAGTAACATTTTCATTTTTGAACAGCTCTATGGTTTTCCTCGAGTTTAGCCTTATTTTTCAGTTCTATAATTTTCCATAAACAAATCTCTAATTCTCTTTTTATGTTCCATCACATTATCTAACTTATTAGCCACTCTGGCAGGTCTACTTTTGTTTTGACAATCTCCTCTGAGAGTCCTCCATTTCCCTGGCTTTCAGAGTAGACCTATCACATAGCCCTTTTCCTGCATTTTCTCTTGGCTGCTCTTCTGAGATGGATCCACTGTTTCCTGGATCTTGTGTTTCACTTTTCTTGGTGTACTCTTGAATTTGGGTGGAGCACATCTTTTAGCAACTTCCTAACAAAGGATATATGGGAGGTAAGCTTTCTGAACTTTTGCATTTCTGAATATATCTTTATTCTGCCCTCACGCTTGATTAATAGATTGCCTAGTTATAGAATTCTAGGATGAAAATAATTTTCTCACCAAATTTTGTAAATTTTAACAATTATATTCTAGTTTCCCCAGTTGCTATTGAAAAATCCAATGCCATTCTGTGGGTCTTTTAAAATTCATTTTTCTTCAAACACGATGAGACTTTTTAAATTGGGTATTTATGTTATTCAGTTCTGAGAAATTTTATTGAATTATTTGGTTAATAATTTCCTTCCTTTTAATTTATTTGCTCTCTCTTTACCAGTAGGGTTGCCTTTATAGAATGTCCAGTTAAATTTGAATTTCGGATAATCAACAACTAATTTTTTAGTATAACTATGTTCTGTGTAATATTTTTTAGTGTAAATATGTTCCGTGTAATATTTGGGACATATTTACCCTAAATAATTACTCATTGCTTATCTGAAAATCGGAAATTCAAAATTAACTAGGCATCCTGTATATATTTTATTGTTTTTTTTTTTTTTTGCTTGAGGAATATTAGCCCTGAGCTAACATCTGTGCCCATCTTCCTCCACTTTGTATGCGGGTCTCCACCGCAGCATGGCTGATAAGTGGCGTAGGTCTGCGCCTGGGATCTGAACCTGTGAACCTGGGCCACTGAAACAGAGCATGCTGAACTTAACCATTATGCTACGGGGCCGGCCCCAAGGCATCCTATATTTTTATTTGCTAAATTTGGTGAATTTATTTACTGAAATTCTTATTATCAGATGTTAATACCAGAATCTTATCAGATTCTTATTTTCAGACCTTCTGGGCTGAATCTCAATTTTTTTCCCTCACATTTCATTGTCTTCTCAACTATTTGTTCAACTTTCTGGAAGATTTCATTAACTTTATTTTCCAATTTCTATTAATTTTTTTTATGCCTTTTCTGAATTTCAAGAACTGTTTCTTGTTCTGTGATCTCATTTGACTGCATCTTGTTCTTGTTTTAGAGAAAAAATATCTTTTCATATATCCTTTTAGAGTTTTTCCCCCATTCCACGAATTATCTCTTTTTCTTCTGTTTCTTTTTTTCTATATGTTTATTTGGTCTTTTCTACATTGGAGTTTTCCTCGAATGTCAAGTTGTTCTTGGTTGTCTGTACACATTTAAGAGTAAGGCAGTAAAAAGCTATTGGAAACTCTGAGAGATGGTAGGGGTTAGTGAGTGGAGGGATTGCCTTTTATTGATGGGGCAAGGAACCAGCCATTTTACCAGTGTGGCGGGATCCCAATGATCAATTTGTGGAGGTTTCTGGGGCTGTTTTTTTGTGTCTGAAGAAGGATTCTCTGAGCTACAGCCTGGAGGATAGACATCTGGTAGCTGATAGATGTCTCATCTCTCGTCATTACCAGATGTTTTATATTCTAGTCATACCAATGAACTCTTCTCCACACATCATCCACTTCCAGCTTTTTATTTCTGGAATGCCTGCCTTCCATATTCTTCACTGTACAAAATCCCACTCATTCTCCAAGACCCAGACATGTAACACTCTCGTATCTCCCTCTTATGTAAGCTTAAGTACTTTCCACCTATCCCATCCCAAACTATGTTTATTAAGGAGTTTATGCTTTATGTTCCCATTACCTCTTGTTTATATCACCACCAAAGCATGGTCACAGTCTGTCTGGCTGTTATGGCTGTCAACTGTGTCTTTGCTACTCCTCCCCCCGTGCCCCAGGACCAAATGATCCTCCCAAGCAGGGAACTATTTCATTTCATGATCTCTGTATCCCTCCATGCCCAGTTACCTCCTTGAACAGAGTTTTGTGTCTATAAGAAGTCAGAATACATTAGTTGAATGAACTGAATTGGCTGCTCACCTGTCCAGGTGATCTCCTGCCAAGTCCATATTTTATGGGGCCTGGCCAACTATGAGGAGGGGATGATGGAGAAACAGTAACAGAAATCAGGGTTGGAGAAAGCAATGTGGACTGCAGGGCCAGAGGATGGAATGGAGTGACGGGCAGTGAAAAAATGGTCAGAAGATGGCAAGGAGGGGATTAAGATGCCAAGAGATGAAGAGTAAGAAGTCAGAAGTGTCGTTCCTCCAGGAAGCTTGCCTCATTCTCCCCACTCTGAGCTAGCAGAGCCTCTACCTGCGCTCACAGCCTCTTGTGGGCATCTCTGGTAGAGTGCCAAGCCTCCTGTTATTTCATCTTTTGTTTTCTTGTCAAGGAGACTGTGTACTCCCTGAGGGCAGGGCTGGAGTCTCTAGTTTTTTAATGCTTAGAACCTAACACAGTGCCTACTCTATAAATGTTAGAGTGGATAGACAAAGGGGGAAGGTCAGGGCTTCTCTTCTGGGAGGAGATGGAGCTGAGCTGCAGAGCTGCCCAGGCTGCTGTCACCCACCTCCCAGCTGTGGGGTCTGACAGGTGCCCTCGCCTCCTGGCTGATGGGGTTTTCTCCTGCCTGATGGGGAAGCATTGTTAGGTTAAAATGGTTTGTGTTTAGTCAGTTTGTGTCCTACAATCCAACCATATGTTATGAAGTCTATGTAGCAACATGAAAAATTTGTCTCATACAATGTTAAGTGGAACAGTGTAGGTACCAAATTGTGTGATATAATTATGTAAAAAAGTGATGAGTTTAGGAAAGATGCATAGCAGGAAAGAATGCAAAACAGTGACTAATTGCTGTATTCTGTTAGAATTGTTTTTCTTTATTTTCTAATACTTTTGTAATATAGTTATATCAATAGATAGCATTTTCTAAGAACTTACCATATGCCAACTGTGGATTATTTAATTTAAATCTTATAAAACTTTAGCAGATTGGTACTATTATTATTCTCATTGCACAGATGAGGAAAATGAGAGTCAGAGAGGTTAAGTGACTTGCTCCAAATCACACAGCTAATAAATGGTGGACCTAGACTCACTTTATATCACTTCTATAATTTTAAGACCAGACTCTATGTGTATTACCCCTATCTAATCACTCAAGGTTAAGCTTTATTAGGACAGAATCTCACCAAATATACTCCAGGTACCTCCAGCTTTCCTTTGATGCGATAACCAGTGGAAGAGAAATTCAAGGAGTTGAGGAAAAAAACACTTTCCAAAGATCCTGTAAATCTGCCTAGGCCTGCATTGTTTGCAAAGGGGACCCCTTTGCCTTGGGGCCTGCCAATGTGGGAAGGTGATTTCTTTTCTTATGTTTTTTTTTTGCCATTTTTAGATTTTCTTTCTTTCTTTTTTTTTTTGTCTTTTTTTTCTTTTCTTTTCTTTCTTTCTTTCCTTTTTTTTTTTTTTTTTTGATGCTTTGGAGACATCAGAATTAATAACACTATTTTTTGATTTGGGGGAAGAAAAAGAGAACCCGTAGAGCAAACATTTTTCCCTGCTAATGAAGTCTATGTGGAACTTTGGAGGTTGCCACTATCCTTGAGGTTTTCAAAACACTTAACCCTGGAGATCACCTCCTGATTTCCTTTTAACCCCATGAATCACCTCCTGCACTCCTGGGTCACTCCTCCAAACAAGACAAGAAAACTGAAAATGGGAGTAATGACCTCCAGGGAGTCCTGGAAACAGAAACTTTTCATATTGAGAACAAGTTTTCTACGGAGTAGAGCATGTGAGCACAATATTGCTCTTCAAAGCTGCTGATACATAGGAAGTGCACCACACACCCAGCACACAAATATTCAGGAAGGAGTGGGCTTATTTGGGGGCTGCCAAAATTTACATTACCTCAGTTTGACTTAGAGAAGTGGAAAGTTTCAATCTGTGCCAGAACGCCTTCATGGGGATGGTAAGATAGAATCAGAGTTTCGAGTTCTGACGTGATACAATTACTTCGCAGACACTGTCTGGTGCTTAGCTCTCAAGACTCAAGAGATGGCTTCAGATTGAAAGGAGTACACAGAAAAACTCCTGCAGGTTTCCGGTGTAAAAAACAAAAGCATCAAGCACTGCTTCTGAAAATCAAATTGGAGAGGAGGGTGAGAGAAAGCAAGTGATGGAATTTCTCCATCATTTCTCGTCATCTCCACTGATAAGGAAATACCAAACTGTTCTTCAAAAAATCCTATCAGAGAGCATCTGAACATGAGACAGGGCACAGAATATAAAGAAAAGCAATTCCACAAGTGATGGAAAGATGGAGGACTGAGATAGCATGCACAGGGGTGCTCACTTCATAAGATAGACAGCTCTGAAGACAGAGTAGTTATTGCCTGGGCCCGGTCATCGAGATAAAGGCTGGTGGGGACACAGGGAAATTGCAAGCAAAATATTGCAGCTCATTGAAGGTCTGTGCCGGAAAGCAGACAGGAGCTCAGTAAAGCAATAACCTTGTGACTCACATATCAGGGCCTGAGGTGACAATAGCCTCTAAGGTTGGGTGTGAAGGACAAGAGAAAAACTGGCACCAGCAGAACATGGATGGGCCTAAGGGCAGGAAACTAAGGGGAACAATAAAACCAAACATTTCAAGGTAGGAAGAGATTGTTGGTGATGAACTGCCAGAAAGAGATTTGGGAGAGGAACATTTTATTACCTTTGGATGCTGACAGCTAGTGTATCATATCCAAGTTTCCTGATTGTAGAGGAACAACAAAGGCAAAGCAATAATACAGGACAAAGCAATCAAATAGAAAAAGATTTATTTTATTTAGTTGCGAGAGTTGGCAATGGCAGGTGTGGTACAATGCAAATAAATGGTGGAGATCAATGTGACTGGCGTGAAGGGAAAGTGTGTGAAACAAATTGGAAATCCAGTTACACAAGGCAGAATGGAGAAAGACAGGGGTTGGAATGGGTAGTTTGGGTAAGGAACAAGAAAATTTTGTGAGACATTGGAAAATTGGAAGCATCCAGGGGTCTTGGTCCTTTTCCAGAAAAGAACCCTAATGTCCTTTATTACTATGTCTGTGAACACACGTGGAGGCCCCAAAAGCCAGGGATGACCCAGAAGACCCAACGAGAGCCCTGCCAAATGCTACAGACGACCTCAGCTTCTGAGATCCCAAAGCTTTGCAGTTCCCGTTTGAGGACACCGAGGAATTGCTTGATTGACCTCAGCAGTGTGGGATTAAAAAGTTAGCCTTTTTAATCACTGGAAGTTGAACATGTGAGATTTTGCATAGACTTGAACTCTGTATACACCTGACTTAGTGTTTTCTAGATTCTGACCTTCACCTCCTCTTCATCTATGTCTTGCTGGCCCCTTGGCTAGATGAGGAACAGGGCTTTCCTACACAGGCCCTGGACCCCATGCTTCTTTTTCATGTGTGTGTGTGAGGAAGATCAGCCCTGAGCTAACATCCATGCCAATCCTCCTCTTTTTGCTGAGGAAGACTGGCCCTAAGCTAATATCTATTGCCAGTCCTCCTCCTTTTTTCCCCTTTTTCTCCCCAAAGCCCCAGTAGATAGTAATATGTTGTAGTTGCACATCCTTCTAGTTGCTGTATGTGGGACGCCGCCTCAGCATGGCCGGAGAAGCAGTGTGTCAGTGCGCGCCCGGGACCCCAACCTGGGCCGCCAGTAGCGGAGCGCGCGCACTTAACCACTAAGCCATGGGGCCAGCCCCTGGACCCCATGCTTGTAATCCTGCCTTCCAGATTCTGCTCTCAGCTGACCTTTTGGTGTCCCATCCCAGGATCATCAATTCAGCATCTCCAACACCAGTGAATATATACTGAGTGGCCTTAAGGTACAAGACTTTCCTGTTTACACTCTGAGGAGAAAAATGACTGAAGTTATGAAAAGGATATATTGGCAAACAGATACTTCTCCCATGTTCCACAAAAAATCAAGGACCTCCTCTTTTTCTCATCATCATCATCTAAACACGTATCAAGCGCTTGTGGCTCAGCTGGGCTAAGAGCTCTAAATTTAATACATTATGTAATCCTTGTCTCAATACTATAAAGAAAACACTATTATCATTCCCATTGTTCGGAGGAGGAAACTGAGGTTTAGTTTGCCCAGGCCATCCAGGGAGTGCAGATCTGGCAATCATATCCAGAGACTGAACCTTATCCATTAGGCTACACTCCTGCTCATAATCTTCTACTTCTCCTTATCATCTTATTTTTTCTAGCTAAAAAATATTATGAATTCCTCTACAGATTTGGGCTAGGTGTACAGAAGATGCTCAATAAATGTTTGCTCAATTTAATGAAACAAGTGACCCTGAGCTCACTGGTGCTCACAGTTGCATTATAAATCCACTGGCCCCACAAAGCCTGCTTTTCAGGGTTTTATCTTGGTCGCTTCTTCCATCAGCTCATGTTCTTTAATCAGCCAGCCAACCTTGTGATGCATGATATCACACTATTCAAGCCTCAAGCCCTGGCCCAGTAGGGGAGGAGCACAGGGTAAATTCTCATCACTGGCGGTTCAGTATTTTACCCAAAGTGGGAGGGGGAATGCTAAGGCTCAGGTTCAAGGAGGCTGCCAGCTGGACTCGATGTCTTGGCACCCTTAGTGCTTGTCGTGGAAAAGCTGAATCCAGAGTGAACATCTGCCCAGGCTAGTCAGAAAGGAAACAGCTTTTGGTTAGCTAATTAATAGCTTTTTCATCTGTATCAGATGAATCCATTTTAGCACAGTGGCTTGAACACAAGGGCCTGGGAGACTGGAGTCACTATTCGCATATTTCCCACGTAGTGTTAACAGGTCATTGTACCTCCCAGCCCAGGTGCCATCCTGTCTGGCTGAGGCCTTTAGAAGAAGAAGACTTCGCATCTATCTGGGCTGATGCAAGGGCTGACTTATTCTTCCCTAAAGGAGTGAGCATCAGACCTGGAGACCTTTCTAGCCTACGATTTGTGGGAGTGAGGCCCACCTGTGTCTCTCATGGTAGCTCAGATGATTTCCCGCGTGATGTACCAAGTGCACATCGCATGATATACAGATATAATACAGATGCTCGCTGCTCTTTAGGAGCCTACAACCTAGTTTGGGGGGGCTGTGTTTGTTGGTTGGGTATGGGGAGATAGTGGATAGATTCATAAACATGAAGCAATGATGGAACAATTTGAAATAATGTTTGATCAAGGGCTAAATTGCTCTACAGTCGTTCAGAAATAGGAGAGTTCAGTTTGGACTGAAAAGTCCTTGAAGGATGAAAGAAATATAGAGAAGTCAAGAGGAGCCTCCTGGAGGGACAACATGTACAAAGGGATGGAGACGCAGTGAGACGCATGAGCGTGAGGAAGGCTAAACCTCTTACGGTATAGTCTGGGCAATAAGAAGACCAGCTGCAACGGAACCCAGTGGATTCCAGTGTTACTTCCTCCCACAATCTTTCCACAGCCCTTGGGGTATCCCTGAGTGGCACTGCCGATGTACCCTGCACATAGTTCTCTCAAACTACTGCTGACACTCTTTTATCCCTTCATACCTGTGTTCCCCGTTTCTAAATCCTAATTTCCTTAAAGCTGAGAACTATGGCTTGTCTGTCTTTGCCCGGGACATAAAACATGCTGAATAAATGTATATGAATAAATGAATGAATGAGGACATCATTGGAGGTGAGGTTGAATAAGTAGGCTGGTTCTAGATTGACGCATGCTGTAGGTGCCAGGCATTTTAACTATTCTGCCTTCAGATGACTAGGTGTGGCCTCTTGGACTTCATCAATTTATTCACTCATTTATTTATTCAACAAATATTTATTGAAATCCTACCATGTTCCAGGGACTGTATGGGAGCTCAGGATACAACAGTGATTAAAACAGACAAAATGATGCCCAGGTAGAGTCTACCTTCTAGTCGAGGAGACTGACAATCAGATCTGGCTACACAATTTGTGGGGCCCAGTGCAACATGGAAATGTGGGGCCTCTCATTCAAACAGTAGAAAAAAGTGCCATTAAAATTTCCAAAAGGAAGTTTTTTCTTCTTTTCTGCAGTCTTCCTCTTGACTTGTCGTGGCATTCTTTATTTACTATTTAATGTCGTTTTAAGAGAAATTATCATTTAAAAATTATCAGCACAAATTCTATCACTCATCTTTATATTGTGCAATGCCAGCTTTAAATGCAAGAGCATTTAACTCATATGTGTGATCATGAAATTGCATAATGTGTATTTCATAGCTCATACTTGCTTATCTAGTTTTTCCAGAACAACGGAAATGCTGCATAAAACTAATTCAATTGTTTTTATTTCATTTCTTAATACATAACATTTTACCAGCACTCTCTATCTTCAGCTTACTGATGAGTAAGGAAGGACTAAAAGGAAAAGAAACTATGGGTCACCCTGTCGGTCCCTTTCCTTCTATGTCATTATTTTCAACACGTGTGTGTGAGAGGAGGGTGGGGCGCTGACCTTCCCCAGAGGCTGCACCAGAACTTACTTTGAATGAAGAAATAAAGCAATGGTGTTCTAAGAAACACAAATGACTAAGGAACCCTATCATATCCTTTCCTACTCATGTTACTCCCCTGCACTATATTAGGACTGGGTTGGAATGTGCCTTTGTAGCAGTGTTGTATATTTAAAAAGAACCACGAAACCTTTGACCCTTTTTCCACTTTCTTTTCCATTATGCTTCCTCATAAAAGAGAGCTCTGTAAGACTTGCAGATGTTCATCAGAAAAACTTAGAGCCAGATTATATGCTTGCTCCTGTGCCCCAGTGGTATAGGAATTAGAGAATTCTTGATTAAAAATAACCTGTTTGCCTTTGCGGTGACATTGTTGGGTGATGCTGAACGATATATGCTGATGTGTTTGGGTGGCGAGTGTGTGCTGTTTCTGGGTGAGATTTAGATGGGGTGGGCAATATGTGTTCGTGTGTGTGCGCGTGGTATTTGTGGCACAGGTTTTGTGTGTCTGCGCAATTTGTATGTAGGGTTCATGGCATGTTTGTATATGTGTGCTATGTGAAATGAATATTAGTTTAAGTCTTCTTAGCAAACTTTTCCTCTGGGCTATAGAGCACATATCTTTTGCTTTCCCCTGAAACACCAGTCTATTCTCATATTCTGCTAAGTAAAGTAGCATGCAGCTTTTTGACATTCACAAACAAAACCCCGTGGTTTTCATCTGAGTCAAGTGCTCCCTGGAGCTTTGTTTTTTTTCCTCCTCCTTCCTGTAAATCCATTTTATGCGTTGGAGTTAGAAGATGACATCTTGTTACATCATGTTAGACAGCACCATGATTTTTTCCAGCGAACCGTTTCCAATCTGGCGAAGCAGACAGAACTGAACAAAGACAGACAGCCCAGCATAAATAAAGGATCAGCTCAGGGCCCTGTGGGATGGACCCAGAGGAACCTTGTCCCCAAATCCCAGGCCGACTTGCTGTTTTAAGTTTTAACTCCTTAGACTGGAATGGAGGAATCTACTCAGGCTCACAGCTCTCCCAGCGATGTTGTGCAGTCTCTCTGGTGGAGATGAGGGTGCTTGTTGGGCCAGGGGTGCTCTATGCAAGGGGAGGGAATGAGCGAGACTGCTGCTCTGCCTGAGGTCCTTTCTATACTATGCACGGGTCAGGCCTGTCTTTTGCTTTCCAGCTGCAGTTGCTATTTATAATCCTGTCTCTGTTTGCCATTCTGCCTGTGACCCCTGTGGTCAGCTCAGGGCCTGTGTTTAAAAAGAGCTGTGTTATGCTCAATTTCAAGCCCACCACTGGGGCTTTCCTTTAGCAGTCTGCTTTCTGAAATTCAGTGATGAGAGCTCCGGGGGGGGGGGGGGCCTCCTCACCCCTGGTATGCCATGTATCAGCTCGGGTGTCTGGGTTCCCTCAGCCCTGCCCTGTATCTATACTGGCAGCCTGTGCTGTGGTCAGACTTAGTTCTGGGTGGGGAGTTGTGCTGTGTTTTTCAGATCTTATTGTGGGTGATCTGCCAGAATGCTCTTTCTAGTTATCTCATCATGTTAGCCTCTGGCCTGAAAATATTCACTGGCTCTCAAGCTGTACGGCCTAGATAACTAAAGCAGAAAACTTGAGGATCTATAAAATCAGGAGCGTGTAGAACCAGATACTGGACTTAGAACCAGATGATCTAGGTTTGAGCCATAGTTCCAAGCTGTGTGACCCTGGGCAAGGGGGTGAAACTCTCTGAGCTTCCCTTTCCTCCATGCAAAGAGAATACCTGTGTCATGGGGAGGCTGTGAGGACTAACATGATGAGATCATGCATGTAAGAAAGTAATCTGGAAACTTCCTTTCTCTCATATTCTATTATTTCAACTTCCCACACTTCTCAAAAGAATGTGGCAAGAAATGAAGGTGGGAAGGAATTGAGATGCTCTGGAGACAACATAGAAAAAGACTCCTGGCTGTGACTCAGTCAGCCAGCAAAGAGAGGAAAAAATGGATTTTTTTAATGAAAAAAAAACCTCTTGATTGAAACTTAGGTGTATTAGCATACTGTACTGTAAATTTAATACAAGTCAATAAAGATTAATTGAACACATATTACATGCCAGTCAATACAGTTGACACCAGAGATACTGAGAAAAACAAACAAATAATTAAAACAGGGTGATTTTTACAATAAAATAGGGAAAATCCGTCAATATAGCAGAAAGGAGAATCCAGAACTCAATCTTGCTATATAGATTTAATATGTGATAAATAAGAGAGTAAGAAAAGATTTATTTAATAACTACTATGGGTATCACTAGTCATAAATTTAGAAAATGATTTATTTAGATCAATACATTAGATCATATCATAAAGGAAACGCCAATTGGGCTAAGAATTACATATAAGTAGACAAATTATAGGGCAAAACGACAAAAAAATTGGCGTAGAGACTTTGCCAGATCAATGGAGTAATAGCTTTCTCAATTTTGAAGCAATAAAGTAAATCATCAAGGCACAAATAAATATTTTAAGAGCTTTAAAATAATGAAAAATGATAACTCTAATATAAAATGCCAAGAGAAGGCTGGAGAAATATTTTTATCAAGCATGGCAGAGAGTATATACTGATATTTTATAAGTTTCTCGGTAAAAATATAAAGGCAAACATTGTGATCTCAATAGGTGAATGAGAAAACATGGTGAATAACTAATATACAAACGATAGGTTACCTATAAACTGAATGAAAAAGTTTATCTTCATAATGAAATAAGTGTAGATTAAAGCAACATTGAAGCATCAATTTCCATTGTTAAATCAGGAGAAGTTAAAATACAACGGGTCGAGGGCCAGCCCCGTGGCTTAGCGGTTAATTGCCTGCGCTCCGCTCCTGGCGGCCCGGGGTTCGGATCCCGGGCGCGCACCTACGCACGGCTTCTCTGGCCATGCTGAGGCAGCGTCCCACATACAGCAACTAGAAGGATGTGCAACTATGATGTTCAACTATCTACTGGGGGGCTTTGGGGGAAAAAAAGGAGGAGGATTAGGCAATGGATGTTAGCTCAGAGCCGGTCTTCCTCAGCAAAAAAAGGAGGATTAGCATGGATGTTAGCTCAGGGCTGATCTTCCTCACACACACACAAAAAATACAATGGGACGTACAATGCTGGTCAGATTGTGGGTGACACTGGAGAAGCTACTTGTGGCGATCTGAATTTTTATAACCCATTTGGAAAGTAATATGACAATGCATATCATAAATCATAAAAATATTCACATCCTTTGAGCCAGATATTGCTCTCCTAGCAGTTTATTCTAAAGAAAGAAATCAACAACAACAAAGCTATACGATTGATGTTGTTTCAGATTTGTATAATAATCAAAACTGATAATAAATTAAATGCTTAACAAAAAGGGCACAGCGCAGAAAAATATGATGATCGTGAAACCCTAAGAATACTGTACAGGTATTAAAATAATGACACTGAGAGATTGATGTATAGAAAGTGTTCATGATAAAATGACAAAAATGAGAATATAAAATTCCATATTGTAGCAATATAATAATTATAGTGATGTAGAATTTGTTAAACTCTTTAATAAAACAAGAAGAAAGTATGCAAAAGTATGAAAATATTTGTATTAGGGTATTAAGATTGTGACTTTTTTTAATAAAAAAAGGTTTCTTAATTTTGCTATACAGTATTGATTTTTGATTTGGAAAAAGGTATTAAAAAGAAGGAAAAAAATCTTCCCATGTTGATTTGAACTTAGATTCTGGGTACATTCCTACTCTTCCTCCTTCTATTCTGACCTGCTGCTTGTGACCAGATCCCCCCCCACCCGCCCCCGACTCTGCTACAGGCAGACTCCTAATACCTGGCTGCCTCATGATTTTCTCTTGTAGCTTTTGTGTCGCCATTACCCTGGCAGAAAACAAGGAAGGAAATGTTTTCTTCCAATCACAATGGCTCCAAGGTTCCCAGGTTCCCCTTTCTATTCTAGAGCAGCATCCCTCTAGGCCCCACAGTGCCCACTGAGAACAGCACACGCATCCATGCCTTGTAACGCGCTCAGCTGTTTCGCTATAGTGAGAGGAAAGCTCAGAATAGTTGATTACAAGTACACAGTCTCAATTAGCTTGGAACAGGTTGAAAGAGAATACCAGAGGGAATTAAGTGTGTTCCTTCAGTCCTCTCCCTTTCTATTTTCTAACTCTCTTCTTAGGGCCGTACTCTGTGTGATGGTTCTTTTCTGTAGGTTGACCCTACTTTCACCTGCCATTCAGTTCAGCAGTCTTTTAGTGCCATATACGGTTCCAAGCCCGTGGCTTACAAAGATGAGTAAGACATGGCCCTGGTCTCAATGGGGGAAGACAGACAGTAAACCAGAAACTCTCCCTATATGAATGTGCTAAGTCCCAAGTCTGACATCCGGCTGCACATTCTGGGAATAAAAAGAGGGTGCTGGTCCAATCTGAAAGTTCAGAGATGGCACGAGTGGGGGTGAGCTAGACAAAGAAGGGTGAGGTGGGCTCAGGTAGGGTGGGCTGAGATGAAGCTTGAGACAGAGAGAACAGCATTAGTCAAGAGCAGCCTGAAAGACAGCAAGCACACCGGGCTTAAGGAGAACTCCTTTCTGCTCCCCGGTGCTTTAAAAAAGCAAGTTATTTTAGTGTCCGGGATTGACTCCTTTTAACCATCCAGTTATGCCAGAGAAGCCCCTCTCTCAAACATCACACCTGGGGGTCCCAGTTCTTGGCCCACTTCTTCACTCCTGTTCTCCTCCTTAGTACTTCCGTCATTGCTCTTTACTTCTCTGCTGTCCCTAAGAGTGCTCGTCTTTGCTGCATCTTCATCTCTAACTCCACATTCATGTTTCCCGCAGCTAACCCACCAGTCTTCAGCCCCTTGTGTATCCCTGGCTTGAGGCAGGGGTAGGGAGGGGAAAGAACTCTCTACGAAGCGGCTCCCATTGTCAGTGCTGAGCAGCCACTCACACGCAAGGAATGACTCTCATTTTAGCTTAACTTATGACAGATTCTACCAAGATGTCCCCGTTTATGGAGGGCTCTAATAAATGATCCATCTGAGTTCTCTTTCTCCTGTCTGTCTATGTGCTCTGCTTATCAAAAAACAATCCATGAGATTTGCCTTCTAACTATCTGTAGTTTATACTATCAGTTTAAAAGTCTAAGTGATTTCTACTTGTGAAAATGTGCAACCTTGTTTGTTGGTAACTTTTCATGGAATGGATTCTGAGGTGTGTAAGGGAAAGTCAGGTGGATGCAATTGCTATATTTAAAAGAAAATCTTGGCATTATCAAGTTTTTCATATTCCAGGAATGAGCCAATGACCTTATTTCAAGTGATGAATTCAAGAAAGTAACAGTGTAAAATATGAATGAGGAGTTGATTTCCAACAAAGGTGTGAAGACCATTCAATGGAGAAAGAATAGTCTATTCAACAAATGGTGCTGGAACAGCTAGATATCCACAAGTAACAAAATGAATTTGGACCCCTACCTCATACCATACACAAAAATGAACTCAGAATAAATCAAAGACCTAAATATAAGAGCTAAAACTATAAAACTCTTAGAAGGAAGCATAGGTATAAATGTTCAGGACCTTGGATTAGACAATGGCTTTTTAGATATGACATCAACAGCACAAAAGAAGAAGAAAAAATAGATAAATTGGACTTCATAAAAATTAAAACCTTTTGTGCATCAAAGGCCACTTCTAAGAAAGTGAAAAGACAACTCATAAAATGGGAGAAAATAAGAGTTTAGTATTCAGAATACACAAAGAACTCTTACAACTTATAACAAAAAGACAACCCAATTTAAAAATGGATAAAGGACTTAATAGATACTTTGTTAAAGAAGATATACAAATAGCCAGCAAGCACATGAAAAGATGCTCAAACTCATTAGTCATGAGAGAAAAACATTCAAAACCACAATGAGATACCATTTCACACCCATTAGGATGGCCATAACGAAAAACAAAAACAAAACAAAATAAAACAACAACGAAGACACCAAAATAACAAGTATTGGCAAGGATGTGAAGAAATTGGAGCTTTCATATATTGCTTGTGGGAATGCAAAATTGCTTTGGAAAAGTTTGGCAGTTCCTGAAAATGTTAAATTTAGAGTTACCATATGATCCACCAATTCTACTTCTAGCTGTATATATACCCAAGAGAATTGAAAACATATGACCACACAAAAACATGTAAACGAATATGCATGGCAGCATTTTTCATAACAGCCAAAAAGTGGAAAGAACCCAAATGTCCAGCAACTGATGAATGGGTAAACAAAATGTGGTATATCCACACAATGAAATAGTACTGCTACATGCTACAACATGGATGAACCTTGAAAACATGATTTTATGAAAGAAGCCAGATCAAAAGGCCACATGTTGTATGATTCCATTTATATGAAAAGTCCAGAATAGGCAAATCCATAGAGACAGAAAGCAGATTAGTGGTTCCCTAGGGGTGGGGGAGGAGACAATGGGGAGTGACTATATAATGGGTCCAGGATCTCTTTTTGGGGTAATAAAATGTATAGAATTATTGGTAATAGTGGCCCAGCATTGTGAATATACTAAAAACCAGACATTTCAAGTTTCACTGGGACTGTACACTTTAAAATGATTAAAATGGTGAATTTTATATATGAATTTTATTTCCAAAAAAATGAACAAAAAGAATGAAGAGGGACCCTTACACATCACTGTAGTAGATTTAAGCTAGTATTTGGGACTCCACCGTGATCATAAGTGATACAATTGTATTTGACAAGCACTTTTATTATTTTATTTTATTTTATTTTTTGGTGAGCAAGATTGGCCTTAAGCTAACATCTATTGCCAATCTTCCTCTTTTTTCTTGAGGAAGATTGTCCCTGAGCTAACATCTGCACCAATCTTCCTCTATTTTGTGTATGGGGCACTGCCATAGCATGGCTTGATGAGCGGTATGTAGGTCTGCACCTGGGATCCAAACCTGCAAACGCTGGGCCGCCAAAGTGGAGCACATGAACACAAGCACTATGTCACCAGGCTGGCCTCGACAAGCACTTTTTATGCTAGATTCTGGGATTGGGTGGGAACAAAATACGAGGCAACCACAGGCTCTGTCCTCAAGGTGCTCACACTCTGTTGGAGGACACAGATACATAGTTCACTGACTAGAACACAACCAGAAGATAACAAGCATCGCAGCAGAGAGAGAGGAGTCTGCTGAAGTACAACAGAAGGAGTGGTTTGTTCTGACTGAAGAAATATTCGAAAGCCTTACAAAAGAGGAAACATTTGAACAGGGTTTTTAAGGATGAGTAGGAGTTTGACAAGTGGTTCCAGGCAGAGGGAGAAGATTGAGCAAAGGTTTGGAGTTGTATAAAGCATTCAGAGTTATACCAGACGGTATGATTTGAGCTATGGTTTGTCCCTCTTTCTAGTATTCTGCCACTGCATTTTATTAAATATCACAACCATTCCTTTTGATCCTTGGTTCTTGCCTCACAGAATACAAACCTTCTATTTAAAAGTAGAGAAACAGAAACATGGATTTTGAGTCTTGGTGGGGCTTAGCAGGGTCCCCTAAGTTCCCTTACTCTGTCCACATCCTCCCTGTGGTTGTCGGAGCACCTGGAATGTATTTGGCATGTGGCTCTGCTCTCTTTCTCCAAGCTAGGAACCTCTCTTTGCTGCTACGACAGGCTCCATCCATCTGCCAGATGGTTGGGCCCTGGTTCCCTCTTTAAAAGTCTCTTGCTTGATGGTGCCTTCTTCACTCCAGCCCTGCCCTCCCTCTGGTGCATCCAGAGGAGGAAGCCAGGGAGGAAGAAATGAGGGGCCCATCCCATTCCCTCAGGAAGAGTCATCCCTGGCTGGCTCCTTCAGCGGCTGGCTTTGTTTGGCTTCTATTCGGATGGTGAACTCATTGCCTCGACTGCAGGTAGGAAAACAAGCCCTCAAAACAAGTGCTCCTGGAGGAGAAGTTTGCTGCTTCATGAATTATTCAGTGAGGAGTGCTAAGCACAAAGCGTTCTGGAAGGAAAGAAATTTTCAATATGGAGCCCTGAGACCCCCCCATTCCTCCCAGATATAAAACTAACAGAGTGGTCCTCCCAAGTAGTGTGACTGATATTTGCTCCCTGATGCACTAAGCATAAGCCTGGCTTATTGTGTTTACAATTTCATATCTTCAGAGCATAACTGATTCATTGCAAGCATGAGAGCACTGGACAGTGGTGTTGTCTCTGAACAGGCTTTTCCCTAAAGCCAGGAATAATCCCCTGCATCAGAGATTCAGTTTGATGAACTAGGCAGTGTTCCCAAACCTCATCTGCCTGGGGGAGGTCAGGACAGGGAGACATCTGGTCTCAGGCCTCTGCTCGGGATAGAATATGGTCCTCCCCAGGGTGGATCTTGTTAACAAATGAGGCCTATGTGACTGCCTGAGACTGGGCCTCCTGCCCTGTGACCCCTGGTAGGGACTCGAGGACCAGGCAGCATTGTAAATATGCTCCCTCAAAATCCAGATAAAAGAAACATGGATTTAACACTGACTTCTCCTTGAACCAGTTGATAATGTTTTTATCAACTTCTATTCCATTGTTTCCAGTTCTCTGAGGCACGAACACTCTGACAGTGCAGACAAGGACCAGATGTGCCGTGGAAGGGTCAGTCTGTACTGGTAGGGGTGAGGAGAGAGAAGGGGAAGCAGAATGTCATTACTTGGAGAGGTCAGCGGGGTCAGTGACAGTGGCAAGGAACAGATTTTTCCAGCCGCTTTCAGGCTGAGATTTGCACTGCATAATCTGAATGCTTTTATCTGTTTCTGAAAATAGACAGGAATTTTTTCCACAGGCTGCTCCAATCTGGCTGTGGAGACGTGAGGGAGGATTGCCGGGAGACAGTTGTATGTGGTCCAGTAAGGATGTTTTGTGACCCACCCCCCAACTAGCCCTTCTCCATATTGGCTCTGCGGAGCCACATGATCTTACAGCCCCTTGAACTAGGGAGTCGAAATCCTTTCCATTCTGAATTTTGTATAGCTTTTGCTATGTTGGGCTATCATTTCTTACTTTTACTTAAATATGCAAGCTAAAAGGCCTTTGTGAGGTCAGAAATACCTGTCCAGAGAGAGTGGTTCCTTAAGTCTGTACAGAATGACCTACATGAGAAATGTAAATGAGACAGAAAGAAGAAAATGGTTTGATCAGAAATTATAGCTTATGGTTGTTACCAATTCCACACATCATATTCTCCACCTTTGTCCTGGATTTAGACTACAAAGAAGCATCACAAATTATCTACAAAGATCCCCTGGAAGGTTAACTCTGGATTCGGTCAGACTCCATCTCGCAACAGCTGGTCCCTCTCATCTCAGATCAAAAGGATCTTGAACCTCCTAAGTGAACTGCTGTCAAGCAAACAGCAGGGGAATCTCTAATATTATTTACATAGCATTTTCTTTTTTCCAACTATGTATTGGTTTCTTCTTGTTACAAGCCTATCTTATAAATCTGGAACCCAAAACACAGAAAAAGAAAACACCGTTTAGGGTCACTTATAGAGTCAGAGGTGGAACTGGGAATAAGACGAGAGCCTTTTAACCCACAGGTCAATGTATCTAGATATTGCCCCTACTTATTTCCACAATCCTTTGTAATTGCCGTTCGTCTACCTACTGAGAACAAGAAGTTATTTGGGTTGAGCATGTAGTAAAGCATGGTAATTTCACTGGTTTTTCAACCTCAAGAGTTTCTTGGGCCCAGAGGAAACTGGTACCAGTCTTTGAGGCTGGAGCTTATTTGCAGGTTTCCTCTAAAGTAAGCCTCGTTGTGAATGGAAGCAAGAGAAGAGCAGCAGATTATTTTGGAATGCTGCCAATGTCCTGTGTCTCTGGGACTCCTCTGTGGTCCCTATGACCAAAGAACTCCATGGATAACTCAGGTATGAGTGAGGAGGAAAGATAAAGAGCAGAAATGTGAATTCCCACAGTCATCCACTGCAGGCTGAGGTCTCTTCTCAGAGACCTCTTCTGTTGAAGGCTGTGCCTAGGAACTGTGATTTGTGAGTCAATTTCTTTCTTTCTTTCTTTTTTTTTTTTTAATGAACAACAGAAATTTATTGCTCACAGTTCTGGAGGCTGCAAGTCCGGGATCAGGTGCCAGCATGGTTGGCGGAGGGCCTTCTTCTGGGTCATAGCCTTCTCTTTGTATCCTATGAGTCAATTTCTTAATGAAGCAGTTCTTCCAGCTCCGGACCATGCTGAGCATCAAGTGGAATGTCTCCTTTGTCAGCTCTCCAGGGACCCCACATCCGGTACTTCAGTACCGCGAAGATCGCTGCAATCTGTGGGAAGGTGATTTCAACCTGCTGTGTGTATAATGCTGTGTGTCTCTCCAGTTGTTGTTAGCCACCCGATCATCAAGAAGAAAGAATAGCACAGCGATCAGAGGGAGAAGGACAAAGAGTTACAAAGGAGAGTGACTGGAAACAAGAAAAGGAGAAACTGAGACGAATATAACAGCGAGGCAGGTAATGTGTTTTGAAAGTAACAGGGCAAGCCAAAGAGAAAAGATTTAACAGAGAGAATGAATTATAAGCTGGCATCAATGCCTACCCCACCACAAAGCTTGTGATGGACCTGGAAAAACAGCTTAACCCTCCCAGGGATGTTTAAGCACCACCAAACGTAGGGTTTCAAAGGAAAGAAAAGCAGGAAGTTGGTTGGTTTCAGGTCCTTGGAAAAGAAGTGGGCTGGCATCTGACTCATCCTACTCCACTCCAAGCACCCAGCACACACAGAAGCTTTCAGACAAGGTCATCTGACCATCACTTCTAAAAGACTCTGATTTGGTGGCATACGGAGCCAAGCGCTTTATCAACATCATTCCTTTCTTGTTCCAGCACAGCTCGAGATGGGCAGAATTGCAGTTCTTTTATAATAAAAAATAATTTTATGGACAGGAAAAATGAAGTACAGAGAAGGGACAGACTTTAAAAAAGATCTTCAATGTAAGAAAAACAAACCAACGAACTGGCATTGTTCTCCTTGATCCATTGAGAAGCATATGGTGTGACAGAAAGCTCATGGGCTTTAGCATCACAAAGATGTCCTGCCTTTGCCACTTTGTGACCTTGGGCAATTGGTTTGTAAAACCTGTGATCCTCAGTTTTTTCTTTCTTTTTTTTTATTTATTTATTTTTTTATTGGTTTATAACATTGTAAAAATTTCAGGTGCACATCATTGTACTTCTATTTCTGCATAGATTACATCATGTTCACCACCAAAATACTAATTACAACCCATCACCACACACATGTACCGAATTATCCCTTTCACCCTCCTCCCTCCCCCCTTCCCCTCTGGTAACCACCAATCCAATCTCTGTCCCTATGTGTTTGTTTATTGTTGCATCTATACAATGGAAAAATAATACCTACCATGCAGAGTTCTTATAAGGGTTGGCAGTGAGATGTGTACAGTGCCTGGCCTTTGGTAGGAGATCAATAACTATTAGCCATTATTATTCTACTGGCTGTTAGCTTCCACCAGCAGCATGAGGACTAACTTCTCCAGGGAGCATTTTTTCTAGAAGCCCCACCTCCCTAGTTATATGGTGCATTGGAAAGGAACCAAGATCATTTGGTTGGGGTTATTCCTTTTTTGGTCCAGAGAGGTGAATGGTTGATTCAAGGTCACAATGGATGTAAACTGGTGGCAGAGCTGGGATTGGGGGACCTGGCTTCCCAGGCAGTACTGCCTCCTCCTCACCTGGCTGCCTATTTGTATAGGTGATCCTGATAGTCCTTGAATGTAGTCAAGTGCATTTTTCCTGCCAAATTGCTAGCTGGACAGCACTTCTTTGTGATAACTCTTCAGAAGAAAAGATACAGATAAAATAAATGGACTGGAGGTCTCCTGCTTTGTTCCTCCCCTATGCCCTTACCACCCCAGGTCATGGTGCAAAGTGGATAAACCCTCCACCTCTGGGGTGCTAACAGGGGGCAGCAGAGAGACTCCTGCTACAACGTGCTACTGGCTCCCTCAAGCCTTCTCATGAGCTTTTCCTGCTTTCTTGGGAGGAGGCAGCAGCAGGACTTGCCATGGTGTGTGGGATGCTTCATCCAGTAGCCTTGGCTTGTGGCAAGCCATCCAATGGCTGCACAGCAAGTCATCTCAACCCTCTCTGCCAGTAAGAAGGTCCAAAACTGGCCAGAATCTCAGGGACAGCTGAGCTATTAATGGAAAATGAATCAACTCTGAGGCCCTGAAAGACCTACATAGTATAAACTACATTTCCATAGACCTTGAAGCGCATCTAGAAAGCCTTGTAGAAAGAAGGAAGAGAGAGGTAGCCTCATCCTACGCTGTTTCCGCTAGTTGGGATAAGGATGGGTAGTTTACACATCTGTTGCTGGGCTGAGAGATCTGCAGAGGTAGAAGTCAGGAGGGCAGGGTATAGAAGATGAAAGGAGAGAAGAATCAGACAGGGAAGAAAGATGCCTGGGGCCACACTCTGAGTCCAATCTTGGCAGACGTCTGAGTTCAATGCTGGCCTCTCTTTCTCTTCAGTGAGTAGAGAGAGAGCCAGAAATGGGTGAAAATGAGGGAAATCTCTTCTCTGTCCCTTGCAAAAAGGAGGTCTCTTTCCATGCCCAGGGAAGACTTTGCCTTTTAGAGTAATGGGTGCTTAGGTGCTGATGGGGGCAGACTCCATTTGCCAGATGCTGGCACAGAGGCCCTGTCCACACGCCCTGTCCTTCTTCACCATTGGCACCTGGGCCTGGAGAACTTCATGTTGGCCAGATGTTGTCAATGCTGTCATACCAAAGCCAAGGCACCTGCAGTCAGCCAACATCCCGCAGAGTCTGGGACAGAGGCTCCTTTGCCCTCAACCGGGGAGGAGTTCCTGTGTACATCTGAAATGGCGGGTCAGACCACCGTGGGGATGGGAGGGGTGCTTTCTGAACCAGGCCCCACTTGAGTTCCAGGCCCTTTCTTCTTCCCTGCCGATTCCCCCATGATTACCTCCACGCTCAGTTTCCCTCTTCAGCCTCGTAAGGGGTCAGGCTCAGAGTCTGCTGTTTGACTGCACTTTGGAAAGAAGGCTTACAGCCTACTCCTCCTCTTTTTCCTACACACACACACACATACACACACACACACACACACGTGCACGTGCCTACAAGATCTCCACTCTTGACCCACTCTATCAGCCCAGCCCAGCCTCACTTCCTTCCACGGCAGGGCCCTCGGAGCCCAGCGCTGAGCTGGTGTGTGCTCTAAAAATAACTGTGTCCGATGTGATGAATGGGCAGGCAGGCATTTGCTCTCCTTTTCCTGCCTCAGCGTCAGGGCCTGAATCATGTTGGGAAATGACACTCTGTTAACACAAGCACTTTGGTTTCCTCCCTGGCTCTCTCACCATCCGGTGGCGGCCCTGGTCAGGACTGGCTCTCAATTTTTAAAGCCTCCCTGGGGGTCCATTCAACTCCCCCATCCACTGACTTGAAGGAAAGCTGTAGACAGAAATGGAGAGAAGCATTGTGTGCCTCCCCAGGGGATGCTAAGGACGGCTGAGGCACAGACATGGCCCTACCCTGACCCCACCAAGAGAGGCCTAGAGCACCAGAGCACCAGACACCCGGCCAGCAGTGCCCCTCAGGTCAGGAACCAGCCTCAGCTCAGCACTTGGCTCAGGTAGCCACTCAGTGAGTGACTGTAAAAAGGAAAGGGAAAGGGATCCAGACAGATGACTTCATAGCTCCCTGCTTCCATCAGAGAGGGCTCTGGTACCACTTGCAATCAGAACATTGGGGAGCAGACTTCTCAGCAATGCAGGGGAAGCATTTGGGGAAACATATTTTAAAACTTCCCAAATTAAAGGCAGTTCAACTTCTCTAAACCTTGTTCTGAAGTACTATGAGGCCAAGGATCCTGCTCAGCTTATCTTTGCATCCCCATAAACCGCAACCACGGTGCCTGGCTCAGAACAGGTGTTTGCTAAGTTCTTTAGGGTTTGAAAGAAATAAATAGCACCTAGAGGGTTCTCAGTGGGAGAACTAGAGTCATTTACCTCTGAAAGGACAAACGGTGGGGACTCTGGTATCTAGGGATTCTGGTAAAGCCCAGACGCTAGGCCTTGAGAAAAATAATTTCCTAGACTATCCTCCAGCCTCAATTCTATCTCAGCTGAAGGCCACTTGGGAGCTCATCATTCTCCGGAGCAAAGGCCTTGACAGCTCATCCCCCTCAGACAGAAACCAGCTCCTCCTGTGAAGCCTCTTTGCTCGTCCCTAAGTCTCATTTCTATTTTTCTGCTTGGATTTGTATGGGGTCTTTGTTTAATGGAACCTGTTTTAAACGACCTTTTTCACTCCCCATTGAACAGATCGTCTTAACCTTTAACCTGTTCTCAAAATGACAGAAGCTTTGAGCTTAAGCAGTAAACTCATAATCAGAAACCTAGGAAATTCACATTTCTCAGTTTTGAGAGAGTTTCATTGTTCACCATTGGACTAGGGCAGAATGTAACCAGCACCGAGAAGGGGAACATGTGTTCCCCTTAGACCCATATGTGATCATCTCTCCCGTCTGTGTGTCTGGAAATGTGCAGGGATGTTGGGGACAGGTCTTAGTGGCTGTCTGCATGTTCCCTTGCTCCCTGCATGTCTACACATGGCCCCCTCCCCCTGGAATCACACATGTACCTGCCCTAAAAGGAGATGGGGTACATGTGGGCCTGAGACCGAAAGCATACACCCCAATGGGGGCCAGGAGAGTCTCCTGAGCTGGCAGTGAAAGACAGCAGCAGATAAGCCCACAACAGGCAGCAGAGGCTGGCGCAGCCCAGCAGACACTGATATGCTACATACAGCAGGAGAAGACACAGGGTCACGTAAGCAAGAGGCTGAGACGGGAGGATCTCTAGGGCAGAGAGATAGGCAGACACCACAGGAGACTCTCAGATTCCAAAAATGGGGGCATAGAGACCAACATCTTCTGGGTGCCAGAGATTGAAGGAGTTGTGGAGGGAATTTGGGCTTGAGAAGGAGGAGATCTTGGCTCCAGTTGGGGCTCTGCCACTAGTTCTCGGGGTGACTTTTGATATCTTCATTGTTCAAATGAGGAGGCAGGATTGATCTCTACTTCTGTGAGGCTGACACACTTTTGTATTCAAAGGTGTGGAAGGAATCAGTCAATAGAAGGAACAGAAAAGCCTCTGTGCTCATCAGGTTGGTGGTGGAATGGCCCAGTGGTTCCTAAATAGAAGGCTTCCCTCTCTCCTTTCAATTTCTTTTTTTTTAGTTCAACAGAAGCAATTGAATCATTTTGTATATCACTGTATGTATCTGCAAGTGTTTTCACAAGCATTATCTCACTTAATCCTCAAAAAGTTTTGGCAAGTTCTGAGGACCTAGACTATTTTTCCCATTTAATAATGGAGAATCAGACCCTGAGAGTTGAGGAAAATGCCCAGGGTCACAGAAGCAGGACAAAATACAAATTCTCACAATTCGAGGGTCCTTCCACTCCAGACTTTTCTATTGATGCCATATTTCTTATATCGAATAACATGTAAGGATTATGATAAACACCTTTCAATTTCTTGACTCTTTCTCCATAACCCTTTATAATGGGTCAAAAGTGCTCTTTCTCTGCAGGCCTGGACTCCATCTTGGTGCTTAGAGCTCCCTTGAATTTCACCCAATACCAGCTTATCAAGCCTCCCTTCCTCCCTCTCCCGCTCTCCCAGCTGTCCTTACACTGGCTTCTTCCCTCTGATTTCTCTGGCTGCTGAGGGAGTGGGGAGCTTCTCTCTGCTTCTCTGGGCCTTCAATAGATGTTGGGTTGGACCTGACTTCAGAAGGTCCTCACGCTACCTGAGCAGTGTTCTTCACTGATCCCCCACTCACAGGCATTTCTTCAGAGGTGTGTTCCTAGTTTTGGGCATCCCTTCCCCAAATGAGCTTCTCTGAGGGTCTCTGTGCTCTTGCTTGCTCTCCAAACTTCTTTTGTGGCCACTCCCTGAAGGCCTTTCCTGAAACAGTTCATTCTCAATACTTCTTGTTTTGACACATGACTCTTTGTATCTCTGCCTTCTTGGTCTTACCCGTTCTCCAAGACTTTCATTTTCTATTTTTACTCTAGCTTTTATACTGATCACTAGAGAAAATATACAAAGTTGTTACCAAGGGGAAAGAGGTCATGTAGACCTGCACCCCTTCCCAACACAGTTTTCTCTATTGAGAAAGGGTTACCACTCAATCTCCAAGAGTCTGGGCAATCTTATCTCCTGCAGGTTAAGATGGCTGATAGATCCCAGCAATGTTTCCAGAATGAAGCCAAAGCTCATTTTCAGGATACTTACAGAGGTGACCAGAAATCTCCAGCACTGACCAATACAACGCACTTGCATGCAGTGCTGTCCTGCTTTTGCTAAATTGTCTCTATTTGAAGGAGTCACTCCCTTGCTGAGGGTTAACTGCTCCAGAGTCTTTTGATCTGCATGTAAAAAAACAACCAAAGTGGATCCAGCAGGCGGCTGAGTCTGCTAGCTCTCTCCTGTTCTTCTGTTTCCAGATGACATCCAAATAGCCCTGTTTTGATGGGTGCCAGAGAGTAACTATTCTAAAATTAAAGGGCAAGGAAGTCTTTTCAAAAATTTTTTTTGAACTTGGGCCCTGTAACTGAACCTTTCCCTCAGTGATATAGGCTTCTAGGAGAGCTGGTTTTACTGCTGTAAAGACAAATGAAAGGCCAAGTGGGTATGAGAGCACCTCCTGGGGCGACGGCTGATGACTTGAGAAGACATTTATTCCAGGGCACAGCCTGGCTTCTTGCCAGGCCCTCCAGTGTAAGCCTGGCCAAGGAGAAACCCAAGTGGGGTGGATAACCCCCAACATGGTTCCTCTGCTTCCCAGCTAGAGCATTCCAGCATCTGGTGGATATGCACAATTAGTAATGCTTTTGAGGATAATGATTTGGTCTCATGGAAAAAGGAGAATTGATCCAAGATAATGTCTGGTAAACTTTGACATTCCACCCTGAAGTGATCTTACACTCATGTAGAATCACTAAACAGCTGCACGATCATATTACAGAATCTTCCTCAAGAGCCAACTTGTCATTGAATACATCCTCCAATTCCAGATTTTCTCAAACAAAAGGACCCCTGATGTGGAATGAGCTGCAATCAGCCAGATGGAAGAGAGGTGTAGATTGCCAAGATTGGAAGCACTCTTTGAGATATTTTGGCCTATCCCCCTCATTTTGTACATGAAAAAACTGAGATCCAAAGAAGAGAATAGAATTTCCTAAGGTCACCCAGTGGAAGAACTGGGACAAGAGAATGGGACTCTTGAACCACGGAACCCCCAGGCCAAGGCAGCCACCCACTTCTTAGAGTTGCACAGCCCTTCTTGACCCCATTGCTTAAAGAACTCTGAGAATGAGATTCTAGGCCAGAGGGGTAGTGATGGAATCTCTTAAGTGAAAAGAAATGAAGTCGTATTGATAGTGTCTGCCAAGAGGAGAAATCTTGCTGTTTTAGGGGGGAGAGGAGGAGGTGGTAGCAAAGGCCAGCTTTTACTGAGCTATAAATTCAAAATTAAACAAGATGAAGTGAGTTGTCTAGGTCTGTGATCCCACTAAGAACCTGTATCACTGAGGTCTTTTCAGAGAGTCAAACAGAAAAGAGCAAGTAATGTTAGTCACTCAATAGCAAGTCTTAAGCATCTACTGGGTATAGGATATAGTCCTAGGTGCTACAAGGGATAAAGAGGGTAAAGTGTGGCAGAGAGTAGCAATTCCAAGAGCCAGTCTGGCGGCTGTCAATGACAATGTTTTTTACAGCATACATAACGCACACATTTACACACACACACACACACACACGTGCATAGTAAGGAATGGAGTATTTCACAATACTCAATTTATTCTCTTTATTCTGCGATCATGTCCTGTCTTTTTTTGGGGCTGTTGTTAATATAACTGTCTCAATTTTTAACAATCTCCTCTCAATAAAATGTTGGCAACCCAATCAGGGTTCTTTTGAGTGTTTTTGAAACTGTATTGGTTGATGAAATCCAAAAGTCTGGCAACCATAGAAGTGGTTGAAAGGACATGGGCTCTAGAGACAGACAGACATGGTTCAAATCAGGGTTCAGCTATTTATTAACTATGTGTCCTTGGGAAAGCTTTTAGCACTCAGAGTTCACCCGCCTCTTAGTGAACTTTGAAAAAAAAAGTCCCCAGAACAGTGGGGACTTCCTGTGAAAGTACACACCTGTGGAAGTACTCACAAATGTCATTGCCCACCTCAGAGATATTTCGTGTGTGTTTGTAGATGCGCAAGTGTGCACCTCCACCCTCTGGGGTGCTGTGTGGGAAACAGGAGACCTTTAATAACCTTTGCTCTCAAGGAGTTAAAAGTGTTGCTGGTAAGCCAGTCTACCTCACCAGAAATCATGGAAGAGACGTAAAGTCTAGCACATCTTTCTGCTTCCCCTGAACAGTTCCTTTGGTTTGGTAACAGTGAGAGAATTTTCAGATATTGCTTTCCACAGTTCACATTATATTGTTTTTCCATGGCTGGTTTCAGTTTATACTAAGGTTCCCTCAAAACTCATAAATTTCTCTTTAAAACCTCATAAAATTTCACCTGTGGAGGTTTATTGCCCACAGGATGTGAGCTATGTCCATTTGGTTTTGATAGATTTACCATTATTAAACTTGGGCCCCCGTTTCCCACCAGTCTTAGGAAGATGGCTGCCTCCAGATTCAGCACAGGGGGTTCTCCCCTTTGTCCTCCAGTGAGGAAGTATTTCAGCTCCCTGGAATTGAGCTTGGCTCGTAGGTAATGATTGCTACTCCCAGGCTGTTGAGGTCCAGGAGTTTGCTCTAGTTCAGGGCCATGGATGTTCTCCATGAAGGTCACCTCAAGCTCACTCCAGCCTCTGCAGGCTCCTCCCAGATGCCAATCTCAGGAATCCATCCACGAGCGTTTGCTGACCTGCACAGGGATTGGCTTTTGAGATATGGTAAGGATGTTAAAGATGTTCCTGCTGAAGTCAAGTGCGATTGTCAAGCGCATAAAAACAATTCAAAGTAATTCCTTCTATTGACCCCAGATTCACCTCCCTGGGACATTCACCCATTGGCTCTAGTCTTATATGACAGTCCTATAAATATTTGAGGAAAGACATCATGTCTCTCTTTTAATCTTCTCTTTTTCATACCAAATGCCACCACTTCATTGCATCTGATTTTAAGGACCTGGTTTCCAAATTCCTTGCCATCCTGGTCGGTCTCCTTTGGGGTTCCCATTTGGGTGTGTGTCTGAATCACACCAGAGTCAAGAAGCATCTTTAGGGGTAGATCTGAGTCTTTGTGACTCAAGACCCTTCTTCCCAGGATGAAGAATGGACCCGGCTGTAGGGAGGTACTTCAGCGTTAGCCAGAGAGTGCTCAAAGTTCACAGTAAGTTCAGGCCCTGGCCAGGTAAAGGCCAACTCTGGTAAGTCCAAACAGGCAGACAGAGCCTCAGACCAGAAAATCCATAGCAATTAGGGGTCTAGGCCTTAGAGTCAGAATCAAGAAAAAGTACAGAGATACTGACTAGGATAATGTGGAAAGAAGAAGGGGTCACCTGCAACTGGAGGGCACTGAACTTCCTAAGCCTCATGCCTAGGGGATATTGGATCCTGGATATGATTGACATGTGGGAGGCTCAGGGAAGAGGCTGCAGGAACAGTCTAAATCAAGAGTTGTTATTTAATTCTAAACTTCAACAGAACGTAGGGCCAAAGCTGTTGACCTGTCTCTTGCCTGTATTATCAGGATTCCTTTGCTTGGAAGGGCAGACACCCAACTCATCCTGTCTTAAGCACAAAGGAAACTTATTGGTTTGTATAACTCCAAGGTACTGGTCCTGAGGGTAGCTCCTGCTTCAGAAACTGTTGCACCTAGGTACTCTATCTCTCAGCCCTAAGTTGATGTTCCTCTCAGGCAAATATTTCCAAGTGGTACTTCCAGCAGCTTTCATTCATTTCCTCTCAGTTTCAAATTCAGCTGAGAAGGAACCTATGTTTCTTAAGAATTTTAATAAAAAGTCCCAGAACTGGATCATGTGCACATTTCTGGAGCTCAGAGGTAGACATTTAACCATGTAAGGCAGAGAATGATGGAGGGGTGGTTTCCCTAAAAGAAATGAGGGCAGATCCGAGAAAGCACAGATGGTAGATGTCCACCACTCTGCCTCATTCCAGATTAGCTCTGGATCTGGGGACACCAGGCCTGAGTGGGGCAATGGGAAGAGTTAGCAGTGGCAATGAATTGAGGGTGTCTGCCAGCTAGAAGACTTCCTCTTTGTCGAAACTCAGCCCAGTACTTCAGACATGGTCCAACCAGTGAGGGGCACAAAGGCGCCATCTCCAAAGACAGTCCAGGCCCTGTCTTTAATGAAAGCCCAGGCCTGACTGCATGTGCCCTTCTGAAGCTTCAACACTTCTCTTGGACACTCAGGTAATGCCCCTGGATCATCTGCACATGAATTGTCATTAAGGCACGCCATCCCCATCCTTTCTCAGCTGTGGTCTTGTATATTCAGGATTTTGCTTTTAGCTCTGTCCCTTTCCAACATCAGGAGATATTTTCCAAGGTGAAGAAAGAAGATTTTAAGCAATCTTGCCTCTCTTCTTCTTTATCTTCTTCTGGAAATAATCACAACAAAGCTTACCATAATTTTAAAATTCAAGGCTTGGCTGGGTTTGGTAAGCCAGGGTCTGACTTGGACGTCAATGCCAACATCAAACTCAGTTTAGCCTGGATCCCTGCTGAGTTGTTTATCTTCCCTGATCTTAATCTCAGCACTCTCTTGTGTGGGCTTTTGTGAGAGGGGCACTCCTCAGAGCAGGGGCTTCTTGGAGAGGCAGAGTGACTTCATCCCCACCCCCTCTCATCTTGCTTTCCTCTTTTTGGACAACAAGAATCTTGTTCTTCCCTGCCCTCCCTTTCAACTCTTCCACTCTTTGAACTGGAAACATTCCTGACAAAGTACAGTCAGAGGTGACAAATCATATATGGGTCACATTCTCGTGTCTCCTCCTCCTCTTGGCTACCGCTGGGCTGGAGAATCTGGAAAACGTCAAATGATTCAGAAAGTGAGCTGAATGGGTTCTTCATGCTTCACATTTGGTGCCAGGGAGCAGAGCAGTGGCTGATGCAAGAATTGGACAAAGTAGGAGTTGAGCTTAAAAAAAATAGTTAAAAAGAACTCAACCATAGCTAAAGTGTCCCACACAAAGTACTTAGGAAAAGCACTCAATGGTGGACCAAGCATGGTTGTGGATTTTTAGTTGCTGTTGGAAGGTAGGCAGGGCAGGGATTTGCCTGCAGGATGTGCTCAGTCAATGCTTACAGGATCCTCTCTCTGTGCCTGGGGCCATTGAAAAGGGAATGACGACATCAAGCAATTGGGGCAGTTGGGATGGGGCTCAACAAAATCATGAGGTATGGACAAATGTCACTTATCACATCCACAAGTGACAAGCAGGCAGCTATGGAGAAAAGGCCCTCATGGGACAGCGTCTTGTCCCCATACTGTTCTTCAGTACATTCGACAGGCTGTGCACACCCCGGTGGTGATGGTGGCCTACAGGCGTGGTCTTCAGGAGCACACAACCCCCTGTCAATGGAGAAGATGCACCGGGTTACTACTGACTCCACTTTCCTCCATGAATCCCCAAACAACTGCCTCTCCATCCCCTACTCTCCATCACACCACCCCAGTCCGCTGGTTTCCAGGATCCTGCTCCATCCCGCTCTCACCTAGCTCCCAACCCAGGGTACCTTCTCCAGTTTCCCTGGGGGCGGGGGCTGAAGTGGAGTGGTCTGGTCTTCCCCCTTGCTTTTCTCAGTCAAGGTCAAGCATAATAACCTCTGTCTTGTTTCCTTCAGGGCTGCCTCCCTTGATATCGTGAGACTTTTCTTCTTTCAACAAAACCCTCCTTGTATAACTAAAACTTTTGGCTTTCAAAATTTTTAAATTTGGAAGTAAAAAACAATAAACATTGGCTCTTTCCCTTTACATTCCTGTTTAACAATCCTAATTATCCCCAAAATGACATAGATGTCTTGAGGAAAATTAAGACTGAGAAAGTGTAGAAAGAAAAGCACAAAGATGATATTTCAATACATAATTATATTTCATTCTCCTTGGTTTTTTGCAGCCAAACAATTTGGTAGCAGAAAACTGACCTCCACAAATAATTTCTTTTTTTAATAACAATTTATGTTTTTCATATACTGTACAATTCACTCATTTAAAGTGTACAATTCAATGGTTATGATATTCACTGTGTTGTCACAAATCATCTTTCAATATAAGCAGTGCTTGGGGATAGTATACACTGGGGCAATGATGTTTTTTTAAAAAAATTCTTTTTTAAAAGAAGTCCAATTCACACATACTAAACTGCCCCATGTAGAATTCGTCCTGGTGTGTTTGTGGCACCAGCGCCACATCTGATCCCCTCTGGATTAGGGGAAAAGGGAATTCACGTTTGTTAATAACCCCAGCCCTTAACATAGATTTTATTATATATCTTCACAAGAAGATTCTCCCTCTAGGGGAGAATATTATCCCCATTTTTCAGATGAGGTAACTGAGTTCAAAGTCACCCAGCCAGGAAGTGGCAGAGCTGGAGATTTTACTGCAAGTCCATATGAATTCAAAGCCATTCTGTCCACAGCTCCTTTTCCTGGCTTAGAGTGCCTCTGAGGGCAAAAGATCTCAGAGAGCAGTTCTAGAAAAGTTTCTAAACTTAAATTCTGAACTTCTCTACCATTTGAGGAACCCCTCAGAGGAAAGCTATGCCATAGGCTGGTGTTCTCAAAATGTGGTTTTGAAATCACTGGTCCGTCAGCTATGGCCCAAGGTTGAAACTCCAGAGGTTTGGGGAAGATTTTTGCCATGGGCCTCCCTCGAAAGGAACAAGTGACATGGCCTAGTGCCATGGGCTCAGGTCATGAGACCCTGGGCAATGAATGATTCCAGAATTATCCCAGTACTGCTCTTAGTCCCAGGGACCCAATAGCCAGGGCAGAGGGGCAGACTCCTGGGGTTTGACCCTGGAGTGTCCTCATCCTGCAGGGACCAGAGCAGAGTAGGGACAGGTCTGCCTGCACACAGGACAGTTAATCCTCCTCCTCCTTCTTTGGACTTCTTGAACCCTTTGATGTATTTTCTCATGCCTCCCTGCCTCTCTCTTTGGACTTGTTCTTGTTCCTTTCTGTTCCAATAAAGCCCTCATGGAAAAGATTTAAAAGATAGTACCCAGTGTTGGTGAGTAGATGGGAAAACAGTCATTTGCCATTGGTGGGAATTTAAAGTGGTACACCCCATTTGGAGGGCAATTAGCAATGTCTGTGAAAAACTTAAATAGGCAAATCCACAGTCTCAACAGTTTTGGTTCATGAAATTAACACTATGGAAATACTTGCATAATAGTGCAAAGATGACGTGCAAGGTTGTTTGTCAGAGCTTTGTTTGTAGTTGTGCATACTTAGAAATAATCCAAACATCCATCAGTAAGGAACCGGTTATGTAAACTGGCGTAGCCATATCAAAATACTATGTAGCCATGAGAAAGATAGCACTCTATGTATATTCATAGAGATATTCAAGCTGATTTATATATAAGTGGTTGAGAGTAATATGCATATTATAATGGTTAACAGTTATTAGCAACTTTCTATGTGTCAGACACTTGTGCTCTCGTTTGTTGTCCTGTTTAATTCTCAAAATGACCATGTGAATATTATTATTGTTCCTATTTTCAGATAAAGCTTTACGAAAAATTTACAAATCTTGCCTCAGTGCCATACAGCTAATAAGTACCAAACCAAGATAGAAAGCCAGATCTCTCTCACTCCTAAGCTTCCCAGTATAATCACATTTTTGTAGAAAAAGGAAGAAAGTATATGTATGCGTTGTTGTTAGCACAAGTGTTGAGTAAATGATGGTTTGCTTGCTGAACTTTATCTTTCTAGACTCCCGGGTGTTTTCCTTCTCTCCTTTCCTCCAGAGTTAATCACTCCTTCCCAGTGCATCCAGAGCCGTTTGCGCTTACCCCAAATACCCCTGACCAGCCTCCATCTTAGACATTAGTTTCTAGTTTGCGTTACTCTTACTCTGCTAGTCCTCTGGGGCTGAGTCTGGCTCGTTTGCTTTTATACCCTAATTCCTGGCATAGAGTAGATAGGCGCTCTCAAATTGTCTGTTTGAACATTTGTTGAAACCCTACGGGGCTTTCATACACACTGAACCAAGGGTCAAGGGGTCAGGTTCAGGGTCAAGGCGTCAAGATAGATTCTACTCTGGGGAAAGGGCCTGCTGGGTGGACCAGAGAGCTACATCTCATTTCCACCTAGGGTTGCCTGAGCAGAGTTCCGAGCCCCAGAAAGAGCCTTCCACAGGCCCGGAACAGATTTGCTGGGAAGCTAAACCTCAAGCTGTGGGACCCCTCAAAGTCCTGTACCTAATTTTGCATTTGTAATTTTGTAAGCTTTACCATAGACAGGGCCTCCCAAATGGCATAAGCTTCAAAGTCCACCAGACCTGGATCTGCCCTGTCCAGAACTTCTCCTTCCTTTTCTCTCACATGCATGGCTTCTCCCTTCCCTTTTCCTGAGGCGGTCCATTCTTTCCTACATGCTCATTTAAATGCCAGGTTTCTTGGTTCTGAGTGTCCCCCTCATCAGTCACCTTCATGGTCATCTTCTGCACCTCAAAGCAATGTTCCCCAGGAGGGTAGGTTAGGTGTCTTGGCGTCTCCAAGGGTGTTCAAATGTTTCGGGAAGCCCAGGAGAAGAAGCACATTTATCTGTCATCAGACCTCAAAGGTCAACTGAAATGTCACCTGGTGTTGCACTGGGCTGCAATTGTACCTGCTCGTGTGGGGACATTGAGTGCCTCGTGCTCATCAGAAGCCTGACTGCCACACGCATTCATCTATGATTAATTAGGACACGGAGAAACAAAGTCATCTTAACGGGTCATTAACAAAAAGTCATTTAATTGCTCGAGACCAAATCTTTCAAAAGCAAATGTTTAGGGAGGGGTGCTTGGAAGCAAAAATATTAGGAATCACTCCTTTAAATGTTCAGTCTCCAGAATGATCAGCCTTTTCAAGAGCAGAGCAGATCCCAGAGCCAGGAGGGAGCGGCTTGTACACACTAGGTTAGATTGAGCAGAAAACACGTTCACTGCTGTAGGTCTGTCACTCCCAGCGTGGGGCTTCAGGAAGGCTCTCTTGGAGGGAGATGATGGTTTTTATTTTAAGAAAGTGATCACTGAATGACTCCTGCAAAAATCCCTTCTGCAACCTGGACTCTGATCACACAGCCTGCCCCTTAGGGCAGTAGGAGAAGCTGTCTTTGTGTGGCATCTGGTTTACCAGTAGTTCATCTTTGAAAAATCTCCCATCTTAGCCCATCTCTCAGCCCCACGTAACTAACTCTTCGAAAATGTTAATTGGCCAGAAGAAAAGAGCAAGAGAAGAAAAAGAGAGGAGCAGAGTAAGAAAGAGTGATAATGGAAAGCAAAGAAGAAAAGTGAAGGGAGGGATGTAAAAGACAGAAGAAGAGTTAGTTAGATGAGAAACAGGAAAAGAGACAGCATGACCAGTGACACCTGAGAAGCAAGGTCTGTGAGAGAGAGGGCCACAAAGCAAAGGCTGTCTTAGAAACGCTCAGGGAAGGAAGCGAGTGCCTTTCCTACAAATGCAAGATTCCTCCTCTGCCACAGGTATCCTCTACCCCTCCCCTTCATCCCCAGAACCCACTCCTCCAAGATGTGGTGGTAGTTTCTTCCACCCAGTTTAGAGAGTCCTAGGAGATAACTTTGGTCTTTCAGGACTGTGATGGGATTTTGCAAACCCCAAACAACACATAGCAGAGCAATTGCTCAACTGATTCCTCAAATACCATCACCTGGGGTCGACGTGGGCCAGCTGTTGAACAGCTGTACGCCATCAGGAGCCAGCGCCAGGGGTGGAGCAGAGCTGTAATTCAACAAGATAAAGAGGAGCCTTCCAGCAAGACATGCACAAGGAGAGTGGCCGCAGAGCCCAGCGGAGCATCAGTTCAGGCCCTGGGCCTGGCTGTTCTTGTCTTTCCAGTTTTATTATAAATACACTCATATAAAAATAAGTACCACTCCACTTTTGTATAACACTTTATAATTTAAGCATTTCCCATGCATTACCTCATTGGATCCCTTAGCATTTGAAATTTTTAAAAAGTTAGCTAAATGTTAAATGTATTTACAATTTTCCCCACACAACCCACGTATTTTCTACAACATTGTCTATCACTTTCTAATAAATGCAGTGCGTGCACACATACACACACACACACACACAAATTCCCTTTCACCTTTTTCTCTGTCTTGTCTTTTCTAAAGCAGCCTCTTGCTTTTCCTCCTCTGGCCAGTTCTCTTGACACTGTAATTACAGGTTTTTGCAATTTTGCTTTTCTGTCTCCATCTCCAAGATCATAATCCTTTGTTCCCTTTTCCACCTACCTTCAGAAAAAAGGTTTGTTTTTTGTACCTGTGACTTGCCCCTTTACCTCCTCGTACATTAGCTTAGCCAACTGTCTTCAAATTCTTCCATGACAGAGGACAATTAGTGGCACGGAGACAGGTGCTGTCGAATCACCTCCTCCCTATATCCTCTCCCTGGGCTGCCTTCTGCTCTGAATATTGTCTTGAATCCAGCTCCTCCATTACTAGGTGGGCGACCTTGAGGAGGCTATTTAACCTCTCAGAGCTTCAGACCCTCAACTGTAAAACCAGGATACTAGTAGAACCAACCTCAATGGCTTACAGTTAAGACTTAAAGAGATATGATGCCCAGGTGCTGCAGAGCCTAGCGCTGGGCATGGCGTGGGTGTGTGTAGATTTCAGTTCCTATGCTCTCCATTGCACCTTCACCTCTTTCCTCACCAACTCGGAGTGCAGTGTCGTGAGACTTGCCTATGAAGTCACAAGATTCCTGCTCTGGCCTCCTTGGACAGACATTCATTCTAGTGTCATTTTGTGCATGCATAAAACGGGGATAATAAAAATCTTCTGTTCCCATCAATCAACATGGTTGTAAGGATCAAATGGAAGGTGTGTAAAAGTGCCTTCTAAACTAAAAGGTGATATACCAACACAATTATTAATGATAAGACATTCTCAAGATAGTACTGTTTTGTTCTACTTTTTAAAATTTCCTGTAGCTTCCTAAGGAGATTAAAAAAAAAAAACAGTAAAATACAAATACAAAATTTACCACTTAACCGTTTTTAAGCATATACTTCGGTAGTGTTAAATATATTCACACCGTTGTACAACCAAGCTCCAGAATTTTTTCATCTTAAAAAACTGAATTAGGGGGACCAACCCCATGGCATGGTAGTTGAGTTTGGCGCATTCTGTTTTGGAGGCCCATGTTCATGAGTTCAGATCCTGGGTGCGGACCTACATCACTTGTCAGCCGTGCCGTGTCGGTGACCCACATACAAAATAGAGGAACATCAGCACGGATATTAGCTTAGAGCTAATCTTCCTAAAGCAAAAAAAAAAAGAGGAAGATTGGTAACAGATGTTAGCTCAGGGCGAATCTTCCTCAGCAAAAAAAACACAAAAAACAAAAAACAAAACGCACACACTGAATTAGGGAGATTTTTAAATGTCCTCATACCTAAAACACCAGCATCTACAGTGTAAGGGTCTATTTTGCTTTGGAGAATTCCTTCTTAAGCCCTCAAGGCTAAGGTGGGTCATTGAGCCTCTGAGGATGTTTTAAAGTCAAGAACTGTCTTATCTGGAGATAGGCACATGGTGATGTCATTTTCATGGGATCCCCTGAACCATTTGGAGGCTGTTTTCTCCTTAGTGAAACTCTTCCTTCTTGACACCTTTGCAACAACGGAATTTGAATTTGGCTTCCAGTCTTACTTATTTTGCTTCCTCCATATAAAAACAAGTCATTAAAACCCTGGGATGGCTTAAATGGCTCCTGGTTGGCCCAAGCCCTGGGCCTGTCCCTTCTTTGGTCCAGGAGCTAGTGCATCCCCGGCTAACAGCTTCTCTTTCATGTCAGACTTTCCTCCTCCTGAGGTTGTTGCTCCATCAGGAGGACCCGGACAATCTCTCGTAAGAGGAAGCCTCATCAGAAAAATGTTGGTTCAGACGCCATATTTTCTAAGATCAATTCTAGATGATCCTTTTTTAGATTTCCGTTACTTTTATTTTATTTATTTTTTGTTTTTCTTTTTTGTGAGGAAGATCAGCCCTGAGCTAACATCTGCCAACCCTCCTCTTTTTGCTGAGGAAGATTGGCCCTGGGCTAACATCTGTGCCCATCTTCCTCCACTTTATATGGGACACTGCCACAGCATGGCCTGACAAGCGCATCAGTGCGCTCCCGGGATCCGAACCCGGGCCGCCAGCAGCAGAGCGTGTGCTCTTAACCGCTACGCCACAGGGCCAGCCCCTAGATTTCCATTGTTTTTAGTTTTTGACTTCTCTTTGCCTCTTCTTCAAAGTGAGCTTCAAGAACTCTCCCTGGGCCCTAGAGTAGAACTTCTAATTTATAAGAGAAATTTTGATGGTAAAGAGCAGAAACTCTACAATCTACGGTCTGAGTTTGGATCTTGGCTCTGTATGACGTGGTCAAAGTTACTTTCTGTTCCTTAATTTTCTTATCTTTACAATTGGTATAATAATGTCAATAGTCTTTACCACAGAGAGTTTTTATGAGGATACAGCAACTGAGAATAATGGACAAGGAATTTCCTCTCAGAAAGCAGATCCAGGGCCTGCCAGATTGGTAGACTAGGAATTTTACTTTACCTATAGGGCAGGAAGTTCTCCTTATTTTTGTTGCTAGCAGGATTTGATATATTCTGTGGTTCAATGTGCATTTCCTACTTTTCCTTTCTTTGGGTTGTGTTGGAGTTTTTATTGCAGTTATCCGGTTTCTTCCTTACCTTTGTATACAAGGTATATTGGGGCAGATAAGCTGTCTTTGCAACTCACAGATTGTGGTCATAAGAAGCACATACAGACCTCATAGGGAGCCCTGTGCAGTAACCAGACGTCCTGGACTTTGAACTGGACGAGACTTTGGGTTTTCTTCCTAGGTGATGCAGGAGCGAGAATATGTAGAGGAAGAGGAGTGTCCATGGGTGCCAAGACCCAAAGGAGTAATTGTGGCAGATATCATTCAATAGCTTGTCAGTATTTATTCTAAATTACCTTCTCTTCTGCCGTTCCCAGTGTAGAGGGGAAAATACAGTTTTCAATTTCCCAGCTTTCTTGCTAGTAGGTGTGACCATGTAACGGAGTCTTGTCAATGAAGTGTAGGTGAATGTCCACTGGGGAAGTCTTGGCTTCCAGACTAAAAACATAAAGCCTTGTAAGGAGACAGCCTTTCACCGTTTCCCCTTCTTCCTTCTTTGAATGTGGATGCAGGCTATGAGTAGAGTAGCCATCTTGCAACCATGAGGCAACAAACAAGAAGAGGAAAGCCAGGAGGCCAAAGATGGAAGGAAAGAAAGCAGGTGCCTGAGTCCCCAGTGGAATGACTGAGCAACTGCTCTCCCCACTACCTACATCTCCATTGCTTGAAATGTGAATCTATTTGTTAAAGCCATAGTTGAGTTTTCTTCTATTTTGCAGTTGATAGCAATCCTAGCTTATGCAAGAGTAGAGATATTAAAATTTTAAAAATTTAGTAACTATCCCCTGAGAATGGGGTCCCTAGAAGCACTTGGGGATGTGCCAGGAGTTGGTTATTTGAGTAGTGAAGAACTCGGGTGATTCTGGAACTGAGAGAGAGAACATTCTGTTTAACCGGGTGCTGTGAGCTTTAGAAGAGGGTGAGAAGTTTGTCTCTCATGCAACAGTTAATTCGAGGAGAAGATGCTCCTTGGAAGATGGCCAGTGTGATCCTTTGTGAGACTAGACCCAAGACACAAGTGTAGGACAGCAGATCCAGCAATGCAACACTGACCAACTCCTGCATGTACTACAGGACAATTTGGCAGGATGGAGTGGAGCTGTAGATAACACTAGGATATTCATGCTCATTCAGCTGTGACAGCAACACCAATCTAAGCTCTTTTTAAATCTATCTTGATAATTACTGCATTTTGAGTATTTGGGGAACAGGGATTGGGTTCATTTTTTCCAAATATTCTTGGTCTTATTTATAGGTTCCATTTGAAAAGTGTCAATTGTTTCTCCCTGTGCAAATAGAAAAATCCATGCTCTGAAGATAGGCATGGTGCTGCTCCTGGTCCTCCCAGGTAAGAAGTAGGGAGAAGCCAGCAGAGCGGGAGCGGAGGAGTGGAAACTTAAAGGATAGGAAGGTTGCAGAGATGCTGCGTCCACCTCGAGCTTTCACAAGCTCCCCCTCTTTGGATCATTGATTTCCTTCCCAACAGCCCTACACTGTTTTCAATTAACACCACTTTGCTGCACCATTGGTCATTTTACTGTTTTTCCATACTTTGCTACATTTGTAGGAAATCATGTGGTCTTCAGCAGTGAGGTCATGGGACTTAGGAGCAAGTCCCCTCTCAGCAGCCTGATGGTTGCTGCTTTCTTGAGCCATGATGTCTGTTGGGATCATTTGCAAGGTTGTCCATAGAAAGGCTCTCAGGAGGCAGCCTACATTCTGGACCTCTCCCTCCTATGTGCCACATTCCATCTTTCTCTTTGTCCTCTAAGGTATCTTTAGGTATTGTCTTTTTTCTTGATTAACTTTCTCTATCTTCACTCATCTCCTTGACCTTGTTTATGGAGACTTTCCTCATTTGTTCTTTGATTTTTGCTATTTCTGCTCCACTTTCTTCACCTTTATAGGAGAAAAAATGCTCTACATTGATCGCTCCTAAGCAAGGGGAGAACTATTCTGTTATTTAAAGTCTTTGGCTTGGTGCCTCCCTTTGAGCATTTCTAAATGTATTTTTAACATGTCCTACTTCTTCAAGGCATCTTGAAAAGGGAGTAAGTTTCCTCTCCCCTTAATGATCCCTTTTATAGTTCTAATTTCTTTCTGTTCCTGGAACTTGCATATTCTCTATCAGATCTTGCCAAGCTTCCAAAATTTTGAGAATTCCATTTTGATCAGGAGAGAGAATCTTGGTCATTACCCCACTTCTATGAGCCATGTGGCTTTGGGTCAATCACTTAGCTCGGTGAACCTCTTTTTCCATTTACACGCAAGGGTAAACGTATTTTACCAAAAGGCAAAGTGATGGATGAGACAGTTTCTCAAGCATCTTTACTGCCTGAACACCTGGACTTCCGTGATAAGAAAAGAGATGGCTTTTGTTTTGTAACAATCTTTATTTCATACATATCCTGTCCCTTCTACTAGCCTATTTCTCTCTCACTTTTCTTTTAGTAAGTTTACGTCACATTATTGGGGTAATAAAAGAAGTTCGAGTAGCACTTCACAGTTTTCAAATACTTCTATATGCATTATCTAGCTTTGTTCTATTGGGCCTTGAATTCTGTATTTTTAAAAATTACCACATAAAGTATAATCATGCTATGTTTCCTCTCTCTCACTCCGCTTTTCTCCATAACATTATATTAGGAACTCATTCAAAGTTAACATATGTAGCTTTACTTTATTCTTCTTAATGGCTGCATGATATTCAACTGTATGGATGTACCATAATATATCTAAACATTCTCCTATCAATGAGATATTCAGGTTTTTGTTTTTTTGGTTTTTTTTGCTATCAGAAATAATGCTGCAATGAATGTGTTTGTACATATATATTCATGCAGTTATTTCTGTAGGATTTTTTTTAGAGATGGGATTATTGATTCTAGGATATTGCTATTACTTTAATAGCAATGAGTCCTAAGTCTTTGCATCCATATATTACTTTTTATTTGGCTGGCTCTGTCCTTATTCCTCATGACAACTGAATTCTTCTCTCTACATTTAAACTATGGCATTGTTCTAAAATATATATGTCCTTCCTTTGATGTAAAAATTCTAATTCTGGAAATTTATCTTATAGAAATAATTCAGGATGAGTACAGAGATTAGCTATAAGGATTTTTAAAATTATTCTCATTATTACTAAGTACCTATTATGTGCTAGGCATTGCATAAAGTGTTTTAAACATATTATTTCACTTAATTCTAACAATAGGTTTTGGTGTTGAGACTATTGTTAAACCCATTCCATAGATGAAAAAACTGAGACTTAAAGAGATTGAGTCACTTTCCCATTGATATACAGTCAATAGGCAGGGAATCTGGGAGCTGAACCTAGATAGGTTGTCACCAGATCCCATAGGTTTAACCACTACATGAACTCCCTATAGCACAGTAGGCAATAAAGAAAAGTCAGAAATAGCCCAACTATCCAACAATGAAGGAACGGTTAAATAATTATGATATATTTATCCAATAAATATTATCTGTAACCATTAAAATTGTGTTGTCCAAATTTATTTATTGTTACCTATACGACAAGATATTCCTGATATGCTGGTTATTTGAAAAGACATATTGCCAAACAGTGTGATGATGACCCCATATTTGTTTAAAAAAAAAAAGTGAGTGAATCCAGTTCCTTCTGTATGCATAGAAAAGGTAGAGGAGTGTTTGGGAGATTGTCTTCAGGTTCACAGGATTGAGAGTACTTTTCAATATTATCTTTTTGGCTTGTTTATTCTGATTTTTTTCTATAATGATCATATGTTATTTTTGTAATAACTTTTAAATTAAGGCTTTTAAAAATAAAAAGGAGATCCAGTTTTGCCAAAGAGGTTTTTTGCTTGTTTGTTTTTATTTTTCTTACATATTACAGAAAGAGGTTTGATATTATTGAAATGGGTTTGAATTTTCAAGAAATTTATTTCACCCATTTGGTATGTTAGCTTGTTTCAGACATTATCCATAAATTTACATGAAATAATCAACTTTCTCCTTTTGCTCTTTCTTGGGAAAATCATGAATATCTGCAAGCTTGTTCTTTTACTTTCCCTTTTCCTTTCTCATTCACATTTGTCCATCTTTCCAACTGGCTCCCATAGCTTTTGAAAACCCACATTCCTCTCATGGCCTTTCTTCTACTTTTGGAGATACTGGGCTCTGACACACCTTTGACTCATCACCCCTGTCTCCTGACCCTGCAGAGTTTCTATGGAACCCTTTCATTCATTTTGCAGGAAGCTAGTTTAAACACTGCATATATTTAAGTAGGGTTTTACGGTCTAAAAGAGCTTTCGTGTGCATAATAGTATTTGATTTTCCTAGTAGGTCTTTATAGGAAGTAGGGAAAACCTTATGAACCCATTTTACAGAAGAGAAAACCAATTTTCACCAAGTTTGACTTCACTAAAGCCACACATCTAGCAAGTGGCAATGCTAGGAGCAAAACCTAGGTCTCCTGCTGCCAAGCCCAGTGCTCTTTCTTTCTACCATTCCATACCACCTCTGAATAGAGTTGTCAAAGGCTGTCAGATAGGTAACAACTATTCTGCAGATCTAAAGGCTTATACCTTAATTGGGTGAGCAGATCCTTTCAACATCCAAAATTGGACTCAGGCGGTGAGGACAATCAAGGTAGCACTGGGTTAAAGGCTAGCCTTGTCCCGGAGAGAGCGGGCAGAGCTATCCATGGTCCTGAGATCACCTGCCCAAGCTGACCCCTAGGGCTCTCGCCCATCTGACTTGTTCATTATTGTGCCACTTATTCTTTCGAATCTCGTTGACTATTCTGTCTCATGCTACCTCTATTTCTTGGTTATCATTTCAGCAGGCCTCAGGGTCACTAGTGTCTACTGGTTTAGAATTCCACATATGCTCTATAAAAACTTTTCCCTGTATGATTTCCATCCTTAAATCCAGGAGTAAACCCAGCTCCTTGGTATATAATGAATTTCTCTATTCATCTTTAGCTTTGAAAAATAAAAATCAAGCTGAATCCAGTTTTTCTCTTTAGCCTTCCTCATGTTTATGCCGTTTGTTCCATGTGTATCTGCTTTCAGTCTTGCTTTACCAGTACTTGTGTTAACATCTTTTCTCCTTCAAGCCATTTTTTTTCCTCTCTCAAATTTGTCTTATTTGTCTCTTCCTTGCTTCTCAGGCTTTATGCAATGCTTTACTTCTATTGCCACTTCCTACTTCTGGGTTTTTGGTTCCAGCAATAGTTAACCAATATGCTTCTTAGTTTTAATTTGTCTTATCTTGCTCAGTGTTTCTCAAAGAATGGCCCAGAGTCTATCTGAATCAATATCCTCTGTGGCTGTCACTAACATTTAGATTTCTAGGCTCCATCTCTGATTGATTCTTCTGCTTTGGTCTGGGGCCCTTCTCCTTCCGGTTTCCCTTCTTATGAACTGGGAAACCCCTGCCTCCAGCAAAGCCCTGGCCAGCACATGAGAAAGTGGATCTGTGCTCTGCCTTTCCGAGACCCCATGCTGTCATTCTTATCAGTGGCTATTTCTACTCTGCTGCCCTCTCCCCTTGACTGCACTGTGTATGATTTGTGACCACACTATGCTCACATATCTATCCCCTCCTGCTCCTCCTTCCTTCTCATCTTCCTTTTTGTCCTCCATCTTAATCCCACTTTTCTTTATTCCTCTTCTTGGATAGCCTGCTTGAATTGCTGTGGCATTTCCTATAGCTCTAGTATGCAGTTTTAATAGTTCTAATACTCCTATAATATTTCCTCACTTTTCTCCTTTTTATCATTTCTGGGGACATGTGTTTTCATCTCAGAAGGTGTCATTTATAAGGCAAAGTTTGGTTCTAATGATAAAGTTGTGAGAGAAGTGAAATATGTATTATCATTCCTTTTTTACAGATAGGGAAACTGAAATCTGGAAAACTTTATGTTCAAGGTCAATGACAAAGGTTATCCTAGAGACATGGTCTGAAGACTTGTATAGAGCAATTCAGTTCCACAAATACACCCTGAACCTCTACTATGGGCAAGGAACTAGAGATAAAAGCATCAGAAAAACTGCCCTCTCTGGTTTCATGAAGCTTCCAGTGGTCATGAGGAAGTTAAGAAATGCCCAAGTAACAGCACCAGGCACCGTATGCAGTGCTTCAAGCTCTAATACAGTTATTCATGAAATATAAGGACCTAGGGGAAGGAGGGAATACTTCAATGCTTTTAACTAGGAGGTAAAGAGAGGCAGAACAGGGAGGAACTCTTGGGAATGCGGAGTTTGATATGGGCATTGAAAACCATGTAGAATTACTAGTGGGAGTATACTGCATATTTGGAGAAAGCCCTGGGGATTTCAGTCTTGGGGGTTGAGAGATTCGAGAAGTTTATAGGGAAATAACTTGAGGCCACATCATGTAAGGACTTCAATATCAAACTAACTTGGAGACGAGGCAAGTCTAAAACTCTTATCATTAGACCACGCTGCCTTCACACACGCATGGGATAAACCCAGAATCCTAAGTATCATTTTACAAATAATAGCACAAATTCAGGTGCATGAAATGGAGAACTTGCCAAAAATGGAGAGTGAGACAAACACAAGAGCCCCTGGGCAAGGTGGTGGTAGCAGTTCTGAGTATCAAGTGGGGAATCAAGCCTCAGAGTTGCCCTGGAGAGGCAGCCCTCCATCTCAAAGACAATCCTGACCCATGCTGTCCACGGCTTGTGTTGTCTTCCCAATGAGCGTCTGAGTCTGAAATATAGCTTTTATAGCCTGAATCTTGGGGTCTCTGTTGTCTTTCACACTGTAGTAATGATAAACAAAAATTCCTATAAATGCCTCAAGCCGCTAGGGCAGTGAAATGGGGGAGTGTGAAGAAAGGTGATGTTTAAGTCCAAGGCAAAGAACCGACCTTTCTAAAGAATGTATTAGCAGCCTGTGGCTAAAAATAGCCTGCTCCAGGTCGAATTCCAAATTGGAAGAGCTCTTCACATACCAGATTCAAAAAGCATCTGTCACCCGGTAGCCATGGCAACAGGCATCCCTGAATAAATGCAGAGAGATGTTTTTGGAATGGACTGAAAAAGGAAGTGGACATGACAGCCTCTGGACAAGAGGTGAGCATTTCTGTTCCTCAACTGAGTTGAAGCCTCATCTTTCGTTCCTACTTCCCAGTCCTTCTAATTTTGCACAGTCATTGGTTCTTGTTGTCTCTGAAGAAATAGCTTCTAGAGTTAGTTAGTGCCTTTCCAATGGGCTGGACAGGAAGAGGAGATGGGGAATAGGGTAGGACATCCCACTGGTATGAAGAGAGGGGATGGGAGGCCCAGCTGCTTGGGTGAGCCTGGGGACCTTCTGGAGAAGGGAGTGGCTCAGAATCTAATGTGTGCTATATTATTTTACCATTCACATATTTCCTTTGTCAATGATCCTCTTGAAATGTATTTGTTACTTCATGTTGACAATATTAAATGCTGTGAATCTTTTTGTTTCTATTGTTTTTTATTCTTTGTGAACTCCTTGAGGGCAGGAGTCCCCTTTCTAGTTTCCCTTATGGCACTAGAATACTCTTCCAGTCTGTCAATGCTTCTTGTATGAGACAGCAGCATGAAATGCTCTTAAGGCTCAGAATGCCCACCCCAAAGTTATATTTAGCTTTCTACCTGTCAACTCCTAGAATCCCCAATTCTGACAAATGGTTGAAATGTGTTAAGCAGGACTCTATTGTACAGGTCCTCCTTGAAGATGGTTGTAAACTGTGAACTAGACCACTCCAAATCATTGTGCACAATAAACACTCTTAAGTGTATGAATAAATGTAAATGACTAAAGATGCTTGAGATGACTTTGGTGATGATGGCAGAAATGTAAAGATGAAAAAAAGCCAGAATCTCTTCAGTATGTTCTCCAGGTAACTGACAGCCTGAATAAGGCAGATATTTGGCCCGTGGAGAAAGAGTATTAAAATCAGATCAGATGAGTGGTCAGCATATATTTTCTGAAGATAAAGTCAGGAGGCCTTGTGGAGTTTATGAGATCTTCACTAGAAAAAATTTGCACACTGTGTAGGTTCCTCTAGGAAGAGTTCTTCGCAAGCATATAGTTCTAGATCTTGGCTCTTAAGGTTTCTGAGAGTCTCTGTTCCCTGGTATTCTCCTCATTGCCCTCTTGCTTACCTAATGAAGAAAATAATATACTTATTGAGCACCTACATCTTTGTGTCCTTCACAATGCTTGAAGCTCTAGGCTCAGCAGGATGGGATCATTCAAACATTCACTCATTCAACAAATCCTTCCTGAGTGCTACTGTGTGCTAATGGTCCTTGTCCTCGTGGACCTTACATGTGGACAAGAATGGGACATTGTTGTTATTCTTATGTTGGTTCCTGATGATGGTGATAATCACTCCAGCTATGGCAAGAGCACTGCACAAGGCAGCCCAGTTTAGTGTACAAGCGTATTGACTATATTTTCTCATTTTCTGTATTCTTGATGCTCTGGCATGAGAGGCCTTGCTTATCTTAGAGAGACTAGCCTTCCAGGGCTAGCTATCCTAGAGACAGCAAATGATTCTGCTGTGAGTGTCTTTCATATGCAAACCAACTAGTCCAGAGCCCATACCAGCCAACTACCTCCTTTATTAAGCTCTTGCAGGCTGTCCCACTATCTCTCTGCCATAATCACCCCAGGGCCAGGTAACAGGCAACTAGGGACAGTCCCTACACCCTAGGAGCCCACTGCAATTATTCAAACTAGCCAATCCTAAACCTGCAGAACCTGCTTACCCTGCCTTGACCATTCTTTCCCTTGCAAACCACAATAAAGGCTTTGCCCATGCTTTTCTCGTACTCCTTCTGCCTCCTGACCCAACCATGGAGCTTCCCTGCATGGCCCTGCATGGTGTGCAGAGCCCTCTCCACTTGGGAACTGAACAAACTGTCTTTTCAATGGCAATTGTCTCCTGATCTGTTGGCCTCCTCATACCCGAATAATAATAAAACCTACATTTTAAAACAATAAGAGCTCAAGCCTGGGGTCAGATATCCTGGGTTCAAACTCATCTCCACCATTTACTGGCTCTGGGACGTAGCCTGAATTTTTCATCTCTACAACAGAAACAATAATATCCAACTTATTGGGCTGTTTGGAGAATTAAATGAGAGAATCCAAATAAAGCACTTAACCTACAGCAACTGCCATATATGAATGCTAAATAAGCATGAGATCTAGATATATATTTGGGAGGAAAAAGAATGCAGGGACCATACCTTTTTGAAGTCTATAGTCAAATGGAACTTTCTAGAATTTCCAAAGAGTCTTCATATTCATTATCTCATTTGGTCCTTACAGCTCTGTGAAGGTGGATGGGTTGGTGAGTCACCCATGTTTCACAGACAAGGAAATTAAGACTAAAAGAGTGCTAGCTAGTCAATGGAAAAGGTTGAACTAGGATCCAGCTCTCCTGACAACTAGTTCTTTCTCCCAGGCCTTCCTACTGAGAGGCCAGACGTGGTGTGAATGAGGACTTGGCAGTCAGACAGACCAGGCTTAAAAGCCAGCTCCACCACTTCTTAACTTGCACACACTGAGGAAGGCTGGAAGTCTCTGAGCTTCCATTTTATCAACTGTTGACAACGGGAAAATAATCTTTTCACTTATGACTAATTTGAGACTTTTAAAATGGAATTTAGTTATAAAAGCTAGTTGCTCATCACAATATGATCTAAATACAATTTGGAAGCAAATGACATATTCAATAACAGCGAAATAAATAAATTGTAGTATATCCACATGATGGGATAATTTACAGCATTAAAAATGATGTTTACAAAGTTTATAACAAAAACTGTGTTTCCTGTTAGATCAATAAATTGTGCCTCGTCTCCCTCGTTGAGGCTGTTGATTCATTTTCATCAAAGTTACACAAAGATTGTAGAGGCAAATAGCTCAACAAGACTTGGTAGGAAAAACAACAGTTCTCCCATCCATTCCCATTTTCCCTTCTCCAGAGGCAACTGCATCCAACTCTTTTAGCTGATTATTTGGTACTTTCTCCTCTATATCTAAATAATAAGATTTTATTGTTACTTCTTGATTTTTTAAATTCAGAAAAAGAGACCAGAAAGAGACTTGGTCCCTCTCTGCCTCTTTGCTCGGTTTCACCTATCAGCAGTACTAGAAGAGTTCCTCTCCAGGTCACCTGTCCCTCAGGAACGGAGTGGATGTCCTTTCCCCACCATATAAAATGGACAAGCAAGAGACAAGTAATTCTGTCTTAATATTTGCAAAGCATGAAGTACCATGGGAGAAATGTTTCTATTTTAATATTGAGTGAAAAAGGAAGCCAGTGTGATTTCAGTTAGATACACATGGATAAGGGGCCAGGAGGAAAACAACCACTATATCGAAAGTAATTTCTGGATGGTGGAATTATGGGTGATGTTTTTCTTTCTTTTGTCATATTTTCTGAGATTTCTATAATGATCATTCCTTTCATTTATTGTGGATAAAATCTTTAGTTCTAAAAAGCTAATGAAAATCCTATTTACTTCCTACAATTGTTGTAAGGCCATACCTGTACGGAGCCTGGTAAATATTAATCGGGAACCCCAGAAAGGGCAGTTTCCTCTCCTCTGTTGGCCTTGACCATCCCTGTGGCCTCCACTCCTTGTAGATGGATGATGAGACGGACACTGGCAGTCGGATCCAGGAGTGGATCATCTGGGTGCTATTGAACCGCTATTGGAATTTGACACAGCAGCGTCTGATTAGAGACCCCACAAAGACATTAGGGTCTGGGGTGAGGGTATGACCAACAGGTCCACACCAACCTACTGGTGACTCAGTCCTGCACTGACTCAGCCAGGGAAGAAGGAAGGGTCCTGGCCAGGAGAACTGTGTAGGCAGGTAAAGGGCTAAGGTTTGTGGGGACAGGGCTGGCTGAGAGTGAGGTACATGGAAAGGGGTGCAAAGGTAGTTAATACTAATAAGGCTCCCTAGGCCCTAGGGAGGAAAAAGGTAGGGTAGTATCTCAGTTTGGGTTCCCCCAGAAGCAAACCTTGAGGCAAAGATTCAAGGGCGAGTAGTTTACTTGGCAAGAGCAGGAAACACTGAGAGGGGAATGAGGAAGTGGGACAGGGCAGGGGGCAGCCAGTAAAGGATGTGATATGAAGCAGCCCTACTGTGGGCGATTGGAGCATAATCTTACCAAATATTTCTGGGAAATGGTGTAGGGCGCATGCCTCGGCTCTCTCCCGTCCTAGGCCGAGGATACTGGGCTATTATACACAGTCCCCGTCTGTCACTGGTTGGGGGCTGCTCCTGGGAGATGTTGATTCTCTGGCATTACTGGCCTGGTGTGCATTTGGCCAGAGCAGCTCTCTATGCCTTCCAAAAAACTCCTCAAAAAACTCCACAGACAGCTACTGGCAGGTGGCAATCTGCAGGAGCTCACTGACATGGTAAGGCCTAAAGGGCTGGACCTGCTACCCCCTGGTTGAGGGTGTCATTTCCCAGCCAGTGGGCCAATAAAAGTTAATTTTGTCCTCCCTATGGGGCAGCCATATCATTTATTATCCAAACTACAACATTTTCAATGTGAAATGGGGCACTGTTAAAACTGATGCTGGGATAACAGGTATAAACTGACAGTCTGAGTGCACCGGGCGTATAGTCATGGCTCCTCTCTGGATATCCTTCTGAACTGGGCCTGTAAACTTTCTCCCTTTTGCTTTTATGTTAAGAAGTTCTACAGTGATTAAAACAACTGAAGAAAAGGGTAGCCAAAGTGCTAACTAACATGATTGGATATATAACAAAGACTATGGAAGATGTAAGAGATTCATTCATTCATTCATTCATTCATTCATTAAATACTAAGTATCTACTCTGTCTCAGGCACCACTCTAGACTTGGGGGCCACAGAGATGTTTAGGACAGCATTCCTGCCCCCATGAGACTTATAGTCTAGCAGAGGAGGCAGATATATAATCAAATAAATTACAATATAGTGCATAGATGCAATTAAAGCCTTTTCCTAAAGCATATATAGATCACAATTATAGCACCAGGAAGAGAGTGATTAACTGTGTGTGAGTGTGGGGGGTGTGTGGTGGGGGTTGTTAGGAAAGCCTTCCTGGTGAAGGTGAAATGTGTGCTTAGGATAAAAACAGATTCTCCAAGAACAAGGAGCAGGGTTTCTAGGCGGGGGGAATGGCATAAATAGAGGCAAGGATGCACAAAACAAGTAACTAGTTGAGCACTCACTATGCACCAGCATTGTTCCAGACCATGGGGAATCATTGAAGACAAGATTCCTATTTTCATTTGCACATCAATGATTATAGCAGCATTATTCACAACAGCCAAAAGGTGGAAACAATCCAAGTGTTCTTCAACTGATGAATGGATAAACAAAATGTGGTATATATTTACAATGGAATATTATTCAGCCATAAAAAAGAATGAAGTTCTGGTACATGCTACCACATGGATGAACCTTGAAAATATATGCTAAGTGAGATAAACCAGACACAAAAGGACAAATACTGTACGATTCCCCTTATATAAGGTACCTAGAGCACTCAAATTCATAGAGACAGAAAGTAGAATAGGGGTTACCAGGGGCTGGGGGATGTGATAATGGGGAGTTATTATTTAATTGATACAGAGTTTCTGTTTGGGATGATGAAAAATTTCTGGAAATGTATAGTGGTGATGGTTGCATAAAAATGTGAATGCACTTAATGCCACTGAATTGTACATTTAAAAATGGTAAATTTTGTTGGGTATATTTTACACAATTAAAAAAAAGATTCCTGTTTTCATAGATCTTTCATTTCAATAGATGAAACAGACAATAAACAAATGAACAGATAATAGACCCGATTGTTATAGATTATGATAAGTATAACGAAGAAAAAAACCCAGAGAGCTAAGACAGAGTGACTAGGGAAGTTTATTTTAGTGTTGGGGGACCAATTTGTTTCCCCTAGGGAATCAAGATTAAGAGAAGAATGGTGGGAAATGGGGCTAGAAAAGTAGGTGGGGGCCAGGGTCTACATTATGGAGAACCTTGAATGTCATATCCAGATGTTTTAGCTTTATCCTGAGAGCCAATGAAAGCTTTTAAGAAAGGCAGTTGTGTGGTTAGCCTTGGCCCAGTGTGCAGGAAGCACTAGTGGGTGAAGCCAGATGCAGAAACACCACCGTAGGAGGCTATTTCCTCTATTCTGGTCAGAGATGAGGAAGGCCTCAACTTGGGTGGTGGCAGAGAACGAGAGGAATGGAGAAGTATTCCAGAGGTAGAATCAGCAAGCCCCGGGAACTGGTCAGAGGTGAAAAGCGAAGGACAGAAAGGAATGCAGGTTTCTGGCTCGGGAGATGGTGGATGGTGGTACACCAGCTAAGCAAGGGATCAGGTCTGGAGGAACAGATGATGAGTTTAAAATTGAACATGCGGTGTCTGAAGGGCCTGGGGAAGCCATTGATAGCCATTGGCTCTGGGATGTGGCAGTGATTTGAATCAGAAACATAGATCATGGAGTCACAAGCCTTGAGGTAGGGTAAAAATCATGGCAATAGCTGAAAATTCCCTAGGAGTGAGTGTATAGTGAGAAGAGGAGAGGCCCAGAATCAGGATCCTGGGGAATGCCTGATATGAAAAAACCTGAGAGATGAAGGGGAAACAGAAAAATGACGACCAGAGAGATAGGTAATCAGGGGAGAGAAACAGTCACTGAGCTGTGCTCGCTCTATCGAGCAGTCCAGAGTCCTTGGAGGTCTTTGTCAATGCAGGTTCCATGGGAGACTGGGGTGGAGGCCAACTGTACAGAGAAGAGCAGTGAATGGGAAAAAAGTAGATACAATGTATGTGGACTAGTCTTGTGAGAAACTTGGTGGGGAAGGGAAGGAAAGAGGCAGAGGAATAGGTAGAGATGGGAGGTAAAGGGAGATTTTTGTTTTTTAAAGAATGGGAGAGTACTTTTTTAAAAAAAAGTACATTGAAATAATTTTAGATTTACAAAAAAAGTTGCGAAAATTGTAGATTTCCTTTATGCCCTCCACCCAGCTTCCCCTAATCGTACGTAACAATTTCCTAATGGTATCTAACCATTGTACTATTATCAAGACCAGAAAATTGACACTGATACAATACTAATTACTAATCTCCACGCCTTGTTCAGATTTCACCAATTGCCCCATCAATATCCTTTTCCGAATCCGGGATCCAATTCAGGATCTCACGTTGCACTCAAAACTATGACAGTTGCCTCAGTCTTCCATGGCCTTAACGCTTTCAAAGAGTGCTGGCCAGTTAATCTGTAGAATGTCTCTCAGTTGGGTTTGTCTCATGTTTTCTCACGATTGAAATGAGAGTAAGCGTTTTCGGCAGTAACGCCACAGAAGTGATGTTGAGCCCCTCTCAGTGACTCACATCAGAGGTGCGTGATGTCGCTGTCACGTTAGTTGTGATATAAACTTTGCTCGCTTGGCTAAAGGAGTATCTGCCATGATTCTCCACTGTAAAGTTGCTATTTTTTCCCCTTGTAATTAATAAATATCTTGTGAGGAGACTATGCAAATGTTGTTTCTCATTATAGTATGTCCACTAATTTTAGGATCCATCGATGGTCCCTGCCTGCAACAGTTATTACTGTGGTATTTCCCTAAAGATGATTTTCTATTTCCATCATACCTTCTATATTTATTCATTGGAATTCTACCGGGTGGAAGAGTGGTCCCTCTTCTGGATATTTATACAGATTATTTTGTTGCCCAGATTTGGCTGTTGGGAGCTCCTTCAGGGTAAAGAAGACTGAGTCAGGTGTCAGGTGGTGGTGTTGTGGTCTCTTATTCCTCTCTCCACAGTCCTCTAAGCCCCAAGGATGAGTCAAGTCAATTTGCAGCTGAGGGTGAAGCTCCCCGACACTCATCGATAGAGATAAGACTTGAATTCAGCAGTTCTCAGCCTCAGCTTTGGGGGCTCTTAGTCCTGGTGTCATTCTGACCTGAACCCACCACCTGTCGGATCCAGGCTGACTCCAGCCCTCTCTGGGCATGGACTTGGGATCCTAGGCGCAATTACAGGAAGGGCAAATGGCAGTGGTGACTGCAACAATTCTAGTGTGTTGATGTCCTGGTCTCAGACCTGCTTTCTGGACTCATCTCCACTTGCTGGCCACCATCTGGATCTGCTTGCACTCCTGGATGCAAGTCTTCCTGCTCTGGCCTATTTTTGTATCACCTGAGTGCTGAATGGGGACTTCCTGAGGCCAGCAAGAGTGTCATAAAGTGAAAAGCTTTAGAAAAAAATGGATCTAGAAGGTAGACTATGAGCCCATAGATTGGCCCCTGCTCCCCAGGTCTTCAGAGAGCACCATGATGAGACCTTGGGAAGGTTACTATTGATGCCCTGTTTTCCTCACATGGGGCCATTTATCCCTCCCTTTCTGATCATCTCTGGATGGATTTGTATCCTAGTGCTTCAAAGTCAGGAGGTGACACTTCCCGCACCTGCTTTACGTGATGTCCAAACCTGCTTTCCTCCACGCCTCTGAGTTCGCCCTGCCTGGATCTGAGCTTTCCCTCACGTGGGTCAGCTTAAACATTCCTTGCTCTGGGACACATTTCTTGACCTGTAGCAGAATTAGTTGCACCTACTGTGTGCTTCCACGTCGGTGGAACTTCTCCGTCTTTACGCTCGTCAATCTCCACTATGATCACTGGGCAAATATCCTTCTTCCCCACAGGGCTGAAAGCTCCTCCAGGGGAGGGCCCGGGTTGTCTTTCTCACTATCATTTCTCCCGCGCTCCACATGCAGAGGTTTCATACACTTTCGTAGATGAATAAATGAATGATGTGTGTATGTATGTATATATGCATGCATGTGTGTGTTTGTGCGAAAGGAGGATTTAGGGTCTGAGTTTCTGGAATTCTGAGGAACAGGAAGTAGATCTCTGCCAGCTGACAGTGCCCCTCATCCCTGCTTTTACTGGGAAATGGCACAGCCAGCAGTACCCCCCAGGACACGAGCATTAACCGTGTGTCACCCTGTGGTAGCACAGGCAGCCTTGTGAAGGACAGAAGGTTGCTGCTCGCCTGTTCTCTCTTCCTGGCCCAGCAGAAGTTCCAGGACAGCCCTCCAGGGGCTGGTGCTGTGCAGCCAGTAACTGACTACTGAGCTGAAAGAGGCTCTGAAGGGGAGTTCGGAGGGGCGTGATCTCTCTACGAGACCTGAGCGGGGCCTCTGCTCTCCTTTGGCACTATTTGTGTATCTTCCTGCTTCCTCCCAAACAGCTCATCCCAGCTGGATCATAAATAAGAGAACAATATAGCCACATATTTATAGTCTCTGTGAATCACTGGTGACTAATTTTTCCCATTCTGTAACCCCAAATAGTTTTCTCTTTAGGCTCCCCATGAGGGCACAAACCAGTCAATCATTTAGATGACAGTGCACATTTTTATTAAAAATAAAAAGTCCCTTTCTTAATATAAGACAGAAGCTTGGCAAATACAAACATTTAACCAAACAATTACCAGTTTTCTTTCTTTAAACTGACATTTTTATCAGCACCCAGCTCAGGAGCGTCAAAGAACTTTTCCCACTGAATCTTTCGACTAGTAGGACTTTCCAAGGCTCTATGGCCTGTCCTCTAACACCCAGGGAAGATTTAAAAATAAAAAAACTCCCAGAGTGAATGGTATCCCTCCCATTTTTCCACTGTGTTTGTTGGCTGGGTCTCCTTAGCAAAGAAATGGTCTTCCAGTATTTTGGTTACATATCATTATGTTCCATTTAGTAAACCCAACTTACAAAAGGAGGCAGAGGTGGCCAATTTCCAATGCCCCAGTGCCTCTGACATGTTCTTATTTAATACTAATTGCTCTTTGTAAAATTTGGCCTCTTGATTTTTTTTTTCCAAGATCAGCATTCTTCAACATCTCCTACCAAAAGGCTCCATCACTCATGCATATCTCAGGTAATTTATTGTACTGCCTCTGAGGAATTTATTTGTATAGTGTGTTTCTAGAAAACTCATCCAACTCCTAAATCAAACAATGCAGGGATGGAGGCCTGGGAGTAGGGTCTGGAGAGGAGATCTAAGGTGAGAAGAGATAATATCTGAGGATGTTGTTTAACCAGAAAACAGGATTTTCCACATTTGGCATTTCTCAATTGCTGAGAAATCAATTGACACAGGTGTTTGGTACAGGAGCGAGTGTTTGGCTTGGAGATGACCCCTGTGGTATAGAGGTGACAGCAAATGTCTATTGAGAAGTCATGGCCAACTAAGTGGTGGGGCCCAGGCTGAAGAGGGTGGCTGGAAGGAGGAAGAGCTGGGAGGTACATGGGCTTCTGAAGGACAGACAGGATGGGTTCTAGGAAGCCTTGGTCTCCTCCCACCTGGCTGAGGCCCAATCACAGTACAAGGCTGGTGTCCTCCACCTTTCCCCTAATGACTGCCCCTAGGACTGGCTCCTCTTCTGATTCCCATCGCAATGAATGCATTTGTGAAAGAACTGAAGCTGCTGTCTGTAACAATCTGAGGCATGCAATGTCATTTTGCCCTAGAGATCTGAAACCTGTTACTTTGGTTTTGAGTCAGTTTCTCGCTCCCAGAAGCAAATAACTTTTCACCTCTGGATCTCTACCCAAGGCCTGTTTTGACCATGGACCCAGGCAGGCTTCATGGAGCCAGGTTTTCTTGCCTGCCAATTGAGATTTGCCAGTGCTGATTTTACACATTCCTATTAGTTTTTAACGAGTATTTTGTTTTAGTTATAAAATCGCAACTGCAGGGCCATAAACTTACAGATCACATGGTTGGAAGCGCATACTTTAATTTGCTAAGGGTCTCTACGTAGAACTGAGTTCCTAACCTTTCATTTACCCCTATCCTCAGTCAACTATGCCACAAGTATTCACCCAGCACTTACTGTATGCAAAGGCCCAGTCTAAATACTATAGAAGGCATGGGAAAGGTCAGAGCCTCCTCTCAGGGTTTGAGACTGGGGGGAGTGATGAAATGAGTACTAAGTGCTCACATCCACCAGACCAGGTGTGCTCACCTACCTATTGCTGGTGCCTTCTTACGTCTCAAGCCTCATCTTCCTCTACCCCATTGCCCTCTATGCACCAACCATCAACTTCTCTCAGTTCCCAGCAAATGATGTCCTCTCTCTGGTCACTGGTCATTCATACCTGCTGTTTCCTTGGCTTAAAACACCAGTCTCCCCTTAACTGTCACCTTTCCCAGGAAGCCTTCCTTGACTAACCTTAACTCTAAGTGGCCTCTCCCGCACCAAGTGTTCCTAGACGCCCATATGCTTTCTAGGTGACGATATCCATCATACTCCATTGTTGTTCTTTGTTTCATTGTCTGTAACACTTGCAAGCTCTGTGAGGGCAGGGTCTTTGTCTGCTCATTCATCTCTGTACATCCAGTGTCCATCACAGTGCCTGGCTCTCATAGAAGGGACCCAATAAAGATGTGTGGAAGGAGGGAAGAAACACCTTCATCCCAAGGTAGATGGAGAGAGGCTCTGTAGCAGCTCTCTGCATGACCTGTCCTACCTTGGAGGAACCCTCATTTTTTTTTTTTTTGGTGAGGAAGACCGGCCCTGAGCTAACATCTGCCAATCCTCCTCTTTTTGCTGAGGAAGACTGGCCCTGGGCTCACATCCATGCCCCTCTTCCTCCACTTTATATGGGACGCTGCCACAGCATGGCTTGCCAAGCAGTGTGTCGGTGCGCGCCTGGGATCCGAACCGGCGAACCCCGGGCCACCGCAGCGGAGCGCGCATGCTTAACCGCTTGCGCCACCGGGCCTGCCCCGGAACCCTCCATTTTTGTCTTACCAACTTTAAACTCAGGATGATGACAACACACTTCTCCTTTCATGGCCCATGGCTGCAGGAGTCTCAGACAGGTCTTCCCCAAGCCTGGACGGGTCAAGGCTGTGTGAATCTCACACCCCAGCCATTGGCTCAAACACCTAGTGACCAACCTTCTACGAGAGTTTTCACAGTTAACCGTGGATCTTTAGATCTGTGGGCTGGTCAAGGCCTGATGAGTACGGGGACTTGCCTGGCCTCTGTCTTCCCAAAATACAGGCCAGCCCCTCACCCTTGTTGCTAGTATCTCATTTTAGGCCTGTTAGGGCCAGGTATACATCTTTTGTCTTCTTTTCTCCCAGCAAGTAGGCAATCACCATTTGGCTGGCAAGAAATGACAACTATAACTGAGGTGATGTTGGCTCTGTTTGTTTCTCATTTCTCTGCTGTAGTTACTCGGGGAAATTGCAGCCATTTCGGAATTTATATTCACACACACATGTGCTTATGAATGTTCATTGTGGTATTGGTTATAAAGGCCAGGACAATAGGGCCATGTGATATGGCCCAGGGCATGGATTGGGGCCGTTGGGGTCAAGGCCAGGAGTAGGGACAGCTAGGATCCAGGCCCAGGCCCAGGGCATGGATTGGGGCCGTTGGGGTCAAGGCCAGGAGTAGGGACAGCTAGGATCCAAAGGTTTGAGCCCAGCTGGAGAGCAGAGGTAGGGCTGAGGTCAGAATCACAGATCCAAGGGTCAGGTGGAAATGGAATCAGGGCAAAAGCAGGTTGGGAGGGAGTGGCCCTGGGCAGCTGCCTGGAACATTGAATAGTGGTTGGTGAGCCAGCGGGGTGTGGTCCATGGGTGGATCAGGCTGGTTTCAATGGCTATGGGCAAGGTGTACGTTAACAGGACGAAGTTTATTCCCTCAATAAGGTTAAAACCTCATAGGTGGAAGAGGAGTAGTGGGCATAAGTAGTTATCATATGAAAAGGGCCAGGGGAACACCATCCTCTTCAGAGGGGTATTCCTGGAGGTGGCAGCATGTTAGACGAACCTGAGTGATAAAGGCTGGATCAAGTTTATCTGGGTGAGGATGGAGGGGCACGCATTTCAGTAGAGCTAAGCCATGAATTCAAGGCTGTGTTCCAGTTGGCTGGAGATTGAGTTAGGAGGGAACTAAGGCCTGTTAACCGTGCTGTATGCCAGATCCTGTGCTAGAATTTACTTCTAGCTAAGTTTGTATTAAAACTGATTTGCTTATAGTATTCTTAGAATTCTCACCATAACGCAGTGAGAAATGAATGATTAACCCTATTTTGGAGGTGAAGAATTTGAGGCTCAGAGAGATGAAGGAAATTTGTCCAAAGGCCTTTGAAGTTACAATTAGGAGAGTAATGGGGAGGAGAAGGTTGGGTGGGCCACAGGAGGAAGACTTGAAAGTCCTGGTCACAGGTTGGTACTTTGTACTTACTTTAGTGGCTTTTGATTATTTGATATATTTTTTTAGGACAGCAGCAATTCCATATGGCTGTCAAAGGCATCTCAGGGCCTAGGACCAGCGCTGACTCTTTGCCCAGCCTTTTCCAGGGCTTTGATATGTGAAGCCTTAATGCCGTGTGACTCTTTCCTGCCCAGGCAGTGAAAGGGCGGTGGTCTCAAAGGAACTAGAGAGCAAAGACATCAAGTGCTTGGCTTTTGAGGCCCAAATCTCAATCCAGGTGTGAGACAGGAAGGATGAAAAGAAGATATAAGATGTGTAAAATCTTTTTTTTTTTTTTTTAACACTCCTCCCTATACCTACACTCCATCCTCAGATCCATACTCCCCACACTGGAGAAGAGGAAGAGAGTGTGGAGATTGAGATGCAGCTCCAGGGCTTTATGAAGCCCCGGCCTGGTCCCTTCCAGGGTGCTGGAGTGGGGGGATAATAGACCACTCCCATAAGGATGGGCGTGGTGAGCCCTTGTGCCTCACTTCTCTGGGAAGCACAGAGAGATGGTGATCCCTGGGGAGTTCTCTCAGCCACCATGGTGTGCTACAGAGCTACAGACTAGAAGTGGCAGTGTGGCATGTCAAGGCAGGGACTAGCCCTGCCTGCACCCCATCCCTCCCCCCACTCCCCACCCCCACACACAGGTCTCCCATGGCTCTTCCAGGGGAAGTGGAAATAAGCTTAGAGAGAGCGACAACGTGGAAGCTGCAGGCGTGGAAAGGGGCTTTCAACAGCAATGAGGGCATGGTGCAAAAAGGATGTGGCAGCAGGGAGCATCTGGCCACGGGCAGGACGAGGCATGTATACTAGCTTGGTGGGGGGCACGTTTGAGGACCAGACAAGGACACATTCCCTCTCAAAGGAAGACTTGAGGCAGATTGAGCAGAAATGTAGCCTCTCTCTCTCCACGGATGTGGCAGATCCTGTACTTAGCATCAGCTTCAGGAAAGGGATGAGATTTAAAATCCTGAATTTAATAGAGTCGAGTATGAAATGATTGAGAAAATGACTTAAGTGACACATTTATCTGGAAGTAACTACACTAGTTTTTCTGCATCAACCAGAATGGGGTCTTGAGATAGAAAACAAATCTAATCACTGAAAAGTAAAGAAAATTATATTGTACATACCGGGTCTTCCAACTGGGGAAATCAAACCCTCTGCATTTGCTTCTTGTCTCTCTACCCCTTCCCCATCCTATACCCATCCCATCTACTTCAACATGCTGAACTGTGGCTCCTGTTTACAGAACTGTGGGCCTTGAAAGAAAACCAGGGATTTACAGCCAAAAAGTAGTAAAGCTAGAAGGGACCTTAGAGATTGTTTGTCCAACCACTTCATTTCACCGATAAGGAGACTGGGGCCAAGGAAAGGACATGTCTTGTACAGGGTCCCAATGCAGTTAGGCGACTGAGCTGAGAAAAGCTGGTTCTTGAGCTTTTCCCATCACCCTTTCCCAAACCAGCTCCTGTCCCTACTGGTCACCCAGGTGAGCAGACCACCCCATGGCCCCTCCTTACCAAGCCTCGGCCTTGCCCCCTGCCACAGCTCATTAGCAGCCTCTTTGAACTCCGATACAAGCCATCTAGTCTTCCTGGCTGGATCGGTGATGCAGAGCAGATGACACTGGCGACAGGGAGCAGGGGAGCAAGGGATGAGGGGAGCTGCCCGGCCCGTAGACTTATGTGTGATCCTCCCACAAACTGACCTCTTGGCCCCGGAACAAAGCACTTCTCCAACACAACACAGATCATGGCTTGTGGGGGAAGACATGACACATGCCAGAAATTCTTTCCAAGCCACAACTGCTTTGGAGCCATGGCAGCATGTCTCTGCCTGCTGAGGCCTGCGAGCTCCCCAAGACGTGCTGGAAGGAAGGGAAGTCTTAGACCTCATTGAGTTAGGAATACGGCTGCCAGGAGACCACCCAGAACACTGAGAACTCAGGGCAACAAAACGTTGGGCCTCCTTGCTCTGAGGGTCAACTCTCAATCAATGGGCAACCCTACAAAGAGGGAAAGCCCCACTGTTGGGTTTAATCTGCCAGCCCTGGGCTAGGAGCTTTTGCTCACTGTTCTCATTTAATCCTCACAGTCCGGTAGACAGGTACTATTATCTCCTTTTTAGAGATGAGAAAAATGAAGTTCGGAAAGGTTAAGTGACTTGGCCAAGGTTTTTAAGAAGAGGATCTGGAATTAGAAGCCAGATGTGTCTCACTCATTGGATACGGTGACCTTTTAAGATGGTTCCTTGTGTGTCTTCAGCTGCAAGGCAGCCTTGGCCATGCTTTAGAGCCTCCCTGAGTCTCTCTCCCAGGCATCTCTTTCCTGGGAGCCTTCCCACCAGAATCTAGGTGCAGAGAGGGGGATTGTGAACAGCCCAGACTTACAGGTTAGGGATTGGGAGCCAGGACACTCAGGCGTTTGGCTTCACCTCTCGCTGGCCAGGTTCCCTGACCAGGCACTTCTCTCCCAAGGAGGCTGTTCTTTGGGCAGTGACTGGAACTGCTTCATCCTTAGGATGTTTTAATTTGTGAGACAAGCAGCTCTGTATCAGGAGCAACACTCAATGAAAGTTGATCACCTATGAGCAGAACTTAATGTAGTCAATAAACTTACAACCAAGTCAGTCTTACACAGGACTGAGTGACAAACATGATCATTATTGAGCTATACGGAAATTAGACCTAAGTGTTGAACAGGTCCTGAAGTTGACTATAGTGTTCTTTTTACACAACTCAGCCAAAGTTTTACTTTTTCTATTCTCAGGTGGTTGGCTCTTTAGTTATAATCTGTTATCGAGGTTGAAAGTCTTCTTTGGTGTCATGAATAGTTTTAACCTCACCCTACTCCCACTCCTCATACCACATGCTCACTGATCCCCACACTTATTAAAGGATAGAGGTTGGTGCTTCTGCTAACAGCGGGGGTCTTCCTCAACCCATCCCACGGTCCAGGGACCAGGTTCCGGGTGCTTCCTCATAAGTTTACTGATGATTCTAGTTTCTTCTGCACCCCCACCTCCCCCTGACCACACACACACACACCTGAGCATGCCCAGAAGGAAGAATATGCTGTCTCTTTCTCCACTCCAAGCTTTGGGTGGGCTCCAAGTGCAGAAAATTGGGTGCTGAGGCTGTGGAAGGCCTGTCCATAGGGCCACAGGTTGGAAAGACCACCTGTACCCTCCCTCCAGGCCCTCAGCTGCGTCTGCTCCTGTTCGCTGAAGGGTTAAGGTGTCCTGCAGCGACTAAGTGGGGCCAGAGCCTAGCTCACTAGTGGCCTGACTCAGAGAGCAGTGTGTGGTCCCTGCTACATCCTGTTGTGAAGGATGCTGTTCCCTGTTTCCGAGGACCTGCTCTAATCCCCAAGCAGGCAGAGGAAGTCAGGAAAGGGAAACAGCCATGGGGTTTATATAAGAGCCTGGCCCCCAGCCTCCTTCCTGTATGACGACTTTCCTGGGCCCCTGTCGGCTCCCCAGGAGCAGTGCGTGCTGTGCAGGAGCCCTCCTGGTCAATGCCAGAGATCAAAGGAAAGGTAATTTTGGCACGTGCTAAAAATAGGCCCCGTGGTTATTTTAGAGCTGTTTTGCTTGCATCGGAGGAGCAAGTCTTGGATTTTGCTCAAACTTCCTGTCAGTCCCACGAGTCTCTTCCTCCTCCAGGCTCACTCTCCAGTCTGGTGGCTTTCAGAGGGTTTTGACTATGACCCATGGTCACTTTACATTCAGGCTCTGTACACACAAATAATAAGCACACACACAGAACTGAAACTATCACGAAGCGTGACTTCCTTTTACTAGGTACAATGCACTCTATTTTCTATCCTATTTTATTTCATTTTTTAAAACTCTTGGTTATGACTCTGTGATGAATTTAATGAATGTAAGTAGCACCCACAGTCTGAAAAACATTAATCAATCTATCCTTCCTTTTTTCTTTTCTCTTTTGCTGTCACTAATGAGTTAGGTGACTTTGGGCAAGTCACCTAAATTTTATAGACCTTTTGTTTTTGTCATCCATAAAAAGAGGGTCGGTCACTCATCTCCTTGATTCTCTGAAGTTGTGTGGTTTTGTCACATTCTTCTTTTAAAAAGAATCACTCATGGCATTTCCAGGGAAGGCCCAATTTGGGACTCAAAGTGTCAAGTTCAAAACCAAGGGAGGCTGGTGTCTTCTCTCCACTGGTCTAGCTACAGCTTTGTGGTAAAGAGTTGAGCTTTGGAGGTGGACAGCTCAAACCCCAGCTCCCCATGGATTAGCAGTGTGGCTTCCTTACCTTCTCTGTGCCTCAGTTTCCTCATCTGTAGATGATGATGATACGGTCTCATAGGGCTGTTGTGGGGGTTAAATAAGACAACGGCAGTGCAATCCTTACCACTCCTCCCCTCTGTTCTCTTCCCCTCCTCTCCCCTCCTGTCCTCTCCTCTTCCCTTCTCTCTCAGATTTACTAAACGTCTTTGTGGAGAAACTTTATCAACACCATTTCCTTTATCTAGAGTTTTACAGTTTGCAGAGCACTTCCACCCATGATCTCCTTGGTCCTCACAAGAACCCTGTGGTTTGGTAGGGTAGGTATGATGCCCATTTTGTAGATTAGAAGAAGGAGACTAAAGTGACTTGCTCAAGGTCATTCAGCCATTAGAGGCCATTGGCTCAGGGCTGCTTATGACAGAGTCAGTGGTTTTCTCTGCAAACCTGTTAATTTATTATAGCCTTGAGTATAGCCCTTGACCTGGAGGGGCTAGTGGCGGCGATGAGACCAGTAAGCAGGTATGATCACAGGCAGTCTGCCGTTACACACAGTTGTTCATTATTTTTGTGGACAGTTACGAAAAATCGCTTACAGTAAGCATAGAAAAATTTTTGACTCCTTCTCACCTTAACTATAATTTCCAATCATTATATTTGTTCATTTGCCTACTTTTGTCTTTTTCCCTTACCAAAATATCTGCTCCATCTGGGCAAGGACCATGTTTTCTTACTCATGGTTGTATCCCCATCACCTAGCACAGTGTCTGGCACAATAAATATTTGTTGCTTGAAAAACATTTGTTGAATAAATGACCAAAGGTGCCACCTGTGGAGAGACTGGGCTGGAAACTCTGTCTTTATTTATGTGGTTTATTTAATATCTGTGTTCTTTGATCCAGATGATACTAATGCTATGTCTTATATAAACAAAGTGAACGGGAAAATTGGGGTAATTATATGAGTAATTCAAGCAGAATGGACCACCCACTCCAATCCCAATTATCTGGTTATTTTAGGTGGAAATATTTTAAAACCTGAACAACTGGAATAATTCCCTAATTTCTTCATTTCACTTGATTCTTGCATTCCTAGCTGTAGACAGTTGTGGAAATGCTTCCCCATTAAGAAAGTGGCCCTATAGCACACACAGGAGTATGAAGGAGAACAGGAGTTTAAGAGAGAGATAGGAAAGGGCGTCTAGGAGGCTCACCTTCCACCAGAAGAAACTTCTGTGCCTGACCTTCTGCAGCATTCAGTTTCCTCACTCGAGGTGTGTATTGCTGGAGGTAATCACCACTTGACCTTGGCAAACTGAACTACGCAGACCTGGACCCTCACAGGCAGAAAGGACTGGGCTGACAGGCACAGTTCTAAAGGAGATACATTCTTCAATTTTGGATTTAAAAAAAGAACAGGAAAAATTCAAGCCTAAGCCAAGAAGCTTGGCTTTGTCACGTCAATAGTGTTTAAAGATGTTATTTGGCTGGAGCTGAAAGTTCTGCAAATGAAAAACAACTTGGCCCGCCCTCCTCCCTCCCTCTCCCTGTTGGTTCTCGGCTCTATCCTTAGCTCTCCACCAAAGCTTCACCTCCTATTGGAGTCCAAAGGCACCTTCTATTGGGAAAGTCACATGTACAGTTGATGGCAACCTAGTCCACGGCCTGTTTTCCCCTCTGTGCTGTTTGCTTCTGAGGAATTGGGATATCTCAGGAATCCACCAGTCTCCTGAGAATGGCCTTGGGGTGGGGGCAGAGGAGCTTCTTGTCATTTTAGGGAAGGTGAAATAGAGGCCAAAGGAAGGAAGGAAAAGGAACAAGAGGAGACAGAGTACTTACTGCCTACCATGTGCTAAGTAGACACTGGTGAGTTGCTTTATGTGATAACGTATTTGAAGCTCAGACAGCCCTGTGAGTATTGTAGGTAGTAAGATCCTCATTTTACAGATGAGAAACTTGAAGCTCAGAGGGGTTAAGTGATCTACCCAAGGCCCCATGTCCAGTACGTGGCCAGATCTTTTGGATTCTAAAACCCACGTCCCCTTAACTATGTACAGGGAAGTGATTGGCTCTAAGTCAGAGAGCCATTTGGGGTATCTATCAAAATGTCTTCAGCCTTCCTTTGTTCTTGCCTCCGAGCCCTTGCTGACAACATTCCTTCAAACTTTTGTCAATATTCTAGCCATCTCTCAGGCCTAGTTCATCTCCTCCCTCCTTCATGAAACTTTCCTTGATTCCCCAAGCCAGAATCAATCACTTCCTTTGTGTCTCTCCAGTAGATCTGTTCATTAACACTGGTGTTGAAGCATCTGTCTAGGTCTGACTTGTGGTATGACTGCTGGGGTGTGTGGGGGACACATGAGGCCGGGGCACTCTGATCCAGCCTGGCATCAGCTTGAGAAGGCACAAGGCAGAGACAAGGTGTGGGGGCATAGGGCAAAGGAGAGTCTTCTCCACTCCAAGGCTTGGGGGGAGGCTCAAAACCCAGAGGCTGCAACCTGTCCTCCACTGGATTTTGCTATGCTGAGGCCTACCCACACCATGCTCAGATTCCAGGAGAAGGCCTCCTTCATCCTGTTGGGAAATCTTCAGTGCAGCAAACATTGGGAGATATAAGGTCTGAGCTCCCCCAAAGCAGAGTATAGGTCTGCTTCAGAAATCTGAATGCATGAATCACTTAATGATTCAATGTTGCCGTTCTTAGGAGTCACCTGCGTGGTCCTGGGTCAGGAGAGCCATGGTAAGATGATTGTAAATATCACTCCCCAGTCCCCCTGGTTTTACCCACGCATGAAGGTGTGACCCAGGCACTGGCTGGTCTTCTAGGGCCTTCCCAGCTGAGCCCAGTGTTTTGTCTTCTCTAGGGGGCATCTGGGGGTATGGTAAAGCCAAAGCCCTACACCCCTGCCTCCTGGCCTACTTCAGGGTGGATCCCCATCCTCCTTTTCCCTGTTGCATTCTCACTGGCCCAACAATCCACCTCACCACTGGGATAATGCAGAGAGACCAGACCAGAGAGTGGCCCTGGGTCTTAGTCTTTCTGTCACCCTGGGGAAGGCCTAACAGCGGCAGCAAAGATGTGCCTGAGCCTGGAGCACAAGCCCCTGGATTTCCACAAACACCAGCTTATTCTGACTTTAAACCCTGGGAATAAAATGCGTGTGTCAATGTGAGCGACTGTGCATACAGGTGTGTTCGTGTGTGTGCACACGTGTGCATGTATAGGATGCACACGCGTGCATGTATAGAGTGGGTTCTTGGGCTCAGGGTATCTGGAGAAGCCAGATTGTACTTGGACAGAGCTTGAAGTTCAGCCCATCCAATCTCTTCATTTTATAAGTAGAGAAACACATTATCTTAGTTAATAGGAGTCTTTACGTGATACGTGGGATGTTAAAAATAGGTAGGCAGACCCCATGGCTACCGAGGAGGCGTCCTTGCTCATCCTGGTCTCCGCCCCTCCACCACCCCGTGGTCCAGACCCCTTCCTCTCGTCGCAGGGAGCTCCTCTCCTTTCCTCAAAGCGTTTATTAGAAACGAAACCAACAGAAGACATCATTGAGGATGCAAAGATCCTTTTCATTGTCTGGGGGCCCCACCTGTCCTTCCCTGCCCCCACCACCACGTGACCCATATGTCCCAGCAGGCTTATGCTCTAGGACACACCGTTGTGCCTTTTGTCCCTTTTCTCACATAGGCCTGTAACAAACTTGTGAGGATGGTCTTCTTATCCCCACTTTACAGGCGAGAAGGCTGATGCTCAGAGCAGTCAAGTGACTTGTCCACAGTACTCAACTGGTACCTAATGGGAGTGGGATTGGAACCTCAGCCCTCCAGACCCCAAGTGTATGCTCCAAACCACAGCAGGCTGGAGACAACTCTGGGGTGAATGCACAGTGTCCCATGACTCTCCAGGCTCCTCTGGGCTGCTGAGCTGCCAGGGAGGAAGCCCACGGCTGCTTCTCTCCCTCCGCCCTCTCTCCACACTCCAGAAGCACTCAGCCTGAGCTGATAACCATGGCAGGTGCTTGGGAAATGGCTCTGACACCACAGGAGCCCTCAGAGGGGCCAGCCTGTGGTGTCTGCGGAATCCAGAGCCCCCACCTCATCCCCCACCTTTGGAAAGGCTCCTCCTGCACCAGGACCACTGGCTCCCGCACAATGAGTGGCTCCAGAGCCCTGACTCCCAGCTGTCAGCACCAGCGATCTTCACTCAGGAGTTAAGCCCTGGCACTTCCCAGGTCTGCAAGGGGCCAAGATTCCCTTCCAGAGAAACACTTCATCTGTCTCTGAGCCCAGGGCCTTGTACCCCGTCCAGTGTCTTCATAGTCCAGATTCCTGTAACTATGGGGGGCTGGCACCCACGAGCACGAGTCCTTCCAGCTGAGTTCCATGAGAAAGGTGATGCCTTTTCCATTAAATATCAGGCCCTCAAGTCCTTTTGGTCATTACAGGATTAGAAGAACCCCCCAAAATTCTAGTGGCCTGTGATCCAACCCAGATATGCCAGGTATCCCCTGTGATAGAGCAGTTGACTTTCCATCCCAGGCAAAGGCCTGCGGTGGTGTCAAAACCTGGAGACAAGGGTCTGGAGCTGGATGGAAAGAGAATAAAGGAATGTTGGGAGCAAATGAAGCAAGAGCTAGGATCCTGCACTTACAGAGAGTCACATCTTATATAGGGTTACTATTTAAAATCAGCACACAAGGAAAGATTGTCCATGGTCAAAATCACCTTGATTCCTCCTCCAGAAGGTACCATGTTGGAGACTCTGACAAACTGTCTCTCATTTAGTCCCACCCCCTGGTGTTGCCATCAGCATGGGAACAGATGCTGTGACTTTGGATGAACGTGCAATGAGGTGGCTGTCTTACATTTAGGGACCATGTTGTGTGAAAAGTGTGTACTTTAAGCACTAGACTCACACACGACTCAGGCAGACACATGTCTTCTGGCATCCAGGGCATGTGCTCACTAAATGGACAGCTGGCCCAGTGCCTTCACGATTGCCCCTAAGCTAACATGATGTAATTGCACAGTGTTCTGCTCAGCATTTCCACTCCTGGGTGTGTCAGGCTAGGCAAAGCAGCAGGATCAGGGCAAACACCATCAAGAAGCTAGTAAGCTTCCCCTGAGGCAGAACCCTGCGTACCTAGGTCACCTTTGCTGTACTTTTCAGAAAGTTTCTCATTTTGAAGTGCTCCCCATTGCTGTCTCCTCAGTGCATCACATCCAGGGGCAGCAGGCTTGGGGCCACTTTCTGGTACAAAACAATGTGGTTTCTCTAGTGCAATCATATTTTTAGAGCCTCTTCCCTCTACCCCCTCCTGCCCTGAGAGTTTTCATTGGTTAAGGGGGTAATTAATCCTACAAACTGAAGGCAGGTGTCTTCTTGCTGTTGAGGAACGAGGATGAAAGGTGTGGGTCTCTGATGTCACTGTAGCTGACAGAGTACCTGGCCATGGGGTGGGGAGAAAGGCAGGGTTATTTTTTGATGGTAGAGCAATAGTAGGGACAGAAGAGCTGATTAGGCTCTTGGGAGAATGAAGGGCGGCCCCAGGACTAAGGAAGCTGTCATTTAAAACAGCTAAGATAAGGGAGAGGACACCAAATTGTGCCTGGGTTGCAAGAATTTGAAAATCTTTCTCCAAATGACTGATTTTCCCTCAAAGTCCACTTGAAAGCATAGGTACCTTGTGTTCTGCAAATATTTATATCAGCATTTAAAAATTCATTATTTTTTATGACAAAAGTAGTACAATGATTGTTATGAAAAAGCTAAATATCAAAGAAACAGACGACCAAGAAAGTGAAATTCCCCCATAATTCCACTATGCTGGAAATAAACACTGTTAACAGTTTAGGATATTTATACTAGAGTTTTAATCAATCGTTTATTTATATAGTGAAGGCATGTGCTGGAGGGGAAGCACGTGCTCTCCCTTGCCTTTCAGCCTCCCTATCTGGAGAGCACCTTGCCAGGGCTCTTTAAGACAAAGCATCACTGTCTACCTGGTGGCACTATCTGCACTTCCTGGTAGGATGGAATTGACAAGCGCTGGGCTGCCTTTCCAGTGCAGGAGCAACAATCTCATCCCTGTGCCCTCCTTCCCACCCCTCTGCCAGTCATCTCTCACAGGTCATTGATTTGGCATCGGGGTCCTTCCCCAGGACACCCTTGGGCAGGCAACACTTCTGGGGCACTCCAAGTCCTGCCCTGTCCTTAAGGCTCAAGGATGGTCAGATTCTCCATCCCATCCTTACTCACAATTTTCTCTGTCCTTTGTTATATAGTAGATAGCGGGCTGAATTTGGGGTCAGGGCTGGGCAGGGAGAATACTAGTGTTTCTTGAACACTTATGCCATCTTATGAGTTTAAATACATTTAAGTCTTTCATCATGAGGTTAAATGACTCACTTAAGGTTACACAGCTAGTCAGTGGGAGAGGTGGCCCTGAAAGCCAGTCCTGACTGATGAAGAATTAGAAGACCGTGATGGGGGTCCTTAGTGGTGTTATGGGTCGCACAGCCTTGGGAAAGCTGCTTCCACTTCCTGGGCTCAGTGTCCTCATCTATAAAGCAAGGAGGTTGGTTCTAAACCTTGACTGTGCATTGGAATCACCTGAAAGGCTATAACATAGTGATGCCTGGGCTCCACTTGAGGATTCAGATTTAATCTATGGGGGATGTGGTCAGAGTGTCTCACTTTCCATGGTTCTGCTGTAGTGCTGTGGGTCCCAGGGGCATGAATGTAGCAGGACCAGAGCTGGCCTGCCCTCGTGGGAGTAAGGATGTTGCTAACCCCCATTTTATTTCCTCTCCCTCAGTCTGGTGTCCTAGACTAAAAATTCTCCTGCCTAAAGGTGTCAGAGTCCAAAAGCTGTGGAGTCACACCTCAGTTCTCTCACTTGGTGACCTCAGGCATACTGCTTAACCTCTCTGTGCCTGTGTTTCCTAACCTGTAAAATGAGAAGAAAAATAGTGCTTGCCTCTCGGGACTGTTAGGAGGATGAGATGACATAATATGTGCAAAGGACCAAGCCCAGCACCTGGCACTCGGTGGGGAGCTTTCTCTGTCTCCTTTCCTACTTCCTCCAAAGAAGCTCACTCCAGTGATTGTGGCTCAATGGAATGACTTCCATTCACTCTGTAACTGTAAGGTCTTAGTTCAAATGATCACACTGAAGAATCTTGAATGTTCAAATAAGGGAAACCAGGAGAAGATCCAGAGGGAAGTCAGGCAGAAGCACTAGGAAAGATGAACCCGTTTTTTGCTGATTACTGGGTTGCCTCCATGACCTTACTCATTCTTCCTGAGCCCTGAGACGCTCGGATGAAGGGCTTGCTTTGAAACAAGGAAACGGGCTTGCCCTATCCAACCACTCAACCTTTGGCAGAAGCTGGAGGAGCTACCTCCTTGAGATCCAGAGAAGTCCCTTAGCATCCAAGCACCTCGACCAGGTGGCAGGCACCTCCTCAATCCCTGCCCCCTTCTAGATGCCAGAGAAGCTCTCCTGACCACACACACACACACAGTCCTTTTTTTCTCCCAAGGGTTGGGTTGTGACTCACTGCTTTTTGTGACCCTGTGGTTGGGCTTTCCAAAGCTCATCTGGGGGAGGTCTGGCTCCTTCTTCAGGACTCACTCTTTGCAAAATCTCTGAGCTCAGCTCTGCCCATTTTAGTGACCCAGGCTAGAAGATTCTCTGCCTCCAGGGAGGGAAAGATCCCCGAGCACTGGAACCAGATGCACCTGCATTCCCTCCTTTGCTTTGCCATTTGTTAATGCTCTGATCTGAGCCTGTGGCTTTGCCTTTCAAGAGGAGTTCAGACACACATTAACCTGTTTGACTCATCCTCCTTCTGTTGGGCTTGATCACGAAGCATGGTTACTTCCTCACAACTGGAAAAAAGAGCTGAGGAGGCAAATGGGTAAGGATCGAAGTTAAATTTCTGGGCCTCCCGGCCCAGTACCTTGGAAAGAGCATGGCTCACAAAGTCTGCAAGCCTGCCATGCAGTGCTGACACAGCCACCAGCTGACTGCCACCTTGAGCAAATTGACTACTTCCTCGACCTCATTTACACAGCTGTGCTCTAAGGCAGTTGGTCTAAATCGGTCATTCTTAAAAGTGAGTGATTTGGTACACTAGTTTTGCAAGCTGCTTCTCAAAGAAAAAAAAAAAAACGGTCTCAAAGGCCAAATAAGTTTGAGGAATTCTGTGAACTCCACCCCTGCGAGCACATCCTAAAATACACATTGGCCTGTTAGGGGCTGAGAGAGTCGGTAACAAAGAGGCCAGTTTGGCTTAAGTCAACTCACTCTTTCTAAACTCATTTGACCATGAAAGCTTTTCATTCCTATTAACATCCTGGAGCACTAGTGATTGGAGAAAAATGTGAGAAATGATGGTCTCATCCAGAGTGGGCTTCTCAAACTTGAAAGTGCATACAAAATACCAGGGGCTCTTGTTAAAATGCAGATTCTCATTCAGCAGGTCTAGGGTGGTCCCAGAGATTCTATTCCTCTAACAAGCTCCCAGTTGATGACGATACTACTGGTCCAAGGACCACATATTGAGTTCCAGAGGGCTGATTCCTAAGGCTTTTCTCAGCCTCAATGTTGGAAGCAGTGCAGAAACAGTGACTCAGGGACTCTGGACTTGTAGAGACCTAGGTTAGGGTCCTGGCCCCACCACTGAGCAGCAGTGTGACCTTGAACAAGTCTACCTCCCTGAGCATTAGTTTTCTCATCTCTAAAGTTTAGATATAAATAGGACCTGCTCCGTAGGACTGTTTATGGATTAAATAAGACTGTGCAAATAAAACATGTAGTGCTAGACCTAGCCCATGACAAAAGAAAATATGTACTGGTCGTCATTAATAATAAGAGTCTACGACTCTGCCTGCTCACGTCTGTTGGCTGGTATGGCCTCTTCGCCTGCCCTCACCTTTACTTGCACTGCTGACTGCTGCCCCCTTTCCTCCCAGCACAGTGGCACTGCTATCTCTGTTTATGTGACTTTACATGACCTCTCTTCTGCAGCACATTCTAGTAAGCTCTCTTGCTTTCAAGGCATCAGAGGCACTGAGAGACAATGGCTCTCCGCTGGTGATCACAGACAAACCGTGCTAGTGGCCCAGTAGTGACAGCACAACCTACTCTGGCAGAAGCGACACAAGTCCTTCCTGAGCCTGTTCAAAGGGGTCCTCATTGACCAATGAGGCACCAGTGTGCACATTATCCTATCAATTATCCCGGGCATGGGCCCTGCCGCCTGTCGTAGAACTCGTGCATCACATGCAGCTACTGTGAGCGTCTAACTATCATCGTGTTCACCCCCGTGTTCCTCAGTGTGTTTCCACAACTGACTCGCACGAAAACCTTCCTATAAATATGTTCACATGGTAAAAAAAATCCTTTGTGAGCTAGTAAGGCCCATATTCGGGCTCAATTAAGCTCCCTGCTCGTGTGTAGACAGAGGTTTAGGACCACATCACCCTGGCTGCCCCTGATCTGCTGCATCTTGGAAGCTAAACAAGGAAGAGGGCAGGAGGATCACCATTCATTGAGTACCTCTTGGTGTTTGGCTCCTGGTACGCATCATCTCATTTAAGCCTCTCAGCAACCCCGCGTGATAGGTATTGGTATTCTCATTTCTCAAGCTCAGAGAGGTTAAGGAATTTGCCCAAAAGCACCTGACTAGTAAGTACTGGAGCTGGGATTAGAGTTAAGGATGATTTGACTTGATTCTCACTATAGGCTTTCTCTGTTCCCAGCCTACATGGCAGAAGATGAGTGCCCACAGCTTCCAAGTTGTACCTGTTATTGGAACACCTGGAAAGAAAATAAGTCCTTTCTCAACTTGATCCTGTCTTGGGTCAAGTTCTACATCCGGACCCATCAAATGTGACCATAGAGACAGTGCCACATTGTGCAAACATGGCAGCTTCTGTTCTGACCATGTGGACATGAGCGGGGGCAGAGGAGAGAGACTTAGTCAATGCCGAGAACAGGGTGCTGGGCAGGGTCCACTCTAGTTGGCCAGTCTATGGAATACCCCTTATTAGGAGCAGTAACTGGAAAGAATAACATTTAAAAGGCAGGTGAGCAGGCAAACTTCGCCTTGACCATATCCAGGTGCCATGCTGGGCATCTCCTGACCTTGGTGCGGGTTGGCACAGCCAGGTACCCTGCCAGCAGTTGCCTTGGTCTACTCTGACAGCCTCATCCCTGGAGGGTCCCAGGGATGGAAGTAAATCACATCCTCATTCCTTACCTCTGGGCTAGATCTAAGTCATCCCTCTGTCTGGTCACAGAGACTGGTGTGTGGTGAAGTGTGTCAGGCTGACCACACACAGTTGCACACATCTGGAAGGTTCTGGACCCCTGGATCCTTGCCACACTGTGCCACATGCTTTGTTTTTCTGCCCCTCAGTTTTTCCAGTGACGGCAGAGGGCGTGAACATATGACCCATGTTACAGGCCCAAGTGAGAAACCATTAAAACCAAGACTTTCTGGAACTTCCATGGAGTTGCAGGGTAAAATGAGGTGAAGTGCACGTTGTCACCCACTCCTCCAGACTCCTGAAAATGGACGTTGGAGAGTCTCTCTGACCCCCATCGCCAGCAAGTCATCCAGATGTACAGACACCATTCAAAGCTGACAGCTACCAACTTGACGATTGTCCTCTACACCATGCAAATGTGAGCGTGCCTAATTAATAACCTGGGATGCCCTGTCTGCTCCACACTCGGGGAGCTCAGCGCCTTTTTCTCAGTTGCCACTGTGAGCTGATTTTTAATTATCTTTCAAGACTGTCACCTCGTGGAATGCTGGAAAGGAAACGCTGGCCCCAGCTGGGCTGCGGCCAGGCCTGTTGGAGAACAATGTCCACCTCCAAGTCCATTCTGTTTATCTCTTGGCTGGAACGCTGGCCCTCAGACGGGAGAGCAGTGCTCTGCGAACCAAAAAGCGGAGAGCTTGCCTCCTTGTCAGCACTTCTGCGGCTGCAGAGCCGACATGATTCAGAGTACTGGCCTCTTTTTAAACTTTTAAAACTTGGCTTCTGGGAGTGCCTCATTGAACAAGGCAGCAGGGGTCTTTTATTATTTTTTGAATCAACACCATTATGATTATTTTCCCTTTAATTGGAGCAGTTGGTGTTTATTGAGCACCTAGGCACTAGGTTTTACGTGCATCACCTCATTCAAGCCTCACAACTGTGTGAGGAGGGTCCATTTACTCCCCCATTTTACAGAGGAGAGGACTGAGGCTCAGAGAGGTTAAGCCCCTCTTCCCTGCCTGAAGTTGCACAGCAGCAAGGAGATAGTGCTGGGATTCGAGCCCAGGCAGTCTGACTCCAGAGCCTACCCTTTAGCCACGACCTCTTCCTCCCTCCCTGGAATTGGGTGTATGTTCAGTTCTATGGACCCGGGAACAGGTATTTGGAAAACATGCCAAACACCCCAAGCTTCTGGTTTAGAACTTTTACCCACTCCATCCCAGCAACCTGTGCTCACTTACCTCTGAATAATAGGATGACTGTGTAGGGTCAAGGTGCCATATTCCCCCATCACAGTGAGGGGTGAGGGCCAGGGCTCAGTAGACAAAGGTGCAGACAGGTGTCTGTTCCCAGGATGGGATGGCTGAGCTCCCGTAGCTTACAGGTTCTTGCATGTTCTCTAGCCAGCTCCACTGGATGTTTTCGGAAGGAGATGGCTCATTTTTTTTTCATCCAGAAGAGAGGAGTCTGGGATGCTGCAAAGAAGGAAAGAATAAGCAATGGGGCAGGCTGGGAGCAAGGTACTCCAGACAGAAGACTTTCCCACTGGTGCTCTTTATTGTTTTTCCACTGCCCTGACCCCTGGGCCTGCAATCCTTCCACTTTGCTTGCCTCTATAACTTTCCTCTCTAGAATTTTTAAAGCTACGAAGCTAACAAGGCAGAATTTTAAAGTAACCCCAGGCCAAGTGTAGCTGGTTGACTTGAGTACCCCTGAAAGATACGTCCAAGTCCTAACTTCTGGTACCTGTGAGTGTGACCTTATTTGGAAACAGGGTCTTTGCAGATGTAATTAAGTTAAGGATCTAAAGAGGGGGCCCTAAAGCCAATGACAGTGTCCTTATGAAAGAAAGAAGAAGAAGACTTGAGACACAGAGACACACAGAGAGGAATGCCATGTGAAGACAAAGAGAGAAATTGGAGTTATACCGCCACAAGTCAAGGAACACCAGGAGCCATTGGAAGCTGGAAAAGGCAAGGAAGGATTCTCTTCCAGAGCTGTTGGAGGGTGCATGGTCCTGCGGACACCTTGATTTTGGACTTCTAGCCTCTAGAACTGTGAGAGAATCGATTTCTGTTGGTTTAAGCCACCCAGTTTGTAGCAATTTGTTATGGCAGCCCTAGGAAACTACTACACCAAGGGAGACTCCCTCTTATCATCTAGGTCACTGGCAGGGATCTGCAGAGCAGTACTTACCTTCCACGACACAAATGAGCCAGCTGGGAATTTGAGGCTGGCCTAGGTGCCAAGCTTTGCCCTCAGTCAGCAGCCTGGGTGTATTTTCTTGTCTGGCTCCTGCACCTTTGAGGACAGTACTGTGGTTAATGGCTGCAAAGTGGTGCTTGAACAAGCTGACCATAGTCAGAACTGCTCTGGAAAACAACAGTCCATTTGGAAAGCCATTCTCTCTCCTATTTTCTCTCACCTCTCAAACTAGGTACAGCTTGTACCCTGGCTGGATGGGAGGGTTACATTTCTCCCTATAATGCAGTAACAGAAATTTGTAAAGGATCTTGGGAAGCATAAAAGGAAAGAAGTATGGATCTTTCCTCTTGAGGGGTGGCAGGGTCTAGAAGAGGGGGGAAGAGGAGAGAGAGAGGAGGTTGTTCTCTGTCAAAATGGCAGCAGGGGGTGGAGTCATGGGGACTGGAATGGCCGGCTAATGAGAAGGTCCCTGAAGCAGGATTGACAAAGGAAACTTTGCATGGTGGTGGCTTCTCCTCCATTTTAAGTTTCTCCCTTTCCTCTGCTCCACTGTCATCCCCCCTATTTTTACCAACTGGTAAAAGTTGGTTACACCAGTAGTCTTGTGTCAGTGCTTCTTTGGGGAGCTCAGGGAGAGGGGTGCACCATGTGTGGGTGAGGCCACGTGGAGAGCAGGCGGCAGCTACAGGGGACAGACCTATGAGGGTGTTGATCAAGCATTCACTGAAATAATAAATTGGATTGAGAGAAATGTAACTGCAGAATTCCTAGGGATTGGGCACGGAGGATAAAGGAGGGTCTAGAATTCTAACAGCAAGTGGGATGGGTGAGCTAGGCAAGTGACCTGGACGTTACAGGAACAGGTAGGCTCAGTGGCAGGAGAACTTGGGCACAGCCAAGAGACAGCCCTTTGGGACTCATGTCTGATCAGCTCCTCATTCCCCACAGTGCTAGCACGGTGTGTTGCATACGACAGATTCTCTATAAATCTCTAATAAATAAATTATGTCTTACAAGGTCCATTTAGAACCAAAATACTATATAACATGCATGGGAAGATCCCAGGCTACAAACCAAAATCAAACTATGCCTGGAGAGCTTATGAGGGATATGGTTTCCTTTCTCAGTCCCTCCTGGCTCTGTGGAATTTCTTTCTTTTTCTCTTCCCCTGGTTTTCTCTAAACAAATTCTCCCCGGTGACTGACCCCAATTTGTAAACTTTTTTTTTAGATGATTGCTCCCTACAATTTATAATTCTCATCAATTTAAGCTTTTATTTCTCCTGTTCCTTTAAAGCAAATTTTATTACTTTTCACATCCTGGCCTTGAGAACCCCCAATCTCTCCCTCTCTCTCTGAACAGCTTTACTGAGATATAATTTACCTACTATAAAGTCAGCCTTTTTTTTTTTTAAAGATTTTATTTATTTATTTTTCCCCCAAAGTCCCAGTAGATAGTTGTCTGTCATAGCTGCACATTCTTCCAGTTGCTGTATGCGGGACACGGCCTCAGCATGGCCAGAGGAGCAGTGCATTGGTGCATACCTGGGATCCGAACCCGGGCCGCCAGCAGTGGAGCGTGAGCACTCAACTGCTAAGCCACGGGGCCAGCCCAAAGTCAGCCTTTTGAAGTGTACAATTCGGTGGTTTTTAGATTAGAGCTGTGCAACCACTCCCCAGTCCTCCTTCCCCTGAGCCCCTGGAAACCACTAATCTCTTTTCTGTCTCTATGGATTTGCTTATTCTGGACATCTGATATAAATGGAATATACAATGTGTGACCGGCCTTTTACGATGGGCTTTTTTCACTTAGCATAATATTTTCAAGGTTCATCCATGTTGTAGTATGTGTCGGTACTTCATTCCTTTTTCTGTTGAGTAGTATTCCGTTGTATGGATATACCACTTTTGTTTATCTATTCATCAGTTGATGGACATTTGGGTTGGTCTCACCTTTTTTTTTTTTGCTGAGGAAGATTCACCCTGAGCTAACATCTGTGCCAGTCTTGCTCTATTTTGTATGTGGGTTGCTGCTACAGCATGGTAGCCACTGAGTGGTATAGGTCCGTGCCCAGGAACCAAACCCAGGTTGCCGAAGTGGAGCACGCCAAACTTAACAACTAGGCCAAGCGGCCAGCCCCACAGGTTGGTCCCACTTTTTAACTATTAGAAATAATGCTGCTATGGACATTCATGGAAGGTTTCTGTGTGATCATATACTTCTGTTTTTCTTGGGTAGATACCTAGAAGTGGAATTGCTGGGTCACATGGTAACTTCATGTTTAGCATTTTGAGAAACTGCCAAATTGTTTTCCAAAGTGGCTGCATATACATTTTCCATTCCCACCAGCAGTGCATGACGGTTCTGCTTTCTCCACAGCCTCACCAACACTTGTTACTGTCTGTCTTTCCCATTTTTGCTCCCAATCTCATTGAAAAGTTGCTTTTCTCATTTTACTTATCTCTGAAAGGTTTATCACACAAGCCAGTGGTTGAAAATTTTCCCCTGAAGTGTCAGCATATCTCAAGCCTTCCTTTGTATTACAGATATTCCTGTTTGGTCCAGCCATCACACACTCAGACCCACTTCAGAAAGGAGTTTCCCCCAAACCTGGTGGAAAAGAGAATACTATGGAAAACGCTTCTTTCTAGAGCAGCTGCATGCAGGGTATGTACGTGTTTCTTGTCCCTTTGGGAAATTTTAAGGACAATCACTGTTCACACAGTACTAATTAGTCCCCTTGGAGCTCATGCAGGAATAGCCAGTATTTGTCAGCATTCTACCAGTAACAAAACATGTTACGGTTCTGGCATTTAATTTGCCTTCTCAACGAAACTTCAGGGCAACTACTAAGAGCCTCTTCATCTTCTAGATTAGGCTTCTTGCCTAAGGTCACTCAGGTAATAAATGGTGGAGCAGAACCTCCAACTCAGGCCAGGCAGTGCTCTCCTCTTACCTGCAGGCTATCCCCAGGCTCTTTCCATTTTGCCACTGACTTGTTGAAAACTTCCAAGAGACCCTTTTTCTACATCTCACACTCTCTGCTGGTAACCTGGACACCCACAGCCTCCGCCCTTTGCCTGACTTGGGCCTCCAGGGTCTTCCCAGGCTGCATGGGGCTGGTTTGGCAGAAACTGGGCTCTAGATTTTGCTTTAGTTGTTTTCTTTTCCACTTCATTGTTTCCATAGGATGTCTGTCTTCCCAAAATAGCACCGGGGCATTCCAGGTAAACTCAACATCCGACCAAAATCCCCATTCACCAGCAAGTCCAGGGAGTTCCGGCTTGTTTTCCTCTCTTCCTTTGATCACTGTGGCTCTGGGGGAGTGGGAGTCTGGGACAGGCTCACTGTGGAGCCTGGACAGAGAGGGAAGTGGGAGGAGGTGAGGAGGGCTTGGCCACGCTTTCTTGGAATCCAGCCAACTGACACTCCAGCCTTCTGCCCCAATGCTAGAGGACAGCCATGCCCCTGGCCTAGGGAAATGTTATGAGGCCTGGAGGAAAGAATTGGGCAGAGTCTTGAGGCCTACGTCATTTTGACCAGAGAAAGAAAACAACCAGTGTGGACCTAAATTCTTCTCTGATTTCTGGAGGCAGCATGGTATAATGGAGAAACATTGGCTTTGGATTAAGGCAGAGCTGGGCTGAATCCCAGCTCTAGTACTTAGCAGCTTTAAGGCATAAGGCAACTCTAAGTCCCAGTAGCAACTCATTTACCACTCTGAGCCTCTGATTCCTCATCAGTAAAATGGGGATAATGGTGCCCACCATGAGCAATAAAGACTGATGTATGCAAAGCCCGTAATAGGACCTGGCCCATAGGACCTGTACTCAATCAGTACAGGTTAGTTTCCCACCTGCTTCCTAGAATTCAGAAGAAAAAGTTGCTTATTTCTTCATTGTCTCTCTTTTTTTTTTGTTTTTACCATTTTTTTTTGTAGTGAGAACATTTAAGATCTAATCTTAGCAACTTTCAAGTAAACAATCTGTATTATCAACTATAGTCACCCTGCTGTACATTAGATCCCCAGAACTTACTCATAACTGAAAACTTTACCAACATCTCCCCATTTCCTCCACCCCCTGATCTTCCTTGCCCTTGGTGTCATGGCTACCCAAGTTTAGAGAAGTGAAGGAAAGCATAGAATTTCATCAGACAGGCAGGAGCAGCAGTCTTTAACTTTGCTTGCTTATGTATGTACCCGAACATAATTTCCTAAAAACACCCACTCCCTGCCTCCAGTACATTTGAAAAATGAAGTCTGAAAATTGTTTATCTAAGTTTAAATAGATGCAAAGAGTGTGATTTCTGGCATATTGTAAATATTGACATTTAAAACTAACTGTTACATCCCACTTTTAAATTCATCCAACGAAACATAACATCTATGATTTGATACCCACTATGATCCGTTTAAAAATGTGTGAAAAAGCTCATTTCACATTCAGAAACTTTACAATCTTTTATCTCCTTCATTGTTTATTGCCCTTCCTACTTCCTCCACAGATTTTTGTCCTGATGTATTTTTTATGCTTTGAAGTATTTTATCGATCATATTTAAATAAATGAAGAAAACCATTTTTAGCATTGAATACTTTTCGTCTTTGCTCTCATAGGACTCTCCCTCAAGAGTATGCATTCTTTGATGAAAGTACACGGAAAGAAGAACAAAGTCATTAAATGAAAATTGTTACTGTTCCCACCACCAGTGCAGGAGCACAGCAGGCCCTATGGGTATGGAATCGTCCAGGAAATTGGTCCCTGTGTTGGGTCCCCCTTCTTGTGTAAGGTGGGGAGATCCCTAGTGTGTGAAGTTAGTCCTTTTCTCAGATAATTCCATTTTAGGAAAGAGGGCCTATGGTAGTTGAAGATCTGGATAGTGGTTTCCTGGTTACTATTTTTGCTCGACTACCCTCTGGAATGTCCTGTGTATCTCAGTTAGAGACAGCTGAGTTCACATTTGAAACCCAGCTTTGCCACCTACTTGGGTCAGGTAACCCTAGACAAGTTACCAAAACTGTGGGTTTCCACAGAGGATTGTTATTAGAATAAAGTGAGGTTAAATAAATTTTGACACAAAGTAGGCTCCCAATAAATTGCATGGATTCTCAGAGGACACATTTTTCACTATTTAGTGTAGAGGAAATTAGGATGTGTATTATTATAATGGTGTGCATTTGACGGGGGAGGGTTTTTCCCCCAAATCTATTATTAAATTAACCGTCTGTCTTGCAATTGGTGACCACTTGGAATTAAAGATATGGGGCAGCTTACATCCTTCCAGCATATCCTCAGCCTGGCTACTTTTTGGTTGTCAGCGCTTTACCTCATAACATTCTGAACTATCTTGGCTTGCTTTGGGATCCAATTCTACAGCAACAGCATGTGACATCTCCTGGATTTTCTTCCTGGGTTATCACTATGGGTCAGAGCTCATCAGCCTATAAGTTTTGTTGGACTCTTTTCTCTAGGTCCACCACCCTAACTGTGAGTGCACCGAATTTCATCTGATGTTTGTTTTCCTCTCCACAGCATTGTGAAAATTTCCTGCAATTTTCCTTGATTGATTTTGACAGTTTGCTGTCCAGAGGAGCTATTTGCCTCCTCAGATTTGGAGACTTCACTTTATACTCCTTTTCATTTAAAAGAAACAAAGTCAACTAAAAAAAGATCTTAATCTTGACCCCTGTGAGAGATGACTGTAAGTTACCTCCAAAGAAACCTTTGTCCCTGCCTTTGTCCCTCCACTCTAAGGAGATGCCCATCCAGCATGGAACATCCTCTCTGATCACATATGAGGTACTCAGCAAATGTTGTTGAATGAATGAATGCCATGGAAATTTATTTTTAAAAAACATTTTATAATGGAAGATTTCAAACAAGTACAGAACTAAATAGCACAGTGATTCCCAACCACTCCCTCCCCCTCGCCCAGCCCTAGAAAGAGCCCGGAATTTCCTATTTTGAAGAAGCATCTCCAAGTGAATTTGATGTACTCGGTAGAATCACACTCTGAGAAATGCTGATCTAAACAGTGAAAGCTTCTGTCCTTCTCTGACTCTTGTTTAACTCCTTGGCCTCATGTCTTGCTGTGCCCTGCCTTGTATTATGATCCAGTCGCCCTGAATTTATTTCTGGTCTTTGAATGTGCTATGCTCTTTTCATCTGGCCTTTGCACAGGCTTTGCTTCCTCCTTTACGCCCAAACTCCCTCTTTACTTAACTCCTATTCATCTTTTGGGTCCTAGTTTGGCATCACTCCCTCCCTGCCGCCTTCCCCAACCTTCAATTCCAGGTCAGGTGTCCCTCCCTACCGCTATCCCAGGGCTCCACCCTTCCCTTTCATAACAGCCATCATACTGCTTCGCCATTTCATCCAGACTGTAGGCTCCCTGATAGTGGAGACCTCATCCGTCTTGTCCACTCTTACAGTCCAGCACTCAGCGTATGCCTGGCACACAGCAAGGATTCGGCAAATAACACTGAAACTGAATTCAATTGAAGGTTATTTCAATGACACAAATGATAGGGACAATTTAATGGTAGAAAATACTCCAGTTTTATTTGTGTGCAGTATAAAAACCTCAAGCCTTAGCAAAATACAAGCAAACTAATTATAAACACCTATTTTCCGAGATGTTTTCTATAACATTTATTTGCTATGTGTTCACTATGTTTTTGGTCAGCACTTGTTGATAGATGCAGCAGTAAGCATCAAAGAATTAAGGAGAATGAAGAAATGTCTATCCACTTACTGAGTTCTGTCGTCTTATTGAGAAAAGATAGTGTTCATTCATATTTTTGTTCAGCTTAAGGGAGGCCAGCCAAGTTTTGCGGGCACTCTTTTTTTTCTTCTCTACGTTCTCATTCACTCCCAAGACAGTGTACCGTCTACATCTGCACGGTCCAATAGGGTAGCTACTTACCCAAGTCGCTGTTAGGCACTTGAAATGTGGCTAGTGCAAATTGAGATGTGCTGTCAGTGTAAAATACATACTGGATTTCAAGGACTTAAGAGGAAAAAAAGAATGTAAAATATTCCATTAAAATTTTTACTGTTGATTACATGTTGAAATTGATAATATTTTGGATATATTAAGCCATATTAATAAAATATATTACTAAAATTGATTTCACCTGTTTCTTCTTACTTTTTTGATGTGGTTACTAGAAAATGTGGACTACATATGTCACTTGTATTATGTTTCTATTGGACGGCGCTCATCTATATGGATACTTAAACTCGGCCAGATTCCTCTTCCGTAAACTGGGGATAACATAATACCTTCCTCAAAGGATTGTTAGGAGGATAAAATGAGTTAATATCTGTAAGACACTTAAAACGATACTTGGTATATAACTAGTGCTTTTTAAAAGTCTGCGAAATAAATAGATGATGTTCACCATATTTAGCATCTAAACTCCTTGTGTTAGCCCAGTCCCCTACAAAAGAGAATTTGAGGCATTCTCTTAGCTCAGGAGCTAATGTTTTATTGGAGGATAAAATCCCAGGGAAGCAGGAACTGGGGGAAAAAGGAGAATGAGGCAGGGAAGGAAGGAAGCAAACACAAGGGGGTGGTGTGGAGCCTGCCACAGCTTCACAAGAACATGTGTAGCTGGTTGCTTGATACTGAGAGGCACAGAGAGGCCCTGTGGAACCATTGCATCTTGGAAGAGTTGCTGGAGGGCGAAGGTGAGCTATTTATCTTCCAATTCCTTTTCCTGTCTGACATCGGGCAAAGTTTGCCCCTTGTAGTGTTAAGTCCTTTGCACTTTCTGGTGATGTTACTGGGCCCCTCTGGGCAGCAGCAGGGAGGTCAGAGACTCCAGGGGTCCAGTGGGCTAGAGCCGCTGAAGCCCCTGACATAGTGGGTGTCATTCAAGTCTGGCTTATCCCTGGAGGGTCAGCCAGCAGTGTCAGATGATGCAATGGCAGTGACAGCGAAGCTTTATGACTGCGGGGAGGTCATAGGACTGGGGGCTGGTCCTGCTAGGAATCAGGCAAGGGCCAAGCCCAGGGGCAGATGGGACCAGGTGGAACGGGGGAGGGAGGCGCATGGTCAAGGCCTGGGACACCCCTTCTCTGAGATCCTGACTCATACTGCTCCTGGTCTTCTCCCCTTGGACATCTCACAAGCCTCTCAATTTCAGCACGCCTGAGACTAAACCCTCGATTTCCATCCCCAACTCTGTCCCCTGACCCAGACCTTCCATTTCTGTCTCCTAAAGCTCAGTGAATTCACCCACTTGCTCCAGCCAGAAACCTGAGTGCTGTCCCTGGGGTCTCCCTCCTCCCAGCCCCACATGCGTCCATCAACAAGTCCTGTCGCCTCTACCCCCAGATCCATCTCAGAGTCATCCACGTTCCTTCACCTCCAGCCGATGGCCAGGCCACCAGCTTTCTCCCTCAACTATTGCGGTAGGTTCTAAGCGGGTCTTCCTGCTTCCTAGCTCCGATTCTTTCTCCACGCAGGAACCAGAGTAATCTTTCAAAAGTATACAAATCAAATCATGTCTCTTTGCTGCTTTAAAACCATGCCGTGTCTTTCAGTGTGTTTAGACTCAAACCCAAACTCTTTATCTTGATCTATAACTCTCTTCTTACTCCTGTCTGTCAGCTCCTCCTCACCTGAGACCCTGCCCTCCTGGCTCCCTGCTGATCTGCCCCACTCTGTCCTGACACACCCCAGTGCTTTATTGTTTTAAGGCACGAACTATGCCTGCTCCTATTTTGTAAATAAAGTTTTGCTGGAACACCGGCAATACGGAGGAGATTTATGGGCCATGAAGCCTCACGTGTTTACTATCTGACTCTGCAGAAAAAGTTTGCTGATCCCTGTTTTAGGGCGTTTGACCTTGCCTCAGGTTCTTTCCTTTTAGCCCAGTGAGTTCCTTACTTTCAACTCAAAGGGAGTTTCCTTGATTGACAACTTTGCTTTAATAGAAGCTTCTCCCCTCCCCCCACCACACACCCCCTTTATTCTCCATCATACCACTCTGCTTCTTACCTTTCCAGCACTTTCTCAATTTGATACATATTTATTTCTTCACCTGTTTATGGTCCCTTTCCTCCCCTTGTGAGGCTGTTTCCTTTGTCTTGTACCCCAGCACCTCAAAAGGCTTTTTGCTAACACACTAGTGGAATAGATTTAACCGGTTCAGAGTGGTTCCCACTTCTTCACCACCACCCTGGTCTGTACACCAATCCAGTGATTCTGCTGCTGCTAACAGCTTGGGGGCAGACGACACTTCAGAGAATAATGGAGTGTTGTGTCTGAGTGACAGAGCTGGAGTTCCTAACAATTCTCCCCCATCTGGGGAGTTGTGACACACCTCCTTGTGTGTTTGATTTTTTTTTAACAACTCTACAATTTTCGCACTATTTCACACACATCAGAAAATAAAGAATGAGCACAGGGCAGCATGCATTTAATTTTGTGTTAAAACAGCCCCAGAGTTGCTTTGTTGGGGAACACCTACTCCAGAGGGCTGCCGGGAGCAAGTCCTCAGCTGTGGCCCTTGCAGTTGCCTCCTCCGCAGCCACCAGGGGGCTGTGCCACCTTCCAGGGTCCTGCTTCCTTCCTAACTTCCCCGGCGTACAGGTTGGACAGGCTCCACGGAGCTGGGAACCCAGGCAAGCAGCGACAGCTCAGGGAGATGAGGAAGCAGGCCTCGAGTCCCTCCTTGGGGACAGGTCAAACTCAGGCAGGAAGAGCCCGTGGACATATCAATGCATCAGGCTGAGACACAGAACCAAGCACAACTGCCTTCAGATGTGCACAGGCAGGCACGGGTGGAGGGCAGAGCAGGAAGTGGCTTAGAGGGCCACTCCCTCTGCTCTACAGATGAGAACACTGAGATCTAGAGGAGGGAGCTAGCTGGTTAAAATTAGAACCCACTAGAACTCAGATCTCCCCATTCTCTCATCACGTCCCTCTGGGCTGAATCTCCTAGGCCGTTCTATGCTTTTAGGCTGTTTTTCTGGGCAGTATCTAGAATGGCTGGACACAGGTAGGGTTTCTTTGGAAAACTTCCGTGGAGAAGGCTTGAAAGAACACTGGACTTAACTCAGATGGACCTGAGCTTGAATCCTGGCCACCGCATGGCTGCGAGGCCATGGCTAAGGCCCCAAACCTCTTTGAGCCTCAGTTTCACATCTGTAAATGGAAATAAAAGTCCCTGAATTGCTGGGCAGTTTCTAAAATTAAATGAAGTAACACCTGAGTGTACCCAGCGAGTACCAGACACATAGCAGACTGGAGAGCGTTCAGTTGATATTAGTTGAATTTTGAGTAGCCAACGTGGCAGAGGAGAGGGCAGAGACAGGAGATCAAATATCCATGGGTTATAATGACCTCTGTAATAATTACAAATAAACTCACAGAAGGAAGAATCTGCAACAAATGCCCTTTCCCATCCCCTCAATCCTGTCCTCCCAGAAGGCCAATATGGCTAGTGGTTCTGGGCAACCTTTAGGAAACAAAATAAACGACCAAGCGTTTAACCCCTGCGGGGCCAAAGCTCCATGTTCAGGAGCTGTGAGGACGATGGTCTCTCCTCTCCACGTCTTCTGAGGACTCAGAGTGTGTTGTAACATTTTACCTTCTGGGATCCAGACTACGGTATTTCCTGACCTGGCTCTTGTCTTTGGATATGTCCTGAGGCCCCTCTCTAGGCCATTTTATAATTATCCAGTGGAACGATGCTATTATTATTGTCACTTTTCACTTTCCTGGAAGGCCTGAAACAAACGTGTCTACACAAAACGGCACTATTGCCTTAGTGGACGACTGGCTGCCTAGCTCGGGGGGTTAGAGTAGAGCAAAGGATGCCAGGGTCATGGGTTTGGCCCCATTTATGCAGATTATATTCCCCCCTTCCCTAGCCAGGTGACCATCTGGAAACAAGGCAAGAGGGGCTCGTGTAAATCCATTAGGTCTTCTGAGAGAAAAGCTCCAAATGTGCAGGCCATTGAGGAGGGTCATTAATGTCCTTTGTGGGATCAAAGGACACCACTTGTGTTAATGTGAGGCATTTATTCAGAGGCCTTGAAATCCATATCTTGCCTCTCTCAGATATGGATTATCCAACTGCGCTCTGAGGAATTCTGGACGTTCAGGAGAGTGTCTGCAGTGCAGAGAGGGGCAGAGCTGCCCATCACCCTCCCTCCAGAGAAGTCCCACTTTTATCTATTTGCACATTGGGCATCTTCGTATGATTACATTTGAACCAATATTTCTGCGGCAAAAAGCCAATTTGAAAACCAGTGCATTAGAAACTTAAAATAATGGCTATCAGGCGCTGTTCTAGGTGATCTACACGTGCCATCTTGTGACGTATGCTCCTTCTTGTAACCATTTCAGTAGGTATTGTTAGCCCCGTTTCACTGACGAGGAAACCCAGACTCAGGGAAATGAAGGAATTGGACCTGAGAGCTAATGAAGGAAAGAGCTCAAGACTGAAACTTAGTCTGCCTGGCTGGAAATGGTGCCTCAGACTCTGCAAAATAATGTCATAGGGTGGTGCAAATAACACAGGAATTTGAGCTAGAGGTCTGCGTTCAAGTTGGGCTTCTGCCTCTTCTTACCCGAGAGGTCCCGACTAGACACTTTATGTTTTCTGAGCCTCATTTTCCTCCCCCACTAGATGGGCATTATGATAATCCCAGTGAGAAGATGCCCACACCACATCAAATCCTAGTGGTGCTATTTGTGTGGATCTTGGGAAATAGACTAGCGGCCTTCCTCAGGACCCCTCACCCCACGGTTAGGCTGAGCTGGCACTGCTGCCAGCAGACCCTCTGATTCCCAATGACCCGAGGCTTAGGGTTGCTGAACTGCAAGGGTGGAGGCTGCCTTGGGGGCCAGAATCCCCTAGCTGCTCTCAGTCTGGGGCCACAGTGGAGGTTCAGGATCAAAGTGAGTGCTCTGCTATCCTGCTGTCCGGGGTGAGACACACATCCCTTCACCCTGCAGCCCTCTTTAATTAGCTTGGAGCCTTAGAGCAATACCTTTTCCAGGTGCTTATCAGTGCTTTCTGATAAAGTAATTAATGGGTTTCTCTTCTCCACTGAGCATCCTCCTGCCCCCAGAGGGCTGTGCTCTGAAGGAAGGTGCTAATTAGTTCCCGTGTGAGTATCTGATTGAAGCAACTGCTCCAAGTCTCTGCAAATTATCCTCAGCCCTCACCTTCTCCTGAGTGAGACTCCAGCTCTCTGGCTGTTAATTTCTTTCGCTGGATGCCAGCTCTGCCCACAAAGTTCAGCCCCTTCCGCAGACAGCCTCTCTCCCTCCTACTGTTGGCGTCCGCAGGTGGCACCCTGGTGCCCAGGGCCCTGCCTTGAGCCTGTGAGCTGTCACCAGGAAGCTCTCAGGGAGGTTCCTGGAAACACTTCAAAGCAAATCTGGACTTTCCAAGGCTGCCTCAAAGAAAACAGCAAGGGCAGCACAGTGTTGTGGAAAGAGCCCTCAGCTGGGGCCAGCCAACTGATTCTAGACTGAGCTGTGTGACCTTGGGTAAATTATACTTTCTCTGTTTGTCTCAGTTTTCTTAGCTATAAAAAAGGAGTTGGGGAGCTGGCCCCACGGCCTAGTTGTTAAGTTTGGCGTGCTCTGCTTCGGTGGCCAGGGTTCAGTTCCAGGTGTGGACCTACACCACTCGTTGGCGGCCATCCTGTGGCAGCGACCTACAAATAAAATAGAGGAAGACTGGCACAGATGTCAGCTCAGGGCAAATCTTCCTCAAACAAAAAGAGGAAGATTGGCAACAATTGTTAGCTCAGGGTGAATCTTCCTCACCAAAAACAATTTAAAAAAAATTTAAAAAAAAGGAGTTGGTCTACAATCAGGGATGGCAAATGTGTGGTTTTGCCCACTGTGATGAACTGGTCACAGCTCTGCGCTGTGTCGAGAATAATGAAGCCACAGCCAACCGCAGAGGGAAGACCGAGTTGAAGACGTTGATCGGTGATGTTGGTCACTGTTGATGCAGGTGCTGTGTTTCCCGACAGCGGCGCTATTGGCATTTGGGTAAGGGCAATTCTGCCTGTGTTTGTGCTTTGCCGTTCAGGACGCTCAGTATCCTTAGTCAACATTCACTAAATGGTAAACAAGCACCCACACATTTCCAAACGTCCCTTGGGGGGCTATGCTGTCCCTGGTTGAGAGCCACAGGCAGAGAGGTGGAAGTGTCAGCATTCTTTTGCTGCCAATGACAAGACTATACTTAAATTAGCTTAGATAAAATGGAAATCTATTTGCTTATGTGATAGAGAAACTACGGGAGAGGCTCGGGCTACCTTTCTCAATCCAACAAAGATACTATGTCTCGGGGGCCGACCTCATGGCTTAGCGGTTACCTGCACACGCTCTGCTACTGTCCGCCCGGGTTCGGATCCCGGATGCGCACCGATGCACCGCTTGTCCGGCCATGCTGAGGCTGCGTCCCACATACAGCAACTAGAAGGATGTGCAACTGTAACATACAACTATCTACCGGGGCTTTGGGGAGAAAAAGAGAAAAGAAAAAAGGAGGAGGATTGGCAATAGATGTTAGCTCAGGGCCGGTCTTCCTCAGCAAAAAGAGGAGGATTGGCGTGGATGTTAGCTCAGGGCTGATCTTCTTCACACACACACACAAAAAAAAACCAAACAAAATGATGCTATGTCTCCCCTTCAGGGGACTCTGCAGTAGGGCAGCTTTTTCCATACATTTGTCTCTTCCTTGCCCTTTCTATTTCAGGGGAAACAAAAGAGATGAGCAGCAAGGTCCTTCCAACTATGGAAGCTAAGGGTGGGGAGAGAGAGCCCCTTCCCTCAACCCGACATCTAGAATAGCAGCAGGGACTCACAAGCAGCCAATCGTGGGCGCCTGCCTGGGGCCTGGAATCTAGAGAGGCCATGCAAAGGCTTAAAGGTCCGTCAGGGATTATTCGTGGCAGCGGTGTTGACGTTGAATGTTGGGGGTTGCTAAGTGTCCAGGGGTGACGGGCTCCAGCAGGGCAGCTGCGGGTCCAGTGGCAGTGGTGGCTGCAGCAGCATCCCAGGCTGACTGGTCCTGTAATGGACTTGGCTGAGCCTTTGCCGTCCTTGGTTCCTGCCTCTGCCCTGTTCTTCAGCCTTCCCGTTGATTCTGTGAGTGACCCAGTACCCTTCCCATAAATGGTTTTCCCTATTAAGTTAACTAGAGTTGGTTTCTATTGCTTGCAACCAAAACTCTCACTAATAGAGTTGGAGTAGGGTATCTGGGCAGGATGGAAATCCAGAAAGCAAGTGGGGTGCTCCGAAGTCTGAGGGGTCTTGAGGGAGCAGTATGGAATCAAAGTCAACAGGACACAGAGGCCACCAATGCAACTTTCCTTGATGGTGACCGTGCTAGTGATCTTGTTGAATTCATTCCCACAGGGGCAGACTCACTTGTATTAAGACTTGGCTTTTTTTTTTTTTTGAGGAAGATTGGCCCTGTGCTAACATCTGTTGCCAATCTTCCTGTTTCTCTTTTTTTTCCCTCCCCAAAGCCCCAGTACATAGTTGTATATCATAGTTGTAGAGTTGTAGCTCTTCTATGTGGGACGCTGCCTCAGCATGGCTTGATGAGTGGTGAGTATGGCCACGCCCAGGATCTGAACCAGCGAACCCAAGGCCCCAAGGCGGAATGCACCAACTTAACTGTTACGCTACTTGCCGGCCCCTAAGCCTTGGCTTTTCGAGGCTAGTTCCTGGCGCTCCTATCTCATGACCTACCTCTTTGCTAAGCTTAAGTCCCAAGAGCAAACACAGTGGCAGATGAGATGAGTCCCTATAGTACCCATCACCCATGATGCCCTTTTCTTTACCATATAGGGCTAAATAGACAGGTAACTCCACACTTGTCATTGCCAGTTCTAGAAAACAACAAGTGCCTGAACTTCAAAAAGAAACCACACCAGGGCCTGGGTCTTTCCCTCCTCCCTGATCAACTGAGACACAGCAGGAGGGCAGGGTTGTTGCCATGAGGTCTGTGGGTGGGGGGAGTCCTCTTAGCAGTGGAGGTGATTATTATACCCTCCCCCTTTTCCTCCAGCAGGAAACAGCAAAGGTAAAACCCTAGGTGGGGCAGGAGTCTAGAGGAAGCTAGAGGAAAAAAAGACCCTCCTCTGTTAGAGCTACAATGAGAAGAGACCTGGATGTGGAACTGATTGTTTCCTTTGAGGTCCTCTGCTTCATTGTTGGACCTCGCTGTGGCTTTGGAGTTACCTAGTTAATAGTTCACCCCTCCCCCCACCTCACAGGTGCCCGGAGGGTCAAAGCCACGCAGCAGAGATTGAAGGTTGAGACCATGATCTCTGGACTCTGCCGCCAGATTTCCTGGGTCCAGATTCCAGCTCTGTCACAAGCTGCGTATGTTTGGGCAAGTTATTAGAGGACTGTACCTCAATTTCCTGCCCTAGAATGATAACAATAGTGATAGTTACTACATAAGACTACTATGAAGCTTAAATGAGTGACACACAATGAGTTATATAAATGAGTTACATATAATGAGCTCAGAATGGGGCCTGGCACAGAGTAGGATCTCAATACCTGTCAACATCTTAATTCCTCTGTGTGGTGCCTGGCACAAGGTTGGGCCTCTTGACCTGTTGAATAAATGATCCAGTTCTCCGGGGAATTCCCGGACGGGACCAGGAAGTTAGGAAGAGCAAAGTCGTCACAGTCTGGGCAGGCCCAAGGTTAATATTTGTTCCTTAAAACCAAAGAGGTAGACAGCTCAGTGGCCCCTGTTGCTGAAGTCCGTCACCTCAGGAAGCCTTTGACAGGCCCATAGGTGCGCGCACATGTATGCACACACATGCACACATACGCACACACATGCACATACGCACACAGCTTAACGACGGGATGCCGACCACAGGCAGCCCAGCCACTGGCACCAAGCACCTTCCTTACATCTTCAGCGACTTCTCCACCCTCCCAGGAACAGGATTCCTCCAGCTCCTTTTTCTAGCCTACAAACTCTCAGTGTCCAAGATCAAGGCCCTGCCTAAAAGAGGGAGAGTGGGCACTTGGTGTAAACCACTGTTCTTAAACTCCTCCCATAAACCCCCTTTTTCTTCTCAACACTCCTAACACAGAATTTGGAAACTCAAATGCCGTTGACTCCTTTGCAAGCCTGGGAGAACACAGCCATGCCCTTCCTCTCACCTTCCCTCTTCCGGCAGAATAAGACCTTTAGTGACAATAACAGTAATGCTGCTACTACTACTAACAGCAAATGCTTACAAAATACTCACGACATGCTCAGTACTGTTCTATATGCTTTTTGTGTATTAACTTCTTACTCCTCTTAACAATTTTATGAGGTTAGTACTACAATCATCCCGTTTTACAGAAGGAGAAACTGAATCACAAAGAAGTGGTAACTTGCCCCTGGTCACACAGTTAATAAGAGGCAGCCAGTCTGGCTCCAAAGGCTGAACCATTACTTCTCTCTAAGCACAGAAAGGTGCACCCCTGCCCTTCACATATGTAGTTCAAAAATAAAACTAGGACTAAATCATAAAAGAATGTGAGAAGGTGCAGCAGAGTTCTGATTGTTTCCTCTGATGACTTTGATGCTTAAAAAAAAAGTCTTTCCAAACATACGTTTTCTCTCCTGCTCGGCTGCTGCCTGAAGCATGGCTTGCTCGGACTAGCAGGTGATCCAGGCAGTGCTTCCTCCTCCCTCTGGCCAGAACAGCCTCTACCTGAAGTTCGAGGCTGGTCAAGCCCGGGGTTGGTTGTGGCTGGAACGGGAGTGGCTTTGGACCCAATCTGTAAAAGGCAGGAGGACAGCTGCCCCAGAGGACAACCTGGTGTGAACTGAGGAGTGTACCCCTCGGGAGATGACGGTCGCTGCCTCCTGTGGGGGTGTGTGTGTGTGTGTGTGTGTGTGTGTGTGTGTGTGTGTCGGGGGATGGGGTTTTCTTAAAGCCCCTTCCTGTCTTCCTTGACCCCCTGGCTCTTCCAGTCACTGAAGTCATTTCTGGCCTCCCTTTCACTCTTGGGACTTAGGCTGTAGTGCGTTCTTGGTCAATAGTGATCACCGAGACAATGTTTCCCTCCAAAACCACCTTTGGCTTCAGTCGCCTCTGAGACAGGATACAAGCAGAGCTGCAGCCTCTGCAGCCTCCAACCCACTGCCTTTCCTTCCCCAGACATGAGACAAGGACTCATCAAGCCCCCCGTTCCAGGGCCTATCCTAGGTTAAAAAGGTGAGTAAAACTCACAGCTCTCGTCCCCAGGATGCTCAGAGTCAGGTGGGACCTACGTGATTTCTCCCCCGCCCCTGCCCCCCAACACTCTGTAGGACAAGGACAGTGTTTTATCCCTCTCTGAATCCCCCCTCCTCCGACCTCACAATGGCCCCATTGCCCAACCCAAAGACTTGATTTCAAGGACTCTCCATAGGTGTTTGCTGATGCAGGCGCTGGAAGGGGGGGAACCCAAAATGTTGTCTAAGCCAGTGGTTCTGAAAGGGGCAATACCAACCCCCAGGAGTGTTTTGAAAAATCCTGGGCCACTTTTGTTTGCTGGTGGGGACCACGGATGCTAGATGTCCTGAGATGCATGGGATAGTCTTATACAATGAAGAATTGTTCTCTATCCCACCTGTTTTTCCAGTGTTTCGCTGGACAGTCATGTATTGAAAACCCTGGTTTTCTGAGCCTGGAAACTCTAACTCATTTATATGTTTATATGTAACTGTATTACATATAAACAGAAAGTATTTTTTTGTGGTTTTAATATATATTGAATATTCCAGAAATATAACTACTGTGAACATTGAGGGAAAATTGCACTTGGTTTCAATCAGCACTCTACTAAGAGTTGTTCACTGCTTTGGAAAATCATATCATGGATGGCAACTCTGCTCCTGGTATTAGCATCACCAAGAAGACACCACATGGATGCCCGTCGACATGTGTAGCTGTCATTTCGTGGTGACTCCACGTAGAGATCCAAACATCTCTCATTATGTCCTTTAGTGTAGTGCTGGTTAGACATTTATATATTGAATATGTAATTGAATATATATATGTATATACATACCCCTTTATTTCTCCTTTTGTATTATTAAGGCATTAAAATTTTGAAATTATGTGTGTAGGTTGTTTATATTTTTTATGAATTTCATTTCAGGATAATATAGGAGGTGCTATAAAATATTTGTTACAAAAGGAGTGCATGGGGTCTGATGAGGTGAGGGACCCTGGAGCTAGTTTGTCCCTTCAGCTTTGGTCTCAGCTGTCCCCGAGGGATGCAAACTATAGATGAAGAGTTTTTACCATCCCCCGTGGCACCCCCATTTATTAAATTACTAATGTTGTGAGTCCCTGTGATGGGAGTGAATCATCTGTTCAATCTCCAGCGGAAGTGATGGTGTGCCTGAGACCACGTTGAATCTCAGTCCCTTCCAAATTACTTTTCTTGCCTTGAGAAGGACCTTGGGGCAGTGGGAAGGGTGGGTGGTGGGAATCTAGCTACAGGCAGCTGGAATGGAGAAGGAACGGGGAGGGCTGCACAAAGAGCAGACTTTAAAGATAAGAGCCTGTGTTGTAGGCCCTGTGTGGCCACTCATCTGTGAATGGTCTGGGTCTAATGCACAAAATGAGGCATCTGGGCTGGGCCTATCCAATGCTGGCAATCTGTGACTCTGTGACTGGTTCTTTTGCTCTTGAGTGTCGGCTCAGTGTAGGCACAGCAGTTAAAGAGCAAGTGCTTTCGAGTCAAAGTCTGGACTCCAAATCCTGGCTGTTCCATTTACTATCTGGGTGACCCTCAGAAAGTGACTTAACCTCTCTGAGGCTCAGTGACCTCGGCTGTAATATGAGGAGCAAAATAGCACCCACCCCATAGGGTACTTGTGCACATTGAACAAGACAAGGGATGCCGTGCTCCTGGCACCTACTAAACATGCGTTGTTACTGTAGCCCTGCCCACCACCAGGGACTCACAACTTCCCTGGCCAACGTGCTTTTGTTACAATGTCTGCCATGATGGGGCATGAGAGGTGCCCTCCCATTATATAGATCAGGAAACTGAGGCTCCAAGAGGTGATGTATGTGGCCCAATGTCAACCAGCCTGCTTGCAAGGGGCAGAGCAGAAACTCATACCCAGGTCAGTCTAGCACTGTTCCTACGATGCCACACTGCCTCTTCAAACTGCATGGGGTGCTATGGATGGAACTTAATTTCCTGACTGTGCTAATAAAAATAAGCTCTTACTGAACCCAATTGAGAGTGGCTTTACCTGACCCACCTAAATGTTGTTGGGATGCCGGGCTGTGCTGTGACACTCTCAGGAAGCAGGTGGATCCAGCACACGTGCAGACCAACTGAACCTTGCCCCAGATGGAGGTTTTTGCTGTATCAGTAGGCTCATCTATGCAAGGGGCTTGGCACCTTCTCTGCCTGAAGGCAGGGGGCTAGGCGGGAAGGTCCTGTGTGGTCTCATCTCAACCTCAGAACCCCAATTATGAGTCTGTGACTCAGAGCTTCTTCACGGCTGAGAGGTGCTAATTGGTTCACATGCTGTTTTCCAAGATGTAAGCTTGGAAAGGCTAGCTCTTCTGGTGCAGCCCATTCCAGAGTATTCCCTCGGGTTCTCCATGATCCAAGGGCAGGACACGGGGGAGGGGCGGCGAAGAAGAGAGAGTGTTGGAAAATGCGAGCAAGGAGCGAACATCATAAATCCACTGGCTACTCAAATTACTGGAGCTGAAGACAGCAGACAACTTTGCTTAAGGAAAGTTCTAGGGATTTTTTCCCACCAATTTGTGAGCAAGTGTACGTGTCTGTTTGTCTGTCCCTGATGGGATTATAGTACAAGTCCTGGTGGTTCAACCTTCCCAGGGTCATAGAGGGTAAATGCAAAGACCGAGTTACCTCCGACCAACTCCTCGGGAGTCTCCAAGCCCTTGTACATGGCCCTTTGTTCTTGTGCCTTCTTCCCTTCCTGGGACCAACAAGGGGTTACAGGTAAGACAGTGCCTAGAAGACCTGATAGACAAAAAGTTGCATGTGTGTGCGTGCATGTGTGTGCCTGTGCATGTGTGTGTACATGTATGTATTAGGAGGGGCTTGCAGAGTGAATGGGTCCTGGGGCACATTTTATCTGGTACACTGGGGCCTTCCCAAGGATAAACACGCCTGGCCACGAGCTGCCTGGCCTGTTCCCTGGGAGAAGAGGGCTGAGGCACACACGGCTGCATTAATAGCCCAAGCCTCCCAGGCCCCTTTCCCCTAAGCCATTTCCATTTCTGGTTCCAATGGGGTTTTGTTTTTGGTTCTCATGAGTTATTTTCTGCCCTCTGCCCTCTGTCCTTCTGTGGTGGGTCAGCTGGGGTAGCCGAGCAAGTGGCTGACTGGTGGCATGCAGTCCTGTCCTCCAAGAAGAGAGAAAGGCTGGGGTGGGGGGATGGTGCTCCCAGAGAAAGCCTCCATCAAGTGCTTTGTGGGGACTCTAGGGTTATTGTCACAGAAAACTGGCACTGATGTGGAGCAAACCAGGCATTTAGGAAAAAAATCTAAGTAGAGATGTGGGGGAGGTGCTTCTGAGGACTGCCAATGCCTAAGGCTCACCCCTAAGGGAAGAGACAAATGTGTTCCCTCTGCGCAGGATGGAGGTCTCGAAGGGTGCAGCCCAGAGTTCCCCAATAGGTGCTAAGGCCACAGATGTGGACTCAGCTCCTGCTAGTTTCTATCTTCCTCCTCGCTGGGAGCCAAGGTTTGCAATACTAACAGGAGACTCCATTGTGCTGGTTCATACACAGCATCACAACCAGACACTGTCAATTTTGTTAAGAAAGAGAGAACATCTTGTGGCTTAATAGCTGTCATTATTTGATGAGGGTGGTGCTATTCATCACACCTGTTCCTTACTACCCCTCAGGGACTTTGCCCAGATAAATATGTTTACAAGTGTTTCCTGCTTTAGAAGAAAGAGGAGTGCAGCTGACTGTAGGACCTCCAGGGGGAGATGTCTCCAGGGAGTTGGGGATGGGGCATGACATTCGGGAGAAAAGTCAGCTCTAGATTTGCAAATCTGGGAGTGATTGATTCACTATGAGTTGAAGCTTGAAGTTGTGAAAGTGGATGACATTTTAGAGAAACAAAGTATTGGAATTGAGAAAATGACTAAGGATTGAAGACTGGGGTAGATCTCTGGAAGAGTGAAGGAAGGAGGAGATAATGCTTCATTCAGCTTGTGTCTCTTCAACTAGTCCAGTGCCTAGAATGTGCTCGAAGTGGAGGGGAGGGGAAGGGAGGAATGAAGGGAGGGAGGGGAGGGAAACAGGGAGAGAGGGAAGGAGGGAGGGAGGAAGGAAGGGAGGGAGGGACAGAGGGAGGGAGGGGGGCAGGGAGAGAGGGAAGGAGGGAGGGAGGAAGAAAGGGAGGGAGGGACAGAGGGAGGGAGGAAGGCCATCAAAATGGTGAAGGAACTAATATTTATCCAGCACCTTCTCTGTGCCATACACTTTGAATACATCACCACCCTTAATTCTCCCCACAACTCTGTAAATGGAGATGATGATTCTCACGTTACAGATGACAGTCCAGCAGCTCAGAGACGGTGCCCATAGGGACACAGGTAGTAAGTGGTAGAGATCAGACATGATCCCAGCCTGTTGGGCCCTCTTACCTTTCACCATATTCCTGTAGGAGGAAAACCAAGTAGAGCTGGTCAGAGTACAATGGTAGAGAGAATTGGTAGCGCACAGGGGAAGCAAGAGCAAACCAAAGTTTGTTCAAGATTGGGGAAACCTGAGCATTTCTTTTGGCAAGGTGGATGGAACCCCAAGATAGGAAGAAGTGAAAGATTCTAGGTGGATGGGGTAGAGTGAGGAGTGCTGTTTAAGAGAAATGGCCTGTAGAGGTAATATGGACATACAAAAGAGACGGCAGCCTGGAGCCGAATGCGGGGCCTCAGGGAAGTCTGCAGAGAGTTAAGATGAATGGAGAATAAGAATTCACTAGAAGAAAAGACAGGGAAGGGCATTTCAGGCAGGCAGAGTCACATGGAGACCTAAAATGCATGACCTGTGTGTCAGTTAAGATTGTGTTTGGGAGGGAGTAGCAGAAAACCCTAATCCAGCTGCTTAAACAAGTAAGGGGTTCATTTTTCTCATACAACTGGAAGACCAGAAAGAGAGAGCACAGGACTATTGTGGCAGTTTAATGATGCCTGTGGGGACCCAACTCCTTCTGTTCCCCTGCTCTGACTTCCTTAGCTCAAGGCTTTTGTCTTGTTCATCACAAAATGGTTGCTGCCCCTCCAAACATTGCATCAGAGTTCCAGGCAGGAAGAAGAGGGAAATGATGGACAAAGATTTGCCCATTTATGTTGGTGGGAAGAATTCTTCCAGGACTTCTGCTTTCCTTGAACCAGCCAGAATGGTATAACCTGGTAACTTACCTGCAAGAGAGGGTGGGAATTTGAGTATTTCTCTTTCTACTCTCTGTAGTAGAGGAAGGCAAGCCAGAAGGGTATTGGATGGGTGTTGATCAAGCCAAACTGTAGAGTCTGCCACAGTGAGTTTAGGAAAGGAGTGAGTGGCCTAGAGCAGTCAGGAGATGTGAGAAGTGGCTGGAGATGGAGCTGTAGACGGGAACTGAATTGTGAATGCCCTTCTTTCTCCAGGCTTAGCTTAGACAGCTTCTGAGAGGCCAGACCCTGGTGGACTGTCGGTCCTTTAGTTGTGACCCTGGGTTTGGTCATTGGCGAGCAGGGTGAGTATATCCCTGCAGACGGGTCTACTCTTAATTCTCAGGAGAATCTCATGGATAAACATGTTTCTCTTTTTCCCATCATATCCCTTCTTTCTCCCATCCATCCATGCAGTATCAATTAAGCTCTACTATCCATGTGTCAGAAGCTGTGCTAAGCTTGTTCTCTCCCCCTCCCTCTCCCGCTCTCTCTCTGCCCCTCCCTCTCCCTCTCCCTCTCCCTCTCTCTTCCTCTCTCTCCCTCAGTTCCTCAGGCTGGGCCAAGACCTTTTCCAAACGTGGGAGCCTAAGGATGAAGAGTTATCTAAGACAGTTGCTATTTCAGTTCAGAACTTCAAGCTAAAAATGTTCGAATGGAAAAAAAAGTTTAAAAATATAGATGTATATTTTTCTAAAACCCCATTAAGCTGTCAAGGGCCCTCAGTGTGTGTTTCCTTTCCCATCGTTGCTAATCGGCAAGGTATGTGTGTGCCCCAAACAGAAGAGTAGCCAGCCTCCTCCTCCTCCTCCTCCCTGCCTCTGTCTGCGGCTGCTGGGTTCGAGCTGTTCCCCAGCCTTGGGAACCCAGGACCTGGGCCTCCACTCCCCAGGGGGACCGCTGAATGGAACAGCACCCCAGGTCCTCCACAGAGGCTGGGACACCAGCGCCAGCCTTCCCAATGGCACGGTCAGACTGTCTGGACTCACATCCTGGCTGCATCACCCATTAGATATGTAACTTTGAGGGCTTTATTTTTTTGAGTCTCAGCTTCTGCATCTGTAAAATGGGGATAGATAACATTACCAACATGGTAATGCCACTGTGAGATTACGAACACGTACAACACAAAGGACAGGGCCCGGGTTCATAGGAGATGCTGAATACATGTTTTCCATTGTTATTGTTACTGTTACTAGTATTGCTATTGCGTCATGCTCTCCATTCGTTTCTCCACATTTAGAGAGTCTCACAGTAGAACTAGAAAATGGACCTCAAGATCTCCTTATCCAATCACATAACTTGAAGATGAGAAAATGAAATGGAAGAGACTTTCCTGAAGCTGCTCAGTTAGTGGTAAAGCCAGGAAGTGGGTCCACTGCCCTTTCCACGCTACCATTGCATGGGCCACCTCTCCCTCTCTTCTCAGCTCACCAAATGCTTGCACAAAGTATTTAACATTTGCATTGTTCACAAGTATCTCCCTTAACCCCATCTCATCATCATTGCCTGTCTGGACGTCATGGGTCATGTCCAGAGAACAGAAACCATACATGTAGCTTACTCTACTCAGTGCCCATCATAGTAGCCAGGCGCACAGAAACCCAATGAGGAGCTGCTTAGAAGAGAGACTCCAATGGTGGGGATGGCCTGGGGCCATGCCAGAGCAGCAGCTCTTGACTCAGATTCGAGGCAAAATCTTGAGACTCTCCCTCTTCCTCAACTTCTCCTTTGGCTAAACGAGATATTGCTTCAAAGGAAATAATTACAAGAGGAGATTTGAATATAAATCAGAATGTATAGAGTACTTTCTAGCCCTGGAATCATATGATTCTTATATTTATATAAACACACAGCATCACTTCCAACCAATGGATAAGATGTAGGGGACTGAGGTTCTAGCGATATTGTGGACATTCCCACTTACTGATGTGGGGTGATTTAGGAGCAGCCCTTCCAGAAGGAGATGGGTATTGTATATATATACATATATACATACAAACAGACATGTATGTATATATATAAATACTTCATATATTTTTTCTGTATATTATTATGTTGTGACATCTTAAAAAAACCTTTCCAGCTGGGGAGAGAATGCTTCCAATTCTTAGGGAGAGCAAAGGACTCAGCCAGGCACATGCCTCTGATGTGCAAACTAACCAATCCAGAGCAACACCTCCTCCATCGGGCCTATCCACTCCAGGAGACAACATTCTTCTGCCTTAATCACCCCAGGGCCAGGTACCAGGCAACTAGAGACCACCTTATAGCCCAAAGCCTGCTGAAATTATTCAAACTAGTCAATCCTAAGCCGTTGCCCCTGCCCTGCCGTGCCTTTCCTGTGGAAACCCCAGTAAAGGCCATGGCCCAAACCGTCCCCTCGCTCCTGTCTTCTGCCTCCTGACCACCTGGTGTCTTTCCCATGTGGCCCTGCATGGGGCACCGTGCCTCCTGTTTCTGGGGCCTGTGAACAGTATAAACTTTGTTTTTTCCTGAGCCTCTCCTTTGTCTCCTCTTGTGGCCATACCTGACTGACGGTCACAAAAAAGAATACAGAACAACGTGCAAAAGTTCTCAAACATCTCACCAGCCCATGACATTATGTCTGGTCTCTTCACTACGTCAGCTGCTTAGAAACCAAATGGACTGATTGTTGGGTGTCCAGGGTGCATAATGTGGGGTGCTACGTGTGCTACGTGTGCCACGAGAGTTCCCGAGACAGGCGTGTCGAGAGCCCAGCTTTTGAGAAGCTTGTAATTTAGGTGGGCAGATAAGCTATAAACAGGTGAGTAGTCAAATGACAGCAGGTATAAATGACAGTTCAAGACATCCCAGCACACAAGGTGAGGCAGGGGGTGAGGATGAGCAAGTTATAGCCCCAGGGTGCCAGGGAAGGCCGCTCGCTGGGCCTGGGTCAGGCAACGAGGGCCCTGCTCCAGGGCTACCAGCATCTTGCTGTGTACCCTGAGTAATCCTTGACCTCTCCGGAAGTGAGTTAGCCTGGATTGCTAACTCCTTGAGTTCACCCCTCTGGGCCCCCAATCTCCTCACCCTGTAAACACAGTGGGAATTGGTGCTTCCTCTCTAGGTCTACCTCAGCTCTCCTGTTCTGTGGGTCTCAGAATGCCTGCTCCACTAGTTCAGGGCTGGGACTGGGCTTGTGGTGGAAGATCCAGCTACAAGACTGGTGGGGGACATGCAGCACGCCCTGTCAGCGCACCTCACCCTCCCACACGTGAGGGTGCTGCCCCCTCTCCACACTGGACAACTGAGGGCCGGAGAGAAGCCGAGTTAAGAGAGCTCCAGGGGTGCGGGGAGTGCTGCTGAGTGCACAGCCTCAGGGCCTGAGTCACTGTGTAAGATGCGCAGAGAGGGAGAACAAGAGCACTTTTGTTTTGGGGAAAGCATTCTCAGAAAAACACACTGCACTTGAAAAACACGCTGCACTTGAAAACGGCTATCACGCTATCTTTGTCCCTCATTTGTTTTATATGAAACAAGGGTTCAGACAAATTCTAGCACTTTCCTGTGGGCCATTGGCCTGAAGGAGACCTTGTGTGTGGTTGCAGGGGCTGACTTTTCGGCCCAGCTTCCCCTGGTGCCTGTCTTCTGAGATGCCTGAACCGCGTCCTTTATTAATGTCCAAATGCTTGTGACTCCACCAAAGTAACCTCCTGTCTGCCCTTCTCACTCAAGCCGGCCTCCGTAAAATGTACTATCAGTAGAAAAAGCTTCTTTCTTAGCAACAGAAACCCCACTTATCAGTTAGGAGTTTTTAGGCTGCAAGTCCCAGAATATCCTGCTGACGGCAGCTTAAAGCATGTAGATATTTACTATCGCCTCTAACAAGAAGTCTGGAAGCAGGCAGCGGTTATAACTGTTTAGTGGTTCAGTGATTTCAGCAGGGCCTTGGCTTGTTCTGTTCTTTCTCTCTCCCACTCTCATGGTTACAAGATGGCGGCCGAAGTTCCAAGTGGCAAATCCTCACATGAGAGACCCTAATTGGAAATAGACAGGGGCTAAAGGTCATTTGTCTTCACATTTCTCTTTGATCAGGGGAAAAGTCTTTCCCAAACAGAATTCTGTCACGTTTCATTGGCCAGGACTGGATCAGATGCCCACCCCAGACCAATTGTTGGCAAAAGCAATTGTTTTGTTGACTTAGTACATTCTCAATGGAGGTGGTATCACCCTCAAGGAGATGAAAATTAGTTCTTGGGAGCAAAAAAAAATCTTACTGTTTTTATGTGTAAAGCACAGATATACATACAGTATATAAACATATATACAGTATACCTATGGTATTAAAATTTCATGGCAGGAGGCAATTAGGAAAAATATCTAAAAAAGATCCTCAGGGGGATAAAAGTCATAATTTTTTTAAAAAAGTTGATTTACACAAAAACCTGCACATGGATGTTTACAGCAGCTTTATTCATAATTGCCCAAACTTGAAAGCAACCAAGATGTCCTTCAATAGGTGAATAGATAAATAGACCGTGGTACATCCAGACAATGGAATATTATTCAGTGCTAAAAAGAAATGAGCTATCAAGGCATGAAAAGACATGGAGGAAACTTAAATGTTTATTACTAAGCGAAAGAAGCTAGACTGAAAAGCCTACATACTGGATGATTCCAACTATATACTACATTCTAGAAGAGGCAAAACTATGGAGACAGTATAAGGATCAGTGGTTTCCAGGGGTTGGGGGTGGAAGGGATGAATAGGCGGAGCACAGAGGATTTTTAGGGCAGTGAAAATACTCTGTGTGATACTATAATGACGGATACATGTCATTATATATTTTTCCAAACCCACAGAATGTACAGAGCCAAGAGTGAACCCTAAGGTAAACTCTGGACTTCGGGTGATTATGAAGTGTCAATGTACTTTCATCCTTGGTAACAAATGTACCATTCTGGTGGAGGATGTTGATAATAAGAGAGGCTATGCGTGTGTGACGCAGTGGGTATATGGGAAATCTCTGTACCTTCCCCTCAATTTTGCTTTGAATCTAAGACTTCTCTAAAAAAACACAAAGCCTCAAAAAAAAGAGGTTTCAGAGCCACTGACCTGGACCAATCACAATTCATTGTCAGGGCCTGGGGACATTTCTTTTGGCCAGGAAGTCTGGGGAATGATGGCCAAATAGGCACCAAAAATGTTTGCCACATCCTGTCTAGAAAGAAGCACTCTTTGTGGGGTGAATACTTGCTGGGTATGTGTGTGGGTGTGAAACTTCAAGGGCACACTGATCATAATATGTAATCACCGATCTGCTTTCAAAGATGGGCAGGGCTGGCTAACATCATGGTTGAGCTGGGTTTGTAAACTAAAGGCCAGAGCTGAATTTCTGGGGACAATAATGAGAATAGGCAGGGGATGTGGGGGAAAGAACAGAGCCATTTAAAGGAGAGTCTTATGAAGTTTGGCTGTGTGCTGAATGACTGTGTTAAATGATTCAAAGTATTTTTTTTCCTTTCTGTGTGTGGCTCCAACAAGACGAAGTCTGTGACTCTAGATCATTAGCACTCTGCTCCAATGAACCCAGACCGGCCTGCTCAGTGAAAAAATTGAGGGGACCCATCTTCTTGAACAGTTGGCTAACTCCAGGCAGTGTGAGAAATATAGGGGCACAAGAGGTTTCTTGCATTCTTCCATTCCTAGAATCCATCTCCAATCCTGCCCCCCTTTTTCCTCTGATGGTGAAGTCTTTTTCTTAGCGTTACTAGATCACTGTCTTTCTAACCTCTTATCCCTGCTTTTAGTCAAGTCACCACGGTTCTCTGCTCAGGAGAAGCTCTGGGTTTAGCTAAGCCTTCCTTGCTGGCGGTTGGTGAGCTGAGGAAGATGCACCAGTGCCCTGGAGTCACTGTGGCATTTCCCACATCTCTCCATCCACCACCACTTTCGCATCCTCCATTTCCGTTCTCCTGGAGCCGTGTCCTACAGACTTTAAATGCTGCCTAGGTGTTTGCTTTTCCAGCCTTTTTGGGCTCCTAGGAGGTATGGACAAGCAACATTACACACATCTTAAAAACCTGATTCCTGAGGCAAGACAACGGGGTGATGATCTTTTATGCGACAGGCCACCTGGAGCATCCAGATGATGCTCCTTGACAGGTGTAGACTCCCAGTGTTCTCACTCCTTGACCTGGTCCCCACAGCCCACACAAATGACTCCTCTGCTGACTTCACTGAAAATCAGAAGAAGTCATCTCCAGGGTGTGGGAGTAGAGCCTCTTCTCTGAGCTTTTCTATAGATCAGTGGTTCTCAGCCCTGGCTATACAGTTAAATCACCCAGGGAGCTTTTAGTTCAATAGTATTGCCCAGGCCCCAGCCCAGACCAATTAAATTAGAATCTCCAGGGAGGGGGCCCAGGCTTCAGGAGTTTTTTAAAGCCCCCAGGTAATAGGCTGTGCATCAGCGTTGAGAACTTTTATGTGTACGTGTGCGCATGTGTTTGTGCGTGCATGTGTGTATTTTTCTTACAGTGAGTGCACACTTTATTTTTTAAATATTAAAAGACAATGAAGCAATTTTCGTTTTGAAAAAAAATTAACCCTACCTTCTCAATTCCTGCAAAGAAAATATAGCCCTTTTATTTAAAAATTTTAAAAATTTACCATAAAGGAAAACCTTATATGTAATGAGAAAGCTTACATTTTCAGTGCTGTATGTAAGAGAAAGCAAGTAAGAAATTAAAGTTAGTTAAATCACAATTTTAAATAAATATCATTTTTATTTTATTTCTTCAAATGAGGTAACTATGTTTTCATGGCATTTTTGTAAGGAGAAAAATATGGAAAAGAAATTTGAAATGAGAAACAAATCAATTGAATGTATAGTTTTCAGTGGAGGCCCACATATGTCCTTGCCATGTGCTGATCTTTAAATAGGGCTTTTATTTCTGCATCGACTCATATGATAGATGTTTCTGGGGGAAGCTGAGATTTTTGTAACTGCATGTTTTGTACCAGATGTGGTTGTACAAGTAGTGGTTGCTTGGAGTGAGGTCATTCAAAGAAGAAAACAGAAGAATAAAGGGTAGGGAAAAGTGCATCGTGCTCCCCTGTACCTTTTCCCACTGCTTAGCTTCAGCCCTGTGCACGGAAGCAGCTGCTGAAAACAGGTAACTTGGGAAAGTTAACCCTGGGTTTTCCCTCAGTAAGAGCGACACGCAGGGCCTTCCAGGTTATGGACTCGCAGTCCCTGGCTGTGAGGCTCTGATCCCTGGCAGAGCTGGCAAAGCCCCGAGCCTGGAGCTGAGCCTGTGCCTCAGAGCAGCAGGTGGCTGATTTACAGGGGAGGTGTCAACCTTTGGCTAGATTCACGACAGCTCTGTGCTGGTAACTAGGGTGATGGTCGTACGCAGGTGTTGATTTCTCTAAACCTTGCCTTCAATGTTTTCACTGTCAGATGAATTAATAATGAATCTATCCAAAATTTCTTTTAAGGATAATTAAGTTAAAAAATAATGCCTTTCTATATCAGGGCCCTGTCTGGGGCCAGTGTTCCTATATTATATACTAAGTAGCCCAACCACTTACGTGCTGAAATCCCAAACATACAGTGACCCAACTTCATAGTCCTCCTCTCCTTAAGAATAACAGGACCGGGCCGGCCCCGTGGCTTAGCGGTTAAGTGTGCGCGCTCCGCTGCTGGTGGCCTGGGTTCGGATCCCAGGCACGCACCGACGCACCGCTTCTCCGGCCATGCTGAGGCCGCGTCCCACATACATCAACTAGAAGGATGTGCAGCTATGACATACAACTATCTACTGGGGCTTTGGGGGGAAAAAATAAAATAAATAAAATCTTAAAAAAAAAAAATAACAGGACCTCTCACATTCGTGTGAGGTGGCAAAGACCTTTGGTGGCAAAGATCTTGGATATGTACTTGTTAATCCATATTTTTTCTCCCTTGTAATTGTTCTCAAATATTTGCCCAAGAATTTGTGTCTTAAGTAGATCATAAGACCCTCAAGGGAAGGAATCATACCATTGATGTTTCTCCCTAGGACATCCCTAATATGTCGAATTGCACGCTGTTGGTGCCTAATGAGTGCATGGTAACCAGCCAATGAGATCACTGGATCGTCGGCGCGTTGCTGTTGCATCACAGCACTGAAAGCAAATGATGGGAGTCGAGGTTAGAGTCCCAGTCAGAGGATCTTTAGAGAGCGTCTGGGATTCCATCTAGCCCAATGCTATCAGTTTACAGAAACAGAGACCCAGAGAGATCAAGCAGCTTGCTAGTCAATATGTATTAAAAAGGAATAATCCAAATACGTGGGTCACCAGACTGCTGTCACCGTGTCCCACCTTTCCCTGGAGGGCAGAGCCCTGGCAGCAAAGTTAATAAGGTTGGGATTATTAAAGTCCATTTCAATGGAGAAAAGATCTGTCTGTATATTAACTGCATATCTTAAGGAAGGGCACGTCGACCTCTCTGTAACAATTATGACACTTAGAAACACAAAGGAGTGTACAGCAGTCATAGTTTTACTTTTTTAAAAAATTGGACTAACTAGCTTAGCTTTTAGGATGATGTCCTCTAGTGTAGATCCCTTTTATGAGGAGAAAATGAAGACACCCAAATACCAGCTGCCCCGCCGGAACCCAATGAAATCAACAAGCCTCTGTGGGCTGGGCCAGAGAGGGGGCCCTGCTGGCTCACTGTACCTCCCTGGGTGACAATCATGCTTCCCCCTCAGTCCCTGGAGCTTGTTATAAAAATCCAGGTCACAGGGACCTTGGTCTTTCCTCTTGCAGGAGACTGGGCGGCATTTTGGATCCAGCCTCCAAAAAGAGAAGCTACTACCTCAGTTTGGGGTGCTCCCTGAAGTCTAATCCCCTCTGTGGAGCTCTTCAGCAGAGGCCTCTGCTCACCACCCACTGCCCTGCAACCTCCCACCTCCTTGCCTCTCCCCTGCTCCCTTCACAGCCCACTTGCTGCTCTGAGCTGTTGCTCTGTGGCTGGTTTCTGTTTCTGCTCTCCCGTGGCTGATTTGGCCCCCGACGTCCTTGCTTAGGGCCCACCCATCCTAAGCTGATGCACACAGGCTTCTGCACCCCCACAGGCCCTCTTCAAAGCCCACCCCGCCAGCCCAGAGCAACACTGGTGGGAGCTGAGTTCTAACTCTTCCACTCACTAACTGGGTGACTGCGAGCAAGTGACATTCCTTCTCTTTTTAAAGCAATTTTGTTGTGATAGAACTTACATACAAAAAATGCACTCATTTTAAGTGTTCAGTTCAATGAGTTTTGACAAATGTGTGTACACCCATGCAAATACCACTGCATCAAGAAACAGAGCATTTCTGTAACCCCAAATAGTTCCTTCCCGCACCACCCCAGGAAACCACTGATCTGCTTTCTGGCACTATAGATTAGTTTTACCTGCTACAGAATTTCATCTAAAAGGAGTCATATACAGGATGTTCTCTTTAGTGTCTGGCTCTTTCTCTCAGCAAGTTTTTAAGATTCATCCATGTTGCTGCATGTCTGCTCCTTTTTATCGCTGAGTCGTACTCCGTTGTATGAATATGCCCCAGAATTGTTATCTGTTCACCCACTGATACACATCTGGGTTTTTTTTCCTACTTTGGGGCTGTGATGAATATATGTGTATTCATCTTTGTGTGGGCATACGTTTTCACTTCTCTCAGGTAAATACCTCGGAGTAGAATTCCTGAGTCACATGGTAAGAGTATATTTAACTGTACTTCAAAAAAAAAAAAAAAAACAGAAAAACCTGCCCAAATTCTCTAAAGTGATTGTACCATTTCACATTCCACCATTAATACAGGAGAGTTCCAGTTGCCCAACATCCTGGTCAACACTTGGTGTGGTCAGCCTTTTCAATGTTAGCCATTGTAAGGAGGTGGTGGCATCTCACTGTGGTTATAATTTGCATTCCCATAGTGACTAATGATGTTGAACATCTTTTCATGTGCTTATTTGGCCACTCATATATCAAGGAAGTTATTTTAAACTTCTTTGCTTCTCAGTTTCCTTGTCTGCAATGGGGATTAATCTCCCTAACCCTCCTCAAATGAGTGATAGGAACAGATATGGAAATTTTTGTTTTTTTTAATACTGAAGATCAACATAATGTAAGAAGATTCTATTTCTCCAAAGTGAGGAACTTCCTATATCGGGCAATAGGCCCTGGGGGTACCCACCAGAATGATTTTTCTCAGACTTCACTGTGTCATCTTCTCCAGTTCAAGAAGAGTCACTGGCTCTCTCTCAGTTGTTTTATGAGATCTATGCTCCTCTTTCTGTGTCTAAAGCCCAATAGCAGTCACCTGTCCCCTCCCACCTTGGCCAAGTCTCATCAGTCGCAGTTTGTCTCCATCTCTGCAATGTTAGTTCTCCCCGGCAGCCAAGAGTCTGTCCTCTGTCCCTCTTCTGGCTCTGCACAAACCGCTTCCCATTCCACGTGACACTCCTCCTTGGTTTTCTCCCATGAACCCACGGCATTTCCTTTTTCAAAGCTCTATTTCCAACTCATTCTTTCCAGGAAGTTCTCTCATGTGCCCCCACCCAGTCTCCGTTTGTAACCTGTTAGCACTTAATCAAATGGATTGTAACATAGGGACTTTCTCCTGAGCCCCTCCAGGCTCCATGTTTCTAGCCTGGATGTCTCCATCTGAATGTTCCACAGGCACCTGAAACTCAACATGACCCCAGAAAGTTCATTCCCTCTTTGTCCCCGCATTTCTTCGCCCTCCCATCTCCTATTTCTTTTCACATGTCACCACTCTCCTAGTCACTCAGCTCAAAATCTGGGGGTGATCTGTGACTTCTCCCTTCCTCTAATCCCTTATATCTCATCAGTTACCAAGTCCTGCCAATTCAACCTCCACAGAGCCTCTTGAACTCGTTTCCTCCTTTTCCTCCTCACCTCCATGGCCCTGGCCTTCATCTCCCGAGGCTTGTTGCTTCATCTATTTGTGACAAGACATTGCTGGCTTCCTAGCCCAGAGCCATTCCCCAATCCCTCCCTCCCTACCAGTTGACTCCACTCACTGTGATAGAGACAGAAAATCCAGATGATTACTTTTGTAGCTTCCTTTGCCACCAGGCATGGCCATGTGACCAGGTTCTGGCCAATAAGATATCAGGGAAGGTCTTCTGGGAGGCTTCTGGAATGATTTTCCTCCCTCTTCTAACTTGCCCTCTGCCACTAGTGGCTCTTCTTGTTGTTCTTAACTCCCTTCCATCCCTATCCCTTCATGCCAATTCTCTCCTGAACGTGTCTGCCAAATCATCTCTCAAGAACTGAGTTTTGATCAGGTTCTCAACAACTCCCCCATCAGATGTTGGAGAAAACCTAAAAACCTATAGCCTGGCATGTGAGGCCCTCTAGCACTTAGTCCTAATGTATCTTATTTTCTGCCCAGTGATTTGCTTTCACATCCCTATGCCTGGCGCAAAGGAGGGTAGATGCTTTCCCTGTGTATTAGTCAGGGTTCTGCAGAGCTTAGGAGAAGTGGTCAGAAATGGGCAACTGACCTTCGCTGGCCTATCCTGATACTCTGTTCAACATGGCCCTAGGAGCAGGTACATGGCGTGGCTGCCCATGATCACTGCATGATCTAATTCAAGAAGGCCAAGGCCCCAAATGACCCGCTCTTCCCAGGTGCCATGGTGTCTGAAATGCCACCATTTGCAGAATCATAAAAGCAGAGGAGCTTGTTGTCTATGTCGTCCTCTAAAGCGAGGATTTATATGACAGCACAGGCTGGAGACAGGCAAGGTTGCCCTGATTCTCAAATAAAGATTCCTAAATAAAGATCCAGAAGATTCAAATAAAGATCTTCTCAAATAAAGATCGGGTGGACTCCAGAAATTATGGTGGCGAGGGGAGAGGAAAGTGGGGAAGATGAGGGAAACCAAGACACACCAAGCACCTAAGTCTGAACTCCTCGCTGAGCTGTCCATCATTCTCCAGGCGCATCTAGCTCAACTCTCCCCCTCACCCTTGGTTCTGCTTCCTGAAAATAGTCATCGTAAAAATAGCTAATATTTGTTAAGCACTTCAGATGCCTGATCTTCTTTAATCCTCACATGGCCCTATGAAGTGAGTTCTTTACTTGACTCTCTCGAATCATTACTCTCCTTTTTCAGTTCCTTGCCCTAGGTGTATGGCTGGTAAGTGGCAGAGCTGAGGACGGAACTCCAAAGGTCCTGTCCCTTAAGCCCTACTGACATTCAATCATTCATTCCTGCATGCATTCATTCATTCCTTTGTCAGATATTTACTGAGCCAGGGATTGTACCAGGGATCTAAAGATAAATAATACATAGATCCTTCCCCTGAGGAACTCACAGGCTAATGAGAGAAACACTTGCATAAGCAAATATTCATTCTATACAATGATGAGTACTGCGAGAGGGCCTGAGCAAGTTATTCATGTGCCCTTGATGTATGAACAACTCTTGGAGTTTGCCCTTCCTTGCCAATCCCAGTCTCTTTTGTCATCCTCCAATATGCTGATGTTTGTGTTTGTGACTTCATCTGATACCCTCTGACATGCTTTTTCCTATCCTTCTAGACTTGGCTGCCACCCAGCTCCACTCAGCACTGGCTACACAACATCCTGTCAGGTCTGAGTCAGGTAAAGGAAGGGACCCTGGGACCAGTCTGGGGAGCCAGTTCTCCTCACAGCTCTGCACTTGACTGGCAGCAAGTCCTTGGACAAGTCACTTCGTGTTAGGAGGCCACATTTTCCACCTTTTATAGAAGAAACGGTAGGATTAGATGTTCTTTGAGGTCCCTTTAACTTTAGGTATTTTGTGAATGGAGATGACTTTCCAACATGGTGTCAGGATAGAGAGGAAGTAGGGAGTGGTGTCATTGCCCTGAACTTTCCAGTAAGCCCAGCTTCTCTTTCCTCTCCTATCCTAGGCCTCACTCCTGGAAAGCCTATCTTATACCCCTAACAATGCCACTCTTTTCTATCAGGTACCTGTCACTAGGTGTGCTCAGGCCCCTGGTTCCATACTGGGTCATGATCTACCAACTCCTGACCCTGAATGGTTTTCAAGTCTCCTTCACCTACATCTGGGGTCCAAATGACAGAGCAGGCCAGGAGTCTCCTGTGGAAGCGGAGGCAATCTAGGATTCCTCGAGCCTGGCCCAGGCTCAGATCCCCTTGAGTGAGCTGGCTGCTTCCCTGACATGAGGGTCAAGACTTCCGTCCTTGCCAACAGATGATCACAGGACACAGGAGGGAGGCTTGCTGGCTGCCACCAGACCCACACTCACCCTTTGTCCTAGGCCCAGAGTTTGTTATTTAAGAGCAGCACCCCAGGAACGGGCACTGTGGGCACTGTGGGCACTGTCTCTGAAGAGAAGCCTTTCAGGTGTGAGGGGTCGTGGCTCAGGTTCTTCTTTCTTCCCTCCTTCACCAAATCAGCCATGGGTAGGAAACGAGTGCCTGTGCTAATGCCACCTGCTTAGTACTCTCTCCAAGATGAAACAAGATGACATAACCATGGGCTACTGAGAGGTACAGAGGGGAAGTGACATATCTCAGGTAATTTAGCTAACAGCAGGCCTGACCCAGATCAGACACTCACGTCTTCAGACTCTCAAGTCAGTGCACAGCCTTTTGTCACGACTGACTCATAGTCTGGGTTTGTCCTCTCACACCCAGCTCCGAATACAAAAAGACCTGCCATCCCTTCCCTAGTAGACTTTCATGACAGAGGAGGATTTGAGCTGGGATCTGGGTGTGAAGTCAATTGTTCTGCTCTGGAGGATGGCATCTTAAATGCTTCCAAGCCTGAGCCCTGGGCTCTGCCTCCTTTGCGTTCCTGCCACTTGCTGTTATAAATACTCTTTCTCTCAGTAGAAGGAACTTATAGATGAGGGCACGGCTGTCTCCCAAATATCTAGGCTCCTTAATAGGTCTCAGTGGCCAACATTCTTCCTGGGACATCTGCCTTGCAGAGTCACCCTCCTGGAGAAGGAGCCAGAGTTTACCTTTGTATGATTCTTAAGCATTTACTGAGCATCTGCTATGCCCAAAGCTCTGTAGGATGCCCCTCTACAACATAAAAAGAATTTCCTTCAATAAATATTTAGGATGTACTTACTACGATGCACAGAGAGTGTGGCTGTGAACAAGAGGCAAGTCCTTGCCTTCTTAGAGCTTACATTCTAGCAGCATGTGAAACTACGGTGGGGATATGAAAATATGTAAATACGAAAAGAATAAGTTTCCTATCCTTAAGGAGTTATAATCGAGTAGGGAAAATACAACATGGTGATCAACTAACAACATTTTATCTAAAAGCCATAGACAATGTCCAGCCAGCCAACCCTTGGCCGCTGGGAGGAATGTCGGTCTCTGGCCCCACCGCCTGTGCTGACGTATGGTGGAGAGACCTCTGGGTCTGGACTCAGTGTGCCCAGATGGGCTTTCAGACTCAGCCCTGTGTTGGTGGTGAGGCCTAGAGCAAGCGCTGTAACCTTTGGGGTCTTGGGCTCTTCATCTGTGAACGGGTTCGCCTTGCTTCCTTGCCGGGTTGTTGTGAGACAGATAAGTTAATATACATACAAAGGGTTTGCAAACTAGGAATAGCGCCAAAATGTAGTTATTATTCTTGAGAGAAAAGGTCAGTATTTTAAAAAATAAAATGTTCCAAGAGTGCTGCTAGTTCCCTTAGGATTCCCAAGGACTAGAAAGTTCGTATACTGACAAGCACACTCAAGTGCATCCGTGTCAAAAAGATCGGGGCGATTTTCCAGCCATGCCCTTCAACCAGACCATGGTCGGTTTTAAGCGGGATTTGCCACCACTTCCATGGGGGTGATTTGCAGACTGGCTGCTGACATTTGAAACCTGTAATCAGAATGTTAACACTTCAGCTTAGGTTACATGGGGTATGTTACCTACCTGTTGAATGAAAATATGCCCCTCAGTGATGTTTATATTCTTGGGCACAATTCTGGTGAGGCGATTCATTCAACAAGTATCTACTCTGCGCTGGGAAGACAGTCTGTCTAAGAAGACAGTCGCGGTCAAGACGGGTGTGTCCCCTGTGCTCACGGAGCTACTGTCCAGTGGAGTCTTGAGACACTGAAGCAGCAATAGAGAGAGGAAGTGCAGTGATCAGGGTGCTCAGGGGGACAAGGACGTACCAAACAGGAGCATCTCACCCAGACTTGGGGGTGGGAGTGGGGCTTGGGAAATGCTTTGGGGAAGAAGTGCCATTTAAGCTAGTAGCCAGAGGATGAGTTGGAATAAGCTGTGAAGGGGTTGGGTAGAAGTGTAGATCAGAGAGGTTCCTGGCAGAGGGAATAGCATCTGCAAAGGTGCAGAGGGGAGAGAATAGGCAGGAACTAAAAGAAATCTTGGGCCGGGAGGGAGGAGGGCAGGGGCGTTGTGTCCAGAGACGAGGCTGCGGTGTTGGCAGGGGCGGTCATGAAGGATCCCATGCACCGTGGTAAGCAGCTGGGACATCCTCCTTGGGAAAGGTGACCCAGTCTGCCAGGGACAGCCATGGTTTATGCCTGTCACCTCAGGAGAATGATGAATAGCATCATTTCCTTTCACTCTTCAAAGCCTTGTGGGTTAGATGATAAATGACGTGGTCACCTATCCTCAGGGCAGTGGGAAGGTAGCGGAGCGAGGCTGCGGCTGGGAGGATGCGGCGAGAGGGGAACCTCGGCTCCTCTCTATGATGTGGGGGAGTGTGGACACAGACCAACACGTCTCAAAACATTGATGGGATCATTTCTACCTTTAAGATAACTATTTCTTAAATACCCAAAGAGGTGATTGAGTTCTTAACTCAGACTTTCAGATTCTTTGTGACTGCCAGCAGCTCTGCCAGTCACCCAAAGAAGCTTGAAGATGGAATATTTTGCCTCTGAAGGGTCCGTGAGGAAGTCCCACAGCACCAGGAGAAGCCAGGAGTACAGGGCAGAACTTTCTTTCGGAGAGAAGCAGGAGGCAGGTAAAGTCTTCTTTCCGCCCACGTTGGGGAAGGATGGGTATCCAAAACCACCTAACCTAGTTAGGCACCACCCAGATCCCCAATCCCCAGCTCTTGTGAGGTGGGGGCTGGCGCTGTGGGGGACACTCAGGTCTGTTCTCCTGTCTCCTCACCCTGGAAATTGCCCAGTGCTCAGTTGCCCTGGGTATCAAGGGCCTCCTTGGAGCCCAGCTCCCTACCCCATGCTCCCAGCAGAGTAGGCCTGTTATCAGAGTTAATGAGAGTTACTCATGGTTTAAGTGCTCTTTCTAGCCTAGAGTTGGCATTTCTGCTCTGGTTCTGCCTCTCCCACAGTAATTAATTAATTAACTATCAAAAAGAGGGTGATGCAGTTATGACACAGAGAGCCTGGCGCCTCATCTTCCCACCCAAAGAACCCTCTGAGCCCTTTAGAATCAAGTGAGGCCACCCTGAGTTAAACAGGATGTCTTCAGGCCCCAGCATTGGCCACTTAGCTGACGTTCAAGGCCACTCCCTTCCTTGGTACCAGAGGCCAGGCTGGGGCTGGGGCTACCCTGAGGGCAGAAACCACTTAGCTACCAACCCCTGTGTGACCTTAGGAAGTGCCCAGAGCTTCAGCTCAGGGTTAGTCACTGAGGCTCTAAAGTTGTTTTTTTAGTGAATGTAAAGGTACTTTAAAGTGCTAAGCAACCCCTCCTTGTACAGATGTGCAAACAGAGGCCCGAGGCGTGAAGCGACTTGTGCAGGACCACCAGTAGACCAGTGGAGCATGGGTCAGATCCCTGCCCGCAATGCACACCTCAGCTTCCTTAAGAGGGAGCCTCTGGCTTACTGCTGCTCTCAGGACAGCAGACCTACTGAGGGGCAGTGACTCTTTACTCCCTCTGCCCCGGCTTCTGAAGGTGGCAGGCCAGGAGCTCCAGACGGCAAAGAGCTGGAGGCCTGTCTGCCCCCAGTAGGAGTCTGGGAAACTCCAGGAGGCACATCTGAAGGGGGCTCAGCTCCAGAGTCCCTGGTCCTAGGCCTATGACATGGCCCCAGGATCCTGGGAGGCCCACAGCCATTGAACATGGCCTGGGGCCTGAGACCCTGTGGGGTTCCAGCTGGCCCACTGCTTTGTTCTATCATCTGCCTGCCAATGTCCACAGGATGCTTGGGAGGACTGTTTTGTAAAAGCCCTTCCACGCCAGACTCTTGATATCCAACTGGGAATCTCGAGGCGGCATATCTGCGGAGGCAGCCTTCAGCCATAATTTGCCTCACTCTTATGTCTGGTGATGTATCCCCAAACACTCTGTGAGGCCCTCCCGGAGCAGGCCTTAGGCCATATCCCCCTCTGACGCTCCCAGAGCACTGCACATAGTGCCTCAGCTGAGCGGCTGCTCAATTATGCTCATAATATTAATCATAGACTCTGTTTGCATTGCTACTAATTTCTTTCCAAATCTTGTCAATGTAATTTCTAAACATGTTGGCATCACTGTAATGGTATGCAAGTGCTACTTGATTCTCAAAATTTTTTATTTGACGTTATTTTATCTACTGCGCACTTCAATGCATAATCCACATGCTTGTCATTGTTAATAGCCACACTGGACTCCAGGGTCCCGGTGTGCCAGGCTTTGTTTAAGCATTCTCTGATTGCTGGGCATTTGGGTTGCCTCCAGGGTTTGAACACTACAAATAGCACTGTGGCCACCTGGCTTTTCTCCCTCTAGCCTGGACATGAGGAGTGGGTGGGATGGCGGTAGTAACCTTTTCTCTCCTGCATTCCTGGAAAGGCCTAGTCTTCACATTGCTTCCCTGGGCTGGGGGTAACAGAGGCCCAGGTCTGCTGCTCTGTCACAGACAGGCTGGTGTCTCGGGCTGTCACTGGGAGACTTCTTATCAGGCCTGTGGTCCCCTAGGAATGAGAAAAGGGCACTCAGCTGGCTGAAGCCTTTGAGATCTTGATTCAGGAGGGATCCCACTCTCTTTTGAGTGCCGTGGCTGTTGGACCATCTCATCAGACATGCCACGAGGGAAGACCCGATAACATCACTCACGTTCCTGGCAGGTTGGTTCAAGGTTACAAAGGGAATCATACAATGTCTGAGCGGAAAGGGGAACTTTTGGTTTATCTAATCTAACTTTTCCATTTTATAGCTGAGGAAACTGAGGGCCAGAGAGAGGAAGTGACTTTTCCAAGATCGCTCAGCTGTTAAGGGCAGAGTTGGGCCGGGGGGCTCTCTCATACTCAAGCTGGGAAACAGTCTCCAGCCTCTCCACTGGAGCATGTTTATGGGTTGGAACACTCACCAGAGTTAAGATGTCAATTCTCCACAAATTGATCTATAGATTTCACACAATCCCAACCAAAATCACAAGAGGATTCTTTGGAGACATAGGCAAGTGGATTCTAAAATTTATATGGGAAAGTAAGGCCAAAGAAATTTTGAAAAAGAAGAACAAAGTTGGAGACTCACACTACCTGACATTAAGACATACTATAAAGCTACAGTAATCAAGACAGTGTGGTATTGGTGAAAAGATGGACAGAATAAAGAGCCAAGAAATAGACCCAAGCAACTAGGGTCAACTGATTTTTGAAAAAGATGCAAAAGCAATTCAGTGGAGAAAGGAGAGTCTTTTCAACAAGTAAAGCTAGAACAACTAGACAGGCTATGCCAAAACAACAAACCTTGATCTATACCTCACACTTTATACAAAATGAACTAAAAATAGATCACAGACTTAAATATAAAACGTATAACTATAAAACTCTGAGAAGAAAACATAGGAGAAAATCTTTGTGATCTTAGATTAGGCAAAGAGTTCTTATATGGAGCAACAAACGTATGATCCCTAAAAGAAAAAAATCAATATGTTGGATTTGATCAAAATTAAACACTTTTAATCTTGTGAAAGACACCTTAAAGAGAATGAGAAAAAAACTCACAGACTAGGAGGAAATAGTTGCAGAACGCATATCAGGCAATAGACTTATATTCAAGATATACAAAGAACTCTTAAAATTCAATAAGAAAAGAAACAACTAAATTTTTTGAATGGGCAAAAGATTTGAAAAGATACTTCACTGAACAAGATAGACAGATGACAAGTACACGAAAAGATGCTTAACATCATTAGTCATTAAGGAAATGCAAATTAAAACCAGAATGAGATACCATCATGTACCTATTAAAATGGCTAAAAATATCTATAATACCAAAAGCTGGCCAGGATATGAGGCAACTTGAACTCTCATACTGGTGAGAATGCAAAATGGCACAGCCATTCTGGAAAATATCTTGACTATTTCTTATAAAGTTAAACACATATTTATTATATGACCCAGCAATCCCACTTCTAGGTGTTTATACTAGAGAAATGAAAACTTATGTTCACGCAAAAACCAGTATATGAATGTGTATAACAGTATTATTCATAATTACCAAAATATGGAAACAATCCAAATGTCTCTCATTGGGTGAATGGATAAACAGACTGTGGTACATCCAATGGGATATGATACTACTGAGCAACACAGAGGAACAAACCATTGATACCCATAACTTGGCTGAATCTCAGATGCACAATGCTAGGTGAAAGAAGCCAGTCTCAAGAGGTTACTGCAGGGGAAGAAAAATAATTTTCCCTCTACCCTTCTGAGTTCTTGGCTGAGACCCCTGTAACAAAAGACAGATTAATAGGAGAAAAACAAACACAAGTTTATTAGCATGTATACCTCATGTATGCATGGGAGATAACCAGAAAAACTGAGTAACTCCTGGAGTTGGCCCAAGCCACCACTTTAAGTACCATCTTCAGCTAAAGATGAAAGAAAGATATTGGGGGTGTGGGGTGTGGAGGCCAGTTAGGGGAGGTTATTAGGAAAAACATGGTAAACAAGGGTATGGTTTGTTTTGTGGATTTAAGTCTGCGCCTTCTCCATTGATAACTGTTTCTGGAGATTTAGAGTCATCCTTCTCTTCCTAGTATAGAGAAGGAGACACCTTTACAAATGGAGACTTCCTTTATAAATGTAAATGTCCCTTATAAAACAGTAACTTCTACTCTGTTTTCAGCACTTCTCCTGTGTCTGCTGGTTTCTTAAAATAAACAACTCAAAATAATTCTTATGCCAAAGCGGCATATTTTGGGATGGCACATTCTGCTATGCTTCATTATATACTGTATAATTTCATTATATGACATTCTGGAAAAGGCAAAACTATAGGGACAGAGAATCGATCAGAGATTGCCAGGGGTTTGGAGTGAAGGCAGGATCTGAATGCAAAGTGGGTAGCATGAGGGAATTTGTTGTGGTGTTGGAATTGTTCTTTTCCTTGTCAGTGGTGATGGTTACAAGAATCTGTGCGTGTCTTAAAACCAGAGGACTATACACCCAAAAGAGTGACTTCTGCTGTATGTAAATTAAAAACACAAAAAGCAAAAGTAACAAGGCATTTTTGTATCATTAACTCATCTCAGTCTCTTAACAACCCAGTAGTGAATCCACTGAACACTTTTGAAGATGGAACAGATTATTTATTTAAGAAATATTTATGGACCCTTGCTATGGGCACTGTTCTAAGAACAGGCACGAGGCCAAGTCTTGACCTCAGACAGCTCCCCTTCTAGTCGGCAATTCTTATGAAGGCTGGGTTGCCCCGGCCTGCAAGCTCGTAACCTTCTATCTTAACCCTCTGTGCCCTGGGGAAAAGTCCCCTCCTGCTGCAGCTTCCCAGTCGCCCCAGGACTGGGTGAGGGCTACGTCTCTGTGAAGTCAACCCTTGGGCCTTGGGATGCTGTACCGAGTGGCAGGCAGCCTGACAACAGCAGCATTTCCATGTATCCGGTACCCAGATGGCCCAGGCCACCCACAGCAGGGGCAGAATTTGGCCCAACCTTTCCAACAGAGAAGAGGCCCCCTCGGCATGGCCCACGTTCTCTTACTGGGGTTCAGGCCATTTCTGCTGTGAGTTCCCCTTTTTCTCTCATGATTAAAATCAACCCAGATGTGGACAGGGGTGGGTTGAGAAGGGGTAATATAAGAGCAGGAGGGAGTAGGCCAGTTGGCAAGAGAGGAGGGTGGGTAAGTAACAATAACTTACGCCAGGTGCCACCCTGGTCACTGTTCATAGGTAATTCTTTGAGTCCTCAACGATCTTATAAAGCAGTGTTTCTCCCCCATACGCAGGTGAAATAATTGAGTCCTAGGGAGAGTAAGTGACTTGCTTGAGTCCCACAGCTAGGAAAGGACTGAACCAGGCTTCTAATTCAAGTTTTTGGGACTCTACAGCCTGTGTCCTTCCCCACCCCACCCTGCCTCCTGGCCGCAGGAGCCATGGGGCAAGGTTTCATGGGCAGGCCACATACTCCCCTCAGCAGTGCCCTGGCCTCCTCTGGGAGCTCCAGCAAGGCTGAGTGCAGATGGGGTGTCCAGAGGGGTAGGGCCCCACCCAGGGTCTGGGTTCCAACTTACATGGCTTTAGACAAAGTGTTCATTCCTTTCCTGCCTGGGTGTCCAGGGTCATAAAAACAGGGAATTTAAGAGTGTCTCTCTCATGTCCTTCTACACTGTGGAAAGAAATGATCCAAATATCTGCTAAAAGCTGCAAGATGTGCCTGATAAGTGTCATTCTGAGTTGGCCCTGGGGCCACCAGACAGAGCTTCTCAGCACACCTTGCATGCAGACCTGACCTTGAGTCTGGGTCAATGGAGAACATGGGAGTCATCAGGTCAGGGGATCCTCTAAGTGAGCTGCTGCTGGGAATTCCCACTGGGAGTGGGGACCAGGGCCAGGGGTGCAAAGCTTCTCCAGGCCCTGCGGGGCTGTTGTGGGCTCACAGAGGCAGGGAGAGGTGCTCCTGTCTGTATCCCAGTATATGAAGCCTCTGGTTGGGCTCATGGTACAGCAGCATCCTCTTGGGTGGACGTCTCCTTTCTAGAAGGGAAAGAGGAGTTTGGGAAAAAGACGGTCTCAGGGGCAGGGTCTCAGGCACATCATCTCCTCAGGGAGACAGAAACTAGGTGAGAGTCAATGTCAGGGGGGTAGAGAAAGTGGCAGTAATTATTGACCATGAAGGACAAAGGAGCCTGGTGACCAGAAGCCTGAGACTGGCAGGGGAAGTGAGGGAATCTGCTGGGGGCTGGGGCTCAGGGGCAGCTCTCCACATCCCATGGGAATTGACCCCCCAAAGGCAATCTCAAGGTGCTAAGGGGCTGGACAACTCATTAGATGGTCCAAACCAAGGGGAAACCAGATAGGGTCCCTCCATCAGGAGCTGGGTGTAAGGTGGGGGCTTTGTCCTGGGAACCTCAGGACATTTCTGCTGCTTGCCCTAAAGCAGAAGGTCACAGAGCACTTCCAATAAAGCAGACTTTGGGCCTGTGCATCAGAGACTAGAGCCAGGACTGGCCCCACAGCCTGGAGTGGTGGTGCTAGGCCTGCAAGTCAGGGTCCAGAGGCCCTGCTGGGGAAGTGGAGTGAGGGAGAGGGGCAGGGAGCTGGAGGTGATGTGACATATGAGGCAATTCTGAATTGCTGACATGTGAGGAATGCATTTGGAGCAGTGAGGAGTGTGACTTTGGAGTCAGGCATTACTAGCAGTGTGGATTGGGCAAGGGACCACACTGCCCTCCTCCGGACTGGGTTTCCTCGTCTGTAGAGTAGGGACGGGAAGACCAGACTCGAAGGTTCTTGTGAGCCTTAAATGACAATCACACACAAAGTGCCTAATACATCATGGGCAAGGGGAGGAGAAGGGGTGTTCAGGTGTTGTCTACTAACGAGGTAGAATGAATAGTATAGACTGGTGGTTCTCAAACTTGACTGAGCAGTCAGACCACCTGGGGGGCTTGTCAAACCAGTTTGTTGCTTCACATCCCTGGAATTTCTGGTCTGTAGCTCTTGGGTGGGTTCTGAGAATTTGCATTTCTAACAAGTTCCCAAGTGTTGCTGCTGCTGCTGGTGCTGTTGGCCTGGAGACCACACTTTGAGAACTGTTGATATAAACACTAACCATGCAGGGTCTTGAGCCACACACTTTTGAGTGCTGGAAAATTCTGGTTCCACCATTTTCTAGCTCTGGGACCTTGAACAATTTGCTTAACTTCATTGTATCTCAGCTTCTTCACCTATAAAATCGGGGTAATTGTACCTTAGGATTGTTGTGGGGTGTTGTAAAGGTTAAATGAGTCAGTAAATATGTCAAGTAATTAGAAGAGTGCCTGATAAAATGCAAACACTCAAAAATGTCAGCTCTCAGTATGTGCTAGACTCTTTTAAAAGACATCATCTCATTTAGTTGTCAAAAGACCACTAGAGATTAATAGCATCATTTCCACCATTTCCATCTTACAAATGGGGAAACACAGGGTTAGAAAGACGAAGGACACCATGCAACTCGTAGGAACCCGAGTTAGGATCTGAACCCAGGTTTTCTAGCTCCACAGTTGGGGCTCCTTACAAATCAGGTCTCACTGCTTCCTGGTCCCTGGTCTCCTTTCTTTAAACTCCAACCCCTGGGAGTGGATGACTGAGCCCTTAAGGCTGGGTGCAGACTTAGCTGAGAGTGGGCGGGGCTGAGTGCAGAGAAAGGAAGAGGGAAGGAGTCGTCTCTGGGAGGATATTTGTCTGGGAACCTGGTACAGAATTACTCAGGATGCACGGAGTGGGCATTTTTGTGTCTTCAGAGGACAGCTATACGGGATGAGTCAATGTCTTGCCCACACATTCCCTCTTTTCTCTCAGCTGCCATAGCTGATTGAAGTCATCAGTGAATGATGTGGCAGGTGCAAACGGATCACCCACTGCTGGTTTACATAGCATTGGAGGACACCTCTATTCTCTGCCTAATATGGACAGAAAATCCATCTACTGGACTACAGTATCAGTAAACACCACAGCCCTTTGCGGGATGAATCAGAGCATCCCATTCACCCACACTGACCTCAGTGTTCCACAAGAAGTAAGGATCAATAGCAGCAAGCCCTTCTGTGGAGGGCGAGGGGTCTTTGTACCCCCCAGTCCTAATTGCAGTCAGTTGCCCTGCATTCAATGCTTAAGAGCAACAGTGGAGGCAGGGTGCAGGGTCAGCCCAACTCCTCTCAGCTGCCAGAGTGACAACTCTGACCCATGCCCCACACTCGATGGGTTTATAGATAGAGGATTCCCATGACATGTTTGCAGCCTGACTGCTCCCCTGAATTCCATACTCTTTCATCCCCTGGTCTAGAAGATATATCTACTTGGAATCCCTCAGACTTTCTGAATTTACTTGTCCAAATCTCCTCTCAATATCGTCTTCCCTCAAAATTTGCTCTTTTGCCTGTCCCCACTATCTCAGTTGATGATAACATCCACTAAGCACCCAAGCCAGAGGCTCAGAGAGGACCCAAGGTGCACATTCTGATGCGAAGGTCGCTCCTAAAGCAGATAGTGGCCCTGAAGTGGGGTACACTGCCATCCTTGCCCCAGGAATGTCCACTCACTTCTGGTTGGTCCCAGTTGGCCCTGGCCCTGACCTGCCTTCTTCTGAGGAGAGCTGCCTGTGGTTTGTAGATTAACCCTTCTCTTAAATGTCAAGCTAGGAATCACCTCACACGAGCTTTGGGATGATCTGATTATCACTGATGTAGAATAGATACAATAGATAAACTGGAAGTCCTTCTTCTTGACCACGATGCCTGCAATTCATTCTCATTTCGTCCTTGTCAATTTCTTCTACTCATTGACTTTGTTTCTAAGTATGGTCTCCATAACCAGCCCTGGATTCAGGGAGGGAACAAAAAGTGGGGAGGCAGAGGGGACTGGGGACAACTGGAATCCTAAAAAAAAAGCCTTCAGTCTGATGTCCATTTGATCATGTTGACCTCTCTTGCTCGTTTGCTAAATGTAAGGAGTGCTTCCTTCTCACTCCCCTCTCCCATGCCCTCCTCCTCCCATAAAGGCCCCAGCGCTCTTTCTGCTCTGGGGGGGGCTAGAGTGAGAGATGGGGAGGTAGTGGAAAGAGAAAGCACACGAGAAACTGGGAGTTAAACCACAGTCCTCTTCTTCACATTCTCACAACTGAAGACTTCTGTTAGTCTTTCAACTCTCAGATGCTGAAACAGTTAACTTTAGAAGAAACAATGGAAGGATTTGGAATGCCTCCACTTGTTATAGGGAAAAGGAATGCATTGTTCAAATTTCTTAGCCTCTTTTAAGAGATGTGGGCTATTAAAATGTTTCCTCTGAAGAAAGACTTTTGAAAATTCTATGAAAGTAGCCACATTTCTAACTAGATTTAGATGTGTATGTTGGTACTGCTGGGTATAATGTAGAGCCAGAATCACCTGTGTGATGACCATTCTAGATACACCCCCAGAAAAAATGCACTGTGATTATGCATGAAAACTTTGTATACATGGGTGCGGGGGGAGCTTGGATCCTGTGTGGCCATCTAGTCATGGCCACTAGGCTCACAAACTTTAAGAACCAAGCTCATAGCCACAAAGAAGCTAAGTGACCTAGCTTCCCAGCCTAGGATCTCAGGCTTCTCATCTCTGAGATGTGGAGTTTAGACTAAAAGATCAAGGAGGTTTCTTCTAGCTTTCATATTCTGATTCCACAATAGTGCTAGTGTGTGTGAAGATGGAATTTAATAAATAATAAAATTACTGGTTGTGTCTATTGTTTTCTGACTCAACTCCTGCCTTAGAAGTCCCCAGCAACACCCCTACCCTGCCTCTTTATGGGTTTAACATTGCGTCATCCTCTCTGGGAAGGGGTGTTCCACCCAAAGAACTCTATTTCCCCTTAACAAACTTTTATGAATATTGTAGGGACAATTTGTTTCAGGGGAAACTATACATTGTCTATAGCACACCCTTCCAGGTTGTCAGATTCTGCTCTTCATTGTCTTTGAGCTACTTGGCAGTGCTCTGTAAATTGTAAGTAACTGAAAGATTTATAATTCTTTCTTGTTTGATAGAGATTTAATTGACTTCCTAAAACCAGTTTTATCTCCAATTCATCTCAATATTCCTTTGCTCAATATAAATGTGTGTATTTTTTACTTTTCCTTTGAACACCTGCCTGGTTCCCTCATATCGGGAGGAAAACAAATTCCTGAATGTGTACATTTTTATATATGTATGTGAGTCATGATTTTACCTTTTTCTGAAAATTATCTGTTAATAACATATTGTCTCTTCCTAACCTTTTAGGAGACTGTTTCTATCTTTAGCCCATCATTTGAATTTTGTTCTACTTCAGTGCTCTCCTATCTTCACCAATTACCCCTTTTACCCCCTCCCTACTCCACCCCATTTATTGCTCCTTCTAGATTCTTCTGTTCTTTTACCCTAGACTTGTGCAGAATCAGGCTTGAACATATCCAGGCACTTGCTGGAAACCAAATGTTTTGGGGTTTGTTATTTTGGAAATTTCAGCTTCAGTGCTTAAGAAATACAGCCTGGGCATGTTTTGGTATTTGGGATCACTTAAGAGCTGCCTACTTGGTGCCAGGAGACAGAGACCATAGTTAGCATTTCCTAGCTTTGGAAGGCAGAGTTAAGGCCTGCATCTTTCCAGATAATTTATATGACATTAATTGTGCAAATAATTTAACCCTTCATTTCAGATTTTTTCACTTTACTGTAGAGGGGCTTAAATATGGAGGTGCATCTCTGTTACCCTCAGTTAATATTTTTGTTTTTCAATGGCATTTATTAAGAACGACAACAAACCCTGAATGTGACTTTGCCAATATATTTAGCCGGCTTATTTGGGTGTGCACGTATGTGTGAAACACACACAGAAGACAGAGGAAATGAGAGAAGGCCCCAACAGTTTGCAAAGTGTATGAACTCTGATACTTACATTTATAATTTCCGTTTTCCTTAGCTGTCAGGTTTGAGCCTCAAACATTTATTATCCGGGGGAAAACAAGAGCCCTCGAGGCAGCCCACGTTCATGGCTTTCCTGGGTGGGCACCTGGCAGGGTGGGAGGTACTTTGTTATTTGGACAAGCTAATTAGAGACACTTAGTTTACTCTTGTTCAAATTCATAGCCAGGGGAGGTAGGAGAAGAGAGGAAGTGAATGAATCTCACTCGCTCACCATTTCTTTTTTTATTTAACTCTTTCTTTACCCCGGTGTGGACAATGTACATTTTAATCCCAAAAGTCAGGGCTCCAACAGTATACATGATTAATGTTCTCAGGTTTCCTGCCAGAAAACATGTTGCTGCATCAAAGAAAGGAGAAAATTATACATGTGGTATGTAGCTTATGGAGGAACATTTTCTTCTGAAAATAGGGCTAGAGAATGGATCACAGATTTGCACTAAACATAGACCTTGTAGGCCTCTAGGAAATTTCTCTGAATAGCTCAGTGAGAACCAGGGAGGCCATTTCAACATTTTGTGAATGAAATTCCTCATTAACATTTTTTTCATTAGAGAGAGACAGACTTAATCCTAGACTAATATAATTGCAGCACCAGAGATATTAATGTAATTTTGAGGCATCATATTACATTATAAAAACACAGTGCTACAAAAGACTCTAATTTGCCAAGCTCTACTGGGCACCAGAGGGTACACTTACACAGAGAAATCTTTTCCTTAAAGAGGAGAAAGTATGTGACGTCACAGGCAGGAGAAGTCATGGATGCTCAGAATCTTGATTTGGAAACTGACATTCTCTTCAGCCAGCGAGGAAAAAGCCCAGCAGATACCCAGAGGGGAAGTGCTAGGTTGTATGGGTCCTGGCTCTGCCTCCTTCCTGGGATTGTTCCTCTGGTTCTGACAGAGAGACTCAAGAAGGAATGATTGGAAACTCCTGGCCTCTGGCAACCCCACTAATAGTTTCCCACAGATCTCATTTCCTCTGAACCCACTAGAAACCCAAGTGGGAAACCTTGGATCGTTTCAGACTCACCCTTCTCCCTCTTCCACTGCCCACACAAAGCACCATCGATTCCCGTCTTGATATCTCTGACCTGTGTCGGCTGCTGCCTGAGCTCCGGTCTATTTCATTCCTTTGTCTGAATAGGCAGTGGGCTCTGCCTTGGGTCTCTCTCTGCTCTCCTGAACCTTTCCTTTCTATCTTCTTCATGCTGCCAGAGTGGTTTCCTTAAATGCAAATCCTATTACTTCCCTCTCTTGTTTACAAATCACTGGTGGCACCTCACTGCCTGTCCCAGTAATCAGAAAAATTGGCCCTAGATGAAAGGTTGTTTGAGTCCCACCTAAAAAGCCCGAAAGCAAATCTCAAAAGATAAAATTGCTTCTGGGTAATTTAATAGAGTCCCAGAATAAAGCTCAAAAATATTCAAAGAAGAAAAGTCAGCATTCAACAACGTAAAATTCACACTATCTGTCATCCAATAAAAAATTATCAGGCATCAAAGAACTAGGAAAATAAAATCCATAATGAGAACAATCAATTGATAGAAACAGATACAGAAATGACACAGATGACAGAAATAATAGACAAGAATGTTTTTTAAAAAGTTATTATAAATGTGCTCCATATGTTCAAGAAGATAGAGGAAAGCATGAGCATGTTAGGAGAAACAAAAAAGATATTTCTTTAAAAAAGAAATCCAGGGATAAAAAACTACAGTGTTTTTCTAAGATGAAAACCATACTGGATGGGAATAACAATAGATTAAACACTGTGACTGAAGAATAAAAACAGAGCATCAGTGAGCTGTAGGACAACTTCAAGCAGCCTAATATAGGAATAATTGCAGCCTCAGAAGGAGAGTAGAGAGATAGAAGGAAGAAATAGCTGAAAATTTTTCCTAATTTGATAAAAGAATCCAGGAAGCTCAGTGAGTCCCAAGTACAAGAAACATGGAGAAAATGACCCCATTTTGTACATGATCAAATTGCTTGAAACATGAGGAAAATGACACCAATGTACATGATCAAATTGCTTGAAAACAGTAATAAAGAGAAAAGTCTTATAAGCAGTCAAAGAACAGCCACAAAGAACAAAGAAAAGAATGACAGTAGACTTACTGTTGGGGACAATGCAATCCAGAGAAGAGTTGAGCAACTTCTTTAAAGAAGTGAAAGAAAGCACTGTGAACTTGGAAGTCCATACATAGCAAAAATATTTTGCAAAAACGAAGTGAAATAAAGATTTTGTTCAGGCACACTAAAGCTAAAAGAATTGATCACCAATCCTACAAGAAAGTTAAGGGAGGATCTTTGCACAAAAGGAAAATGAAATCAAACAGAAATCTGGTTCCACACAAAGGAATGAAGAGATGGTAAGTAGTAAAAGATACAGGTAAATATTAAAAAACTTTTAAATTTAATTTTTAAATCTTTAAAAGATACTTGATTGTTTAAAGTAAAAATAATAACAATGTATCGTGGGATTTATATTTTATGTGCAAGTAAAATGTTTGACAAGAGTATCACAAAAGTTTGGGGGTGGAAATGGAAGTATACTGTAAGGTTCTTACGTTAGATTGTATTGGCATAATATTACTTGAAGGTAGACTGTGATAAATGAAAGATGTATATTATAAACCCTAAAGAAACCATCAAAAACAAAACAAAAAGATATCAGTAAAAAGCCAATATAAGAAATAAAATAGAATTATACAAAAATAATGTAACCTAAAAGAAGATGAAAATAGAGAAAAATGGGAACAAAAACACAACAAATGGCAAACAAAGGCAAGATAGTAAATTTAAACCTAATATCAATAATGACGTTAAATGTAAATTGTATTAGATGTTAACTAGACTTATTGTGGTGATCATTTCCCAATATATACAAATACTGAATCATTCTAGATGATCGCTCATGTTGTACACTTGAAACTAATATAGTGTTGTATGACAATTATACCTCAATAAAAAATTTTTTTTAAAGCAAATTGTGTATGCAGTCCCATTTAAAAGGCAAAGGTTGTTCAGATTGGATTTTAAAAAGCCAAGCTCTAACTATAGTCTGTCTATCAGAAATCAAATTGAGGGCCGGCCCCGTGGCTTAGTGGTTAAGTGTGTGCGCTCCGCTACTGGAGGCCCGGGTTCGGATCCCGGGCGCGCACCGACGCACCACTTCTCCGGCCATGCTGAGGCCGCATCCCACATAGAGCAACTAGAAGGATGTGCAACTATGACATACAACTATCTACTGGGGCTTTGGGGAAAAAAAAAAGGAGGAGGATTGGCAATAGATGTTGGCTCAGAGCCGGTCTTCCTCAGCAAAGAGAGGAGGATTAGCACGGATGTTAGCTCAGGGCTGATCTTCCTCACAATAAGTAAATAAATAAATAAATACATAAATAAAAAATAAAAAAAAACATAAAAAAAGAAATCAAATTGAAATATGAAGGCACACAGGTTAAAAGAAAAAAGATGGAAAAGGCTATGTCATGGTGACACTACTCAGAGAAGCCATGGGGAGTAGTAAGAAGGCAGGGGGTTGGGACGGGAATGAACAGAGAAAGACGTCAATGGTATTCTTCCCACACTTTCCCTTGCTGGGGAAGCTGAATTTCCTCCCTTTATGACCTGGTGTAGAGTGAGGCATCCGTAGTCCCCAACACTCACTGTGACCCAGCCTTGCGAGGGCAGACAATGGAAAAAGTGGAGGACAGAAGGCATCTGGGTGAAAGACTGGTTTTTGTCTTCATGTCTGGGCAGGACTGGCTGCTAGAAAAGTGCCCACAGGAAGAACTGTGGGTGGAGTGACTGGAAATGATCCCATGTCAGCATGGCTCCTAAGCCAGAGGAAGATGTAGGAGCTGAGTATGGGGCAGGGCCCCCTTGAATGACTAAGGTGTTGGTATTATTTCCTATTAATCAAACCTTTTTTATACCTTTGGGTAAAGAAGCCTAGCAAGTTAGGAGTGCTGGGTCATCCAGAGGGCAGAGATTTTTCTCAGGTCCTAGAAGTGCAATTCTGCCTACTTTGTTCAAACCGAGTTAACCCTTCCTCCATCAAAGCTTGGCCACTCACGCAAAGCCAAAATCCAGCTCCCTGGAACTTCCTGCTACGGCTGCTGGTGATTCTCTTTGTGTCTATGGAAACCATCATGACCATGAGGGGAGCGTCCATGGTGCTTGTTGGTGAGCACAGGAGTAGAGTCAGACAGATGGGGAAGCAGGACGGCCAAACACCTGAAGGATGAAGTCAAGGCCAACAGTGTAGGGTTGGACCAAGGAAGCTCTTCCAGCCCCAGGCTAAGAAGTGGTCCCATGGGAAAGTCTTTCTTTTGAGGAGGAACAAAGGGCTAAGACTGTCCTGTCCTGGGGGACAAAGAGCTCAGGACTCAGAGCAGCATTTCTGAAGTGTTTAGTCATTTTAGGCAATGTTTTCCTGGAATTAGATTTCAGGGTCTCACATCAGAGATGCCTGCCTATAACCCCTTGCACTTGACAAAGCATGGAAATCTCCATGTAGGTGAATCACAGTGGAACCCGAGGGGATCAGGGATACTCTCTCAAAGGTAAGCAGATGGCAGGGGTATATAGGTCAAGGATAGGTGAGGCTCCACAGCTGGGGCTTCATTTCCTTCCCTCTCTATTATTTCTTCCAGAAAAGAGCAAGTCACTCGCAGGCCACTAGATACGTAAGTACCCCAAAGCCGCCTGGGCAGCCCAGCGTCACCCAGACTAGTGCCTCAGCCACCAAGCGGACTCTAGATCTGAGCTTCCATTTTCTCACTTCTCCCTCCACCCAGCTGCGAGAGATATCTTCCTGCAAATCACAGCTCCATATTATCCTAGAACAAAATGCACATTCTTCAGCCTGGCATTCTCCACCAATCTTTATTTTTCTCTTAGTATAAATGATGTGCATACATATCTACTTCCTCACTAGCCCGCCTTAGCCTGGGCACCCCAGAAAGCAGATCTCAAGGCATACACTGATAGGCTACTCCGTTATTAGGGTGTGCATTTCTGGAGAAGCAAGAGCAAATGAGAAGGGAATGAACAGGAAGCCAGGAGAGCCAACACGCGCTGCGCTCCTGAGCTGACCCCACTTATACTGAATAAGCCAATTGCTTGATGTTGTGGGGCCGTCTTCCAAGAGGCTGTATAAACCTCTGAGTCTCAGGACAGCCCATCCAGGGGGGAAAAAAAGGGAAGATCGTGTTCACTGTCTCATGTCTCCATTGGTCAAAGGTCAACCTGACCTCGCACTTTGTGGTTGTGTGTATGAGGCCCATTAGTGGCATCTCACACCTCAGAGGCAACATGGAAGCCCTGAAGTAGGAAGGAGAGATATGAGGTGTGGGGATGAGGTGAGGGGTTTGCAAGATGGTGCCCACTGGAAGTTGGCTGGAGTGGCTGCGGAGTTGGTTGCACAGAAGCAGCTGGAGCATAATCAGCAGCCAAGGGTCCCAGAAATGGTGAGGCTCAGAGGGTCAAGGTGGTCCATAGAGGTGCCTCACATACACTTTAGCTCCGCATCCACCACATGCAGAGGGTTCTCAGGAAATATGTGAGGAGGTACAGCTTATTAAATATGACAATTTGTGTAAAGTACTTGGCATGGTACTTTGGAAATGCTCAATAAACATTAGCTACTGTTATTGCTATTATTATCTATGACATCAACCTTGTTCTGTCTCTCTGAGCTGGGAAAGGTGTTTCCTGCCCACCCCACTGACACTGTTCCTAACTCATGGCAGGTGGTCCTTTCCCAAAGGCTATTGCCCACTCCCCACATCAGCCATGTAATTCAGGCAGTGGAGCTGGTCAAGGGAAGAGAAAGTGGGCCTGAGGGCAGGCAGGGTGGGGCTGCCCCACGATGGGGGCCCCATCAGCTATGTTTCCCCAGATGACTTCCCCTCATCCTGCCCAAACCTGCTTCTGCTTCTCTCCACTTGGTCAGCAGACGTGAACCAACACAGCGGGCCTCCCACCCAGCTGCCCGGGGCCAGGACCCACAAATGTACTGGGGAGTTCTGAGGGTGCAGAGGCTCTTCCCTAGGCTGAGTGCCTCGGGAAGGAGGGAGCAGCTTCCAGAAAATACCAGGAACTCCCATTTGAGGGCAGCTGGGGCCTGGCCATGATGCATCTCTTCCTCATTCCCTCATCCTTGGTGCAGACCCTCTCCTCACTCCATCCTGGCCTTGGTCTCTACCCATCACTCTTAGTCTGGAACTAAGGCCTGCTGGCTTTGAGCAATTCAGTGGTTCCAAGTTGAGGCTTAAAGCAGAGTCAGGCTCCCCCAGGAAAACAGCTCACCAGTAATGGGGGGAGAGCGGGGCTAGGACTACACCTCCCCTTCCCTCCCCCCACCAGCAGACAGGCCCACGGCCTTCTTCACTCTAGAAGCCCACCCAGTAGCCTGCATCAAAGAACTGTTCCAGAATTGTCTAGAGAGGCCCAAGAGGAAAATCCAAAACCTCTGGCCAGGGCGGGTACAGCGCAAGAAATTTACACGTTACCCAAGAGTTCAGCATATATGTTGCAGGGCAATTCGTATGTACGCCCGTTACAATTAAGTAATGTGACCCCACTGGCTCATTTATTTGTTCATTCATCCAGTAAATGAATTATCAATACCAGAACGAAGAGACATGATCATGAAGTCCAGCTGTTGCAGGAAGGTCCATAAGCAAGTAACCAAAATACTACAAAAGGAAAAGACTATCAGCTTACAGAGAAGGAGGAAACTAATTTCTGCCTGAGGGAACCAGGAAGGAATTGTGAAGAAGGGCTTTTTTAACTGGGTTAAAGGATAAGTAGGAGTTTGCCAGGAGGAAAAGTGAGGAGGCTGTGGAGAGGGTTGGTGCATTCCATGCAGGTGGAGAATGTACTAAACTAGGGTGTATGAAGGAACATGTGTTTGTTTACTATTATTCTGTAAAGTTTAATTAAAAACCTACTAGGTTCCAGATAATTGGGTTAGGTGCCAAGGGTGCAGAAAATAATAAGGGAGACATGATCCTTCTCTCATTGTGGTGAAAAATGAGAAATTAAACAAACAAACAAAAATCACACAGATAACTATATTTACAATTGTGCCAAGTCTGTGAAGGGGAAGAGGAAGGAGCTATGGGAGCATGAATGGAGTGAGAGACGGGCCCGTTTGATCTGGGAATCAAGAAAGGCCTCCCCAAGGAAGAGACAGTTAAGCTGATACCTGAAGGATGAGTGGGGTTAGTCAGGCCAGGCATTCCAGGAAGAGAGAACAGCATGTGTGACAGTCCTGAAGTAGAAAAAGCACAGGGTCCAGAACATCTGAAAATAGTCCAGGATGGGAGACTGGACAGGAGAGCACCCAGGCTTGCGGAAGGCAGGCAGAGTGAGACGGCGCAGGACCAGAAGTCTTCGGTCTTTGTCCTAAGAGCAAGGGGATGACAAAATGAGATTTGCATTTTGAAAAGACCCTTGACTACCATGTGGAAAATGGAGTCAAGCAGTGATGGATGTGGGGAGACCAGTTAGACCAGTGAGTCTCATTCCTGGCTGTAAGTTAGAATTAACTGCGGAGGTTTTAGTAAGGATGATTGGAGCCCACTCCCAGAGATATTTTACTTGGTCTGGGATGAGGCTTGGGAATTAATGACTTTTTAAATTTTGTAGGTGACTTTAATGTATATCTAGGGGTGAGAACCCTTGATTATAAGTATATTGCTGAGGGGGAGGATGAGAGGGAGAAGGAGAAAAAGGGGGCGGAGGAAGAGGGTATTTCTTTACTCCAGGTGATAGAAATGGTGGTTTGGCCTAATGGTGATGGAGATGGAGAGAAAATGACAGGTACTTTTAGGAGGCAGAATAGACAGTAGTAACCAAGAAGTACTGCCAGATTTTTGGTTTGGGCAATTCGCTGAGAAATAAAATACTGGAGAACTACCAATTGTGGTGTTCATGACATGAATTCAAGTTTGGACGTGTTGAGTGTAAGGTACCTATGAGCCCTTTAAGTGGATGGCAGGGAGTTGGATACAAAGACCTGGAGCTCAGAGAAGTCTTGGCTGGGGTGTAAATTTGAGAGTCATGGATATAGAGACAGTATTTAAGATGTGGCTGGGATTGCCTGGCAAAAGGAAAGTGTGGGGGTGGGAGGAGACAAGAGGGCCTAGGATAGAGGCTGAGGTACTCCAGCCTTGGAGGGTGAGTAGAAGAGAGGAGTTGGCAACAGAATCTATAAATAAGTGGCTGTGGAGAGTCTTGAAGCCCAAAGCAGTCAACATTTTGATGTTACTGAAGGTCAAAAAAGATGAAGTTTGAAAAATGTTTATTGGACTTAGCAATCTCTAGGTCATTGATGACTTTGGAGACAGACATTTTAGGGGAGCGGTTAGGGCAAAAGCCAGACTAGAGTGAATGAGAAGGAAGGAAATGTAGAGAAGGACACATCAAGAGTTTGGTTGTGGAAGGAAGCGAGAGGGGTGGTGGTTGCTGGAGGGGGTTGTAGGATCAAAGAAATGTTTGTTAAGATGAGACAGAACTGAGTAACTTGAAATGTTACTGAAAAGGAGAGAGAGAGGTTGCAGGTACAGGAGAAAGACAGGATAATTGAAAATGTAGAGGAATGGGATGGGATCCAGAGCCCTGGAAGAGGATTGGGATCAGTTTTAAAGAGTCACCCTCCATTGTAAGAAGACAGGGAGGAATGGTTGGGTGCTGAAGTGGATGACTCTGTCCCTTTAGAGTGGGAAGGTAAGGGACTTCTCATCTAACAGCTTTCATATTCTCAATGTGGTCATCTACTGGAAGTAAGGGGGATGTGCATATTGGGAAGGATTCTTTGAGGGTGGGTGGTAAGAGGGCTGGAAATTTGAAGAGAGTTGGGGTGATTAGCAATATTTGTTGTGGAGAGATGAAAACTGAGGTGGCAAGAGAAATAGTAGAATGTGAGGCTGTGTAACAGGCTTGTAGAAAATGATGATGAAGAATTTATAGTAGCGTTCAATTCTAGAGTGACTTTCCGAGACTTAGTGAGATTGTATTGTATTAATCATTTATTGCTATATAACAAGTTATCCCAAACTTGTTAAAACAATAAACATTTATTATCTCACTTTTGGGTCAGGAATTTGGGCATAGCTCAGCTTGGTGCCTCTGCTTCCAAGTCTCTCACAAGGCTGCAGTCAAGGTGGCAGCCAGGGCTGGGGTCTCATCTGAAGGCTCAACTGGGGGAAGATTTGCTTCTAAGCTCACTCACATAGCTGTTCGTAGGATTTAGTTTCTCACAGGCTATTGGGTTGAGGGCCTCAGCTCCTCACTGGCTTTTGGCTTGTGTCCTCCTTCAGTTCCTTACCATGTGGGATTCTGCACAGAGCAGCTCACAATATGGCAGCTGGCCTCCCTCAGGGCAAGTGAGAGGGAGGGAGGGTGTACAAGATGGAAGCCACAGTCTCTTTGTGATCTTATCTCAGAATTGGTATCCCATTGTTTTTGACTTACTTATATGGTAGAAGATACTCCCCAGGCACAGAAACTCTTAAGAGGAGGAGATTGTTCAAGGATGGGAACACTAGGAGGTGGGGATGATTGGGGCCATCTCAGAGGCCTCCTGCCACATTGCATGTAGCATGTATTATAGGAGATAAGGCTTGGGGAAGGGCTTTGGTCAGGTTTTGAAGGCCATGGATGCCAAACTAAGGGATTGGAGTTTCATCCCATAGACTATGTGGAGTCATGGGCGATTTTGAGACAGGAGGGCGGCAGATCAATTTTTAAAAGGTTTACTCTGGGGCAGGGTGGTTGATGGTTTGGTTACGGAGAGAGGAGAGGTTCAGGTAGAAGAACCAGGAGTCTGTAGCAATAGTCTGGAGAGGGAATGGTGATTTAAATTGGAGATTGAGAGTGGGTATGGTGAGGAAAAAGTGGATTCAAGAGACAGATGAGCAATATTACAGGGTTCTCAGCCAGCCCCCCGGGTGGTGGCCCAAGGGGCTGCCCTCGATGAGGAGTTCAGCTGGAGTCTTGAGTATTTTTAATGTTGGGAGGAAGGACAGTGTAGAATCTCCCCAACGTGAGGTGGTAGCTGTCTTCATCTTTTTAACATGAGCGTGCCCAGGGGTAGGGGAGCCTCTGAGAGGGTGAGAGCGGTTGTAGATGGGCCAAGTCATTCAGGGAAGGTGGGGACTTTCATAGAGAAAAAGAAGCTTTAGGAAAAAAAGCAGATTTTTGAGAAGCCAATGAGGGTAGGCTGATTCAGAGTAACCACCTCAATAGGAAAACTTAAAGAGTAAGAGAAGGAAGAAACAGGAAGGAGAGAGCTGCTGGGTGGAGCCCAGGCTGGGCGGACTGAGGTGGAGTCTCAGCCACTGAGCCGAGTGGCGAGGCAGTGGGCCAGGGAAGGCAGCTAAGTTACGGGCTCATGGGAGGGCGCCCAGTTGGGGCGGGGTCGTAACCACTTGAATTTATATAGCATTTGACAACTGGCAGAACACTTGCACATAGGTTCTATTGCAATTTCACAACAGTGTGGAGGGGCACACAGGGCAAGTATTATAACCTCCACGTTAGAGGTGAAGAAAGAGGCTCAGGAATTCAGATGACTTCTTCAAGGTTACGCAGCTAGTACTTGGCCGAGCCGCAGGGGGAACCCAGGGCATCTGTGTCCAGGCCCAGTGCTCTCTCCGCTTCACCGTGCTGCCTAAAGCCAGACAGCAAGCATGGGAGGTCCCGTTCCTCCACGGATGCGGATGGCCAAAAGAGGGAGCACCTTCTAGGTCTGAAGAAATAAAAGAATCCCAGAAGTTGGGCTCCGGAGTTCACTTAGGAGAAATGAAGGGAGAGGTGGGAGCAATTAGAGAGATACAGGAATATCTGGTGGAATCCAAGGTTAGGAACCCAGGGGGGCCTCTCCAGGGACTAATGGGAACCAGGAACCTGAAGCTGTTAGGAACCCCAAAGGTGATCTCTCTCCATCTCTTCCAACGTCCCGCTCCCCAATCTCAATAGGAAAACCAAATCAAGAGCAAAACTTAAAGGGTAAGAGAAGGAGGAAACAGGAAGGACTGTTTCCCCCATGTGTCTATCTCTGTGTCAGTCTCTCTGGTCTCTCTCTGCCTGTGTCGATCTCTGTCTCTGTCTCAGGCCTTACCTCTCTCCTCCTCTCTACACATCTGCTTCACTATCTCTTCACCAACTGTTTTCTCTGCTTCTGTGTGTGAACTGGGATGTGTGTGAGCAAATGGGGCTGCCCCATGGCTCTAGAGCCCACATCACAGCTCCACCTGAGAACAACCTGGAAGATAGGATCCAACAGGCAGAGGGAGAACAAACACAACTGCCACCCCTGTGACTCTTAGAAAAGGGGGTCCCTGTGAGTTGGGACCTGCGAACTAGAGTCCTTAGTGGAGAGCATAAGAGACTATTTGGGGGCCAGCCCCCATGGCCTAGTGGTTCAGTCTGGTGCACTTCGCTTCGGTGGCCTGGGTTCAGTTCCCAGGCGTGGACCTACACCACTCATCTATCAGTGGCCATGCTGTGATGGAGACCGACATACAAAATAGAGGAAGACTAGAAACAGGTGTTAGCTTAGGGTGACGCTAAAAAGAGGAAGATTGGCAACAGATAGCTCAGGGAAAATCTTCCTTAGCACACACACAATAAAAGAGAGAGACTGCTTGATGCTATATGGAGAAATCAACTCCCAGGGACACAACAGTGACTCACCTTGGTCAGGCCCACTCCAGTTCCAGGGCCTTTGCACTTGCGTTTCCTCTCTCTGGAATGCACTTCGCAGATAGCCACATGGCTCATTCCCTCACACTCCTCAGGTCTTTGGTAAAATGGAACCTTCTCCATGAGACCTTTTCTAGCCACCCAATCTAAACTGCACTCCCAGCCCCATTCGGCATTCCTTAACTCCCGCTTCATTTTTCTCCATTACATATCACGATCAGGACGACTGTACATTTTGTTATTTATTTTTTATTGCCTGTCTCCTCCTTCTAGAATGTAGGCTCCGTGCAGGCAGGCATTTTTGACCGTTTTGTTCACTTTTGTATCCCCAGTGCTTAGGACAAAGGAGGTGATCAGTGAAGATTTACTGAAAGAACTAATTAATAAGTAAAATGTATCTTGTCTTCCCAAATGCCCTCTCCCTGCAGAAGTGAATGTGAAATGACTGTGTCTCGTGAAATGGGGCCCAGAGGGGTCCCCTGAGTGGATGAAAAATTAAGAAAGACTATGAACCCAGAGGTAGACCTTTAGAAAGGAAATATTCCCTACTCTGGTCCTTATGGGTTGGCGGAATTAGCTAATGGTTTGGGAATGAATACAAATAGAGACTTTCTAGGTAAAATAAGAATAACTACAGATTATTCCATAGAGTGACAAACTCTATGAAATAGAGTAAATGGTGTAAATGTTGTTAATGAGGGCTGCCAGGGGGTGGGGCTCACCATGGTCCCTCCAGTGACACCCCATAGGCAAACATCTAGCCTTTTTATGACTAAAGCTGGCTTCCCGTGGCCTGACTCCTTCCCCTAGGAACACAGAACATGCTACCAAGTGAGGAACTCCTGGCCCCAGACGTTGTTGTCCAGCCTGCCAGGAGGAGCCATCCAGCCTGGGCAAGACTCAGGCAGCCCCAGCCCCCAAGTGAGGCAAGCCAGGTGCCTAGAGCATAGAATTTAAGGAAGCACCCACTCTGGGGTTCATGCCAGTGCAGGGTTGGTCCTTGCAGGAACCTGAAAATGGGAGCCTCCTTAAATCCTGTGCTCTTAATAGGAGGCTCACTCTCAGGGCAAGAATCACCGTGACTTTCAGGGTCCTAGGCACTTTTGCCTTTGTTGACCCCTTCCTCATTGAGAAATATATGTTAAAATTACATTTCAAGGGGCCGGCCTAGTGGTGCAGCGGTTAAGTGCACAGCCTCTGCTTTGGCAGCCCAGTGTTTGCAGGTTCGGATCTCGGGCGCACACCGACGTACCGCTTGTCAAGCCATGCTGTGGCGGCGTCCCACATAAGTAGAGGAAGATGGGCACGGATGTTAGCCCAGGGCCAATCTTCCTCAGCAAAAAAGAGGAGGATTGGCATCGGATGTTAGCTCAGGGCTGGTCTTCTTCACATACACACACACACAAAATTATATTTCAAACTGCGTTGATATAAAGACAAATATAATTCAAGCCAGATTATATTGTTTTTTTCTTCTGACCTTAAAATACATTAAAACATTTTCATGGCCCCTAAAAGTGTCCTGGGCCCTAGGCACTGTGCCTACTGTGCCTGATGTCTGTAGGCCCTGGTGAGGGATCGCACAAACTCGAGAGTGAGTCTTCCTAGATTGTGCACCCTAGCTGCCTCACTTGCCTCACCCTAGTCCCAGCCCTGGGCGCAGAAGATTGACAGTCTCTAAGTTAGCCACCTCTGCTGAGTGATATCATTTCCTTCACTTCTATGAGCTGCAGTATCCTCATGTTTAAAATGGTTACAATCAAGTAAGAATTATTTATCCAATATAAATAGGAGAATATAATAAAATCACCACATGTTGCAGCAATTCCACTCCTAGGTGTATCCCCAAAGGAGTTGAAAGCAAGGACTCAAACAGGTACTTGTATACCCATGTTCACAGCAACATTATTCACAATAGCCAAAAGGCAGCAACAACCCAAATGTCCATCAACAGATGAATGGATAAACAAAATGAGGTATGTACACATACAATGGAATACTATTCAGCCATAAAAAGGAATAAATTCTGATACAGGCTACAAGATAGATGGACCCAACAACATTAAGCTAAGTGAACTAAACCACACACAAAAGGACAAGTTGTGTATGATTCCGTTTATATGAAGTACCCAGAATAGGCAAACTCACACAGAAAGAAGTTCAGAGTTTCTTTTTGGGATGATGAAAAAGTTCTAGAAATAGATAGTGGTGATAATTGCACAATATTTTGAATGTACTTAATGCCACTGAATTGGACACTTAAGAATGGTTAAAATGATACATTTTATGTATATTTTACCACAATAAAAAAAGAGTATATGCATAAGCACTTTACACAGGATAAATGTCATACAAATGTAAGAAATCATTAATATCATTATTCATAATTACTGTGTTGCTGTGGTAGACGAGCATTCCAAAGTTCACAGACAGACAGGCGGGCACAAAACTGCTTCATAAACACAGCCTTCTCTAGCCCGGACCTGTTGCTCACCGCCCACTGCAGCCCACAGAGTTAATGACCAAGTCAAAGAATGAACGGAAGATAGTCAAGATTCTTGATCACTGAGTATCAGAGAGTGTGCACTTTCATCCTGGAAACCTGTCATTCCTTGCCCTGCAATAGCATTCCAGTTGGGACACCAAGGATTATGGGCGTGGCTGAGAGATCCAAGATAGTCCTGGTGTTGGTGGCATGAGGAGTGGCCCACCAGGCCCTGACAGTGGGCACTTTGTGTGGAGGTTGGCCTGATCCGATTTCCTGGTTTGGAAAGAATGTCCTGGTATCTGAATGAGCAGAAAGGAGAGCTCTGGGGGCGTTATGACCTGGGACAGGGACCGAGAGGCCTCAATGTCAGAACTCCTTCTCTTTCTATGAGCAAACTCTATTCGCCAAGATGAAGTCTTAGGAAACACACAAAAGGGGTGAGGTGGGACGAGGGATTCCCAGGACAGAAGGACACTTCCCAAAGGGATTCACTATGGAGTTTCTTCAGATAACAAGTCTGTCCAGTGCAATTTCGGTTCCAGGTACACCCGGCCTCTCAGGGGATCCTGTGAGTTTCCTGGAATCTGTAAGCAATGTGTTGGTAATTGTTGGGAGAAAGTCTACAGCTTCCATCAGATTCTCAAAGGGGTGCATGACCCAAAAAATGCTTTTGAAACCACTGTTCCTGAGAGTATAAAATGTGGTCTTAGAGATCAGTGCCTAACTTAAACTCAGTTTTGTTGGGGGGCATGAAGGTTGTTGCAAATGATGTGTTGGCCTGTACACATCTAGTGGCACAAGAGGTACGAGGCTTCAGTGGAGGTCACTGCTCAATCCTCCCACCCTCTTCTCCTAAGACAGGTGATTCGTTTTTATTCTGTTTTTTTTTTCTTATTGTTGGGAAAGATTCGCTCTGAGCTAACATCTGTTGCCAAGCTTCCTCCTTTTTTCTTCCATCTGCAAAGCCCCAGTATATAGCTGTATATTCTAGTTGTAAGACCTTCTAGTTCTTCTATGTGAGCCATCGCCACAGCATGGTTACTGACAGACAAGTGGTGTGGTTCCGCGCCTGGAACTGAACCTGGGCGGCAAAGCAAGCGCCCAGAACTTTAACCTCTAGGCCATCAGGGCTGGCTCTCGATTCATTTTTAAACAAGCAAGCTTTACTTCTGTGCACAAACACCGGCACCAAGTGACAGCACGTCTCCTTGTTGACTGTGACTCCTCCTCATTCCTCTGGCTTTTGTGTGTGTGTGTGTAAATGACACACCCGAGTCACAAGTCAGCCCAGAGCACTGAGAGAATGACCCTCCAAGCCCTGTTGATCCCTGTAATAACTCTTTGCGGTCTATTTTAATCCGCCAGAATCATAGGCCGTCTGCAGGAACTTTTGGCCAGGCTGGCCAGAGTCAGGCAGATGGCAGCTTGCATGGTCCTGCACTTTCCCGCACAGGGTGGGGAGGCGGTAAGGAGAAGGGTCACACTGAATGGGTAATTTAAAGGCTCTGAAGAGTGACTCAGACATTCCAATGGGGCTTTTATTTTTCCTTTTTGTTGATGTGTGAATGTAATTGTAGTCATTTTTTCCAGTGATTTGATAAACAGTGATTATCCATGGCAGCTTCTGAGCTGGGACCAACATGAACCCATCCACGTGCCAACATTTTTCTCTCTCCCACCCCCAACACCTAAGATAACCACCCCAAGATTAAGGTCAGAGGCTTCTTGGTCCCAGGAATTTCAGCAAAATTGGAGGCTGCAAAGGGTCAGAGGAGGCTTTCCTAGAAGGGTATCCATAGTGGGAGGTTGAAGTCCGTGAGCTCAGGCCTGACTGCACCCCACCCCCTCCTCGCTTTGTTACCTGGGCTGAAGGAAGAGCAGAGAAATGGCTTGTACTACAGACAGATGGTCATCAAGAAAGGGACAAAAGAGACATAACGTTTGGTGAGCACTTCCTGTGGGCTAGGAGCTGAGCTAACTGACCCCTTCCACATGCATCGTTTCATGTAATCCTCAGAAGAGTAGAGAATTATTTAAACCTGAAAGTGTTCTAAAGGCCAGACATTACAATAATTACTTTACAATAATTACCCTAATTGGTTATTATTGTCTCCCTCCAATTTACAGATGATGACACTGAAGCATAGAGAATTAAGTCATATGGCCAGTGAGTGGTGGGAGAATCAGGATTTGAACCCAGGTCTAACCCTAAAATCCATTCTCTTTCCACCACACATGGCTGCCTCCCGTCAGAGAGCTGGCCTTGCTGGCCCACAGTGGGGAAAATCTCTTCCGTGGCAGGACTGTTCGGGGACCCCCAGGCCCGGATCCTATAGCCCAAGCAGAGCTGGAAGTGTTGGGTAAAGGATGGAGAAGCCAGCCAGGACTGGGGTGGCTCTTTTGGGGGCTGTTTAAGGGCATTCTGGCTGGACTGCTCTAGATAACCCTTTCTGTGAGAAGCCGTGATAGTCCTGCGGGGTGGTGATGGGGCCAGGCTGGGGTGCAGCAGTAACAGCGGTGAGAGATGGAAGGGACTTTTAGGAAGGAAGTCCTGGTAAAGGTTTGACTGGGCAGGGCAAGGAATCAGGGGAATCGAGAGTGAACAAGAGATCTGAGGCAGAGATTAGAAAAATGACAGCACCTTTTTCTAGCAAAGTTTGTACTAAAGACTGGGCAAGATTAGACCCCCAAGTAAGTTTTTAATTAGATCCAAAAGCTTAATGCTCACAACTTTAAAAGGGGGTGGGTAGGGAGGGGCAGGTGACTTAGTCAAAAGAGCCTTGGAGTTAAGACTGCCACTAACACTGTGGGCCTCTGAGCCACTCTTTCTCATCAATAAAATGGGGGCTGTCATTCCTCAAAGCTGGTTTGTTTTGTTTTGTTTTTTCTGGGGGAGAAGTTCAGGAGTCATTTGAGTATTAATTCTACTGAAGTTAATTGTCTTTTTCTTTCTGGCTCCTTTTCAGATTTCCTTTTGTCTTAGGTGTTCTATATTTTAATTTGTGGTGTGTATTTCTCTTCTTCTTTTGGGGGGGGATTAGCAGCCTTCTCAAATGTGTGGAAAGGTGTATTTATTCACTTAGGACAAATTCTCGTCCGTTTTCTTGTTGAATATTGTATTCCTTTCATTTTCTTCCTCATCTCCTTCAGAAACCCCAAATGGATATGTATTAGATATTCTGTCTCTGCTTTCTATGTCTCTACTCAATGTTTCCATATTTTGACTTCTTTATTTCTTTATCCTCGAAGTTGTTGAGGACAATATTTGGCACATAGAAAGCACCTTATACTCTTTCCTGGTAAAAGTGGGTGAATGTATAATTATTTGGGTGGATGCATGAGCCTTATATTTAAAAGACAAACTGAAAAATGAATCTTTGCAAAATACTTTTATCTGAAGAAGAATTGGGATGCAGAGTGGTCCTCTGTATCTTTGCTATCCGAGGCATGGTGGTTGCTGGACCAGCAGCATCGACCTCACCTAGCAGCTTGTTAGAAATGCAGAATCTCAGGCCCTGCCCCAGACCTCTGCATCAGAATCTGCGTTTTAACAAGAGCCCCAGAAGATTCACATGCATTGTAAAGCTTGAGAAGCGCAATTGCTTTACAAATTTGACTGAATATTGCAATCACCTGAGGAGTTTTACAAACTGCTGGTGTCTGGGTCTCACTCTCAGAACGTGATTTCATTGGTTTGGGGTGAGGCCTGGGCATCGAGACTTTTTAAAGGTCCCCCTGACTCTAACGTTCAGCAAGCGTTGCGAGCCAGCACTCCGCAGCCCTGCCGTTTCAGGCGTGAGAGGCATCTGGGCAGGGAGAAGCAGAGGGAGCAGGACACCTGCTCGGCTTTCCCGGGCAAAAACCTCCTTGCCAGCAGGAGTCGGCCCTGGCTTTTCCCCAAAGGAGGTTGCCCTGGGATTCTGGGTTCTAATCCCAATTCTGCCTCCCCTAACAGGCTGTGTTTCTGAGCCCGGTGACCGCGAGTCAAATGAAGGACCGATTAATGAACTGTCCCTCTCTGAGTCCTGGTGTCCTCACGTGAGAATGAGGCTATTTATTTCCTCCAGCAGTAAGGTCTAAAGTGTCCCTGACATTCTCTGTCCCCTCCTGCTTCATGGTCCTGCTGAAGCAGGCTTCTCCCAGCCGGGCTGGCAACACTGGGACCGTAAGCAGCTTTGGCAGGGCAGGTGTGCTCCTGAGGGGTGCAGGGGGCTGGACTCCATTTGCACGAATGTGGCGAGGGGTCGGAATTGTGGTGACCCTTTGGAGGAGGAGTTGACAGTGAAGGGACACAGAAGCCTTCTGGGTGTGAAAGTATTCTTTATCCAGGCCTGGGTGGTGGTTTTATGGGTGTATAAACCTTCACTGAGCTATTCACCTGTGAAGTAAGCACTTTATGTAAATTATACCTCAATTAAAAATGAGGAGCAAGTCGTGCTCAGCAGGCCCCCAGGGGAATGAAAAGTTCAAGTCACCTGACAGCCAGGAGCTGGGGACAATGGCTAGCTTGGGGTCTAAAGCAGAAATTGGGGAGAGGGGGAGAGAGTGAGAGCCAGAGAGACCCGGATAGACAGAGATGGACAAAGACAGAGAAGGTGCTTGTGGGAATAAGCTGACCCAAATTCCAGGCAGTTGAGTTGGTCCTAGGTAAAAAGTGTGAGGTTTGGCTTCCAACTCTACTGGTTTGCCTAGGACTCCCGGTTTTAGCAATGGAAGTTCTGTACTCTGGGAAATACGGCAGACCAAGGCAGTGGGGACAGCTCATCACTCCACTCCCAGGCCCAGGGCTGAGGCTGCTGAGGAGAGTGGAGCAGGCCCGGGGAGAAGCCGGCCCACCCAGGGCCCCGAGCTGTTTTGGAGGAGCCCACGATGGGTTAGGTAGGTGGGCTCTCTCCTCTTCGGCCAGAGGTGGCCGTGAATCCACCGAGAGTCTTAAATGAGGTAGTGGCCACCTGCTCCATGGTCCTCTCAGGTCTTCCCCAGCTATGCCCTCTGTCCATACAATCTCCGCCTTCACAGCACCCACCAGCTTATTGATTTGTTTATGGGTATTTCTCTGGCTTTGAGACCCCGGGGGTGTGGGTGAGTCTTCCTCACCTTTGCACCCTCTGCTCTGGCTCTGCTCAGGGCCCCAGCACCACCAGTGCCTCAGGGGCTTTTCAATATGTTTGTACCATGGATCCCTTCAGCATTTTGGAGGAGTTTTAATCTTCTTCTCAGAATAAGGCTTTAAATGCATAAAATAAAATGCAGAGGGTTGCAAAGAAAATCCATTATGCTGAGACACAGCCATCAAAAGAGTTTTAAAAAACCTGTTCGTGATCAAGTCATAGCCGTCCTCCTTTATGAACGGCGTATCTGACGCGATCCAGCGGCGGGTGTGATTTTGAGGTAGCCGTGACTACAATGGTAATTCACCATACCTGCCCCAAGTGTACTGGGAAAGTGAGAACACATGTGATTGCTATTGGTGACAACCACAGGTGCTGCTGACACTGCTGTGGTTTGTTGCCTACATTCCTAATAGCAGGAAATGCTAAATTTCACTTAGTAGTTAATGAAAATATAGATGTAATTTTTGTCCTATTCAAATTCACACGCACCCCTGAATTCTACCCATGTGTCTCAGGTTAAAAAATGCTGTGTAAGTGAGTGAAAGATCAGAAGTGTGTATTGTAAACTGTAGGGTGCAGTGCCCTTGTGAATATTGTCAGTCCTTGAGGGATGTGGGTGCTTCTGGGATGGGCAGGGGAGGCTGAGAAGCAGGCTAAAACCAGATTATTAGCCAGCAAACTGTGAGGCCAGAAGTGAACAGGGGAGCCTAGTCTCTGTTTCAGAGCGGGTTACTGACCCTCAATAGGCTTAGTTGCAGTAAAATAACATTTGGTGTGACCCTCACCTCCTTCCTCCACTTCGGAGCATGTGAGAGGACCGACAGCTGGCAGAGCTCAGGCACTGGGTGGAGAGCGGAGAGCCTGTCTCTTCAGCCTGGAGAGAGGCCTTTGGGGAACAGCGGGAGGTGATTTGGGGTCAGCACAGGGTCAGACCCGGGGTAGCCAAGGGAGAGGCTTTGAAGGCTGCTGGGAAGGCCTCTGTCATCACGGTTCCCTGAACATCCACCGTGTGAGACAAGCTTCGGGTAAGCCCTCCTGGGGCCCTCTTGTAAGATGAAAGTCCACCTGGGGACGTGGTGCATTCAGACCTCAAGGTTGTATCATGAGTGATTTTTTATATCACTCTGTGCAAGAATGCAGGGGAGCAGAGACCCTGGGGGCAAGGGGCCCCATTCCTGGCACCAGCCCAACTGACCTCCGGCTGGAAAACTGCCCTCCAATTAACAGTCAGGAAATCAAGGCATAGCACAGCGTCCAGCGGCATGACCCAGCTGTAGCCTGGGGACATTTCAGCCCTTAGACAGCGTACCCCTGCACTGCATGGCGGGGCTGCAGCCCCCATGGGTTATTTTTATCTAATGGTGTTATTGTTGGTTGTCTGGTAGCTGCTGTGTTGGGTTCCAGCGGCAGTGAGCTTGCAGCAAGGATTTCCCCTGCAGCTTCCTCCTCCTCCCTCATGTGCGGTTCCCTCCCTCCTCCCGTGCTCACTAGGCGCTTGCCAAGGGTTGCTTGGAGCCTAACCCTGGCCTTGGAGGAGGCCAAGGGCATTGTGGCCTTCCCCTGGCTTGTCCCAGGCACCAGCTACCCCGGCTCCGCCCTTGGGTGCCTCAGCCCCATTTCCTCTGCAGAGAAGGATATAAAGCTACTTTTTCTAGTCGCCTCTCTCCCACCCCACAACTCTCTAAGGTAAAAACGATGCTTTCTAGAAAGCCAGGCTAAGTCAGTGGCTCTCAAACTGTTTTGACTGCGACCTACAGCAAGAAAAATATTTTTCATGACCCAGTACACACATCCATACATATGTAGGAATGAAACAAAGGTTCCGGGAACCGCACTTAATCTTTTCATGTCTACTGAGCTCTGATTTTTTCTTGTTCTAGTCTAGTCTTTTCTATTTGTTTTCTTTTTAAAATTCTGGTTGCAACCCACAAATAAATCGACTTTACACCCCCCAATAAGGATTCATGATTCAGTCTGAAAAATACTGTACCAGATACCTCATTCTGGAGCTATTTCTCTTTTCTGAATGAAGGAAGGGCACTAGAGTTTAGAGGGGCCCTCTGAACTGGGCACTGCCCAGTTATATCCACTTTACAGAAAAGGAAAGTGATACTCAGATGGGTTGAGAAGCCTGTCCACAAAACCAGCCATGGTGGGAGCATTTACACCGTGGAAATTGGCAAATGCTACAAATCAGGGCTTTTATCCCCACCATTGGAGAGCCAGCTTTTACCAGCACACCATTGATCCTAACCCCACCCTTTCTGGTTCCAGAGTCAGTATATTTCTAAACCCTTTGACCTTAGCTTCCTCATCTCTAGAAAAACATTAAAAATGCCTACTTCATGGGAAAAAAATTATATTGATTGGGCACATTCTGGTAAGTATGAGGGACAACTACTGGAAGGAAATAAAAATGCAAATAATTGATTTGCCACTGTCACGGGATTTGAAAGATGAAGTCCCTAATTTCCACCATCTTATATAACTTCCATCATTGCCAAATATAGATTGTACAGAAAAAAATTCTGTCTATAAAAACCTACACTTTGCAAAACTGTTGTGAGAATTAGAAGAAATGAAGATAAATCTATAGCCTCGTGCTCTGTAAATGGTAGCAATGTTAGAAAAGTGAATTCACATTTTTCTGATCGGAAATGGCAAAGGAGTATTGCCAATGAGTTGCATTTCAAAGCAGGACCTTCTACACAGGTAACGGGAGAGAGGGGAGTATTCTAATGAATATTCTTCTGATTCATAGACTATGCCAACAAACATATCACACATTAATCACTAATTTTCAAAATTTTAAAATGAGGGCTTTACAGCCTCAAATTTCTCCATTCCTAGTGCAGCGGTGCCCCCTCCGTCTGATGGACACTTCTGCCTGGTGACATCCAGAGAAGACTGTGAGCCTTAGGAGGATGTGGGCTCCAATGCTGGACAGGGGCCTGGGCTTACGTGGCACCACCTCCCATTCACTGCCATCCTGCTCTCTACGGCCACACAGGAAAAGTCCATGTAATCCTCATCATCATCGTTAGGATAATAATGGCTGTATTAGTTTCCTATTGTGGCTGTAAGAAATTACCACAAATTTAGTGACTTAAAACAACACAAATTATCTTACCATTTTAGAAATCAGAAGTCCGAAATGGACGTTGCTAGGCTAAAATCAAGGTGTTGGCAGGGCTATATCCCTTCTGGAGGCTTCTGTGAGAATCATTTCCACGCCTTTTCCAGAGGCAGCTGCATTCCTTAGCTGGTAACCCCTTCCTCCATCTTCAAAGCCAACAGCATTTCATCTTCGAATCTTTGTCTGACTCTGGCACTCATTGGCTGCCTCTGCCTTTCATTATAAGGACTTTGTAATTAGATTGGACCTGGATAATCCAGGATCTCCCGAACCACGGTCAGCTGATTAGCAATCTTATTTCCACCTGCAACATTATTTCTCCCTGCCATGTAACATAACATAGTCACAGGTTCCTGAGATTAGGATGCAGACAACTTTGCGGTGGGGGCCTTACTCTTGCCTACCACAATGGTTAAAATTTTGAGCACCTCCAGTGTGCCTGGTACAGTTCTAAGCCTCTTACTAGCAATAATGCATTTAAACCTCACCACAGCTCTATAAGGTGGGTACCCATTTTACAGATGAGGAAAGTGAGGCAGCACAGTGAAGAAGAGTAACTTTCCCAAGGTCACACAGCTAGAAAGGGGCAGGGCTGAGCTACAGATCCAGGAGTCTGATCTCAGAGCCCATTCTCTTAGCCACAACTGCCCTTCAATAATTGGATGACAGGTGTGCAAACTGAATTCTCCCAATTTAATCCTTGACAATCCAGAAGCCCCTTCAAGTGTCTGTCAATACTGACTACCATTTGCCACCAGTCAGACAACTCTGGATGGGCTGACCAGTGGACTTCCAGGGGCTGGGATGCCAGATGAGCCTGCTTTCTTCCCCAGTGGTCTTCTCACGATGGGCAACAGAGGTTCTAAACCCTGTGAGGAACATCAGCCCTGAGCTAACATCTGATGCCAATCTTCCCCTTTTTGCTGAGGAAGACTGGCCCTGAGCTAACATCCGTGCCCATCTTCCTCTACTTTATATGGGACACCGCCACAGCATGGCTCGACAAGCAGTGTGTTGGTGCACGCCCGGGATCTGAACCGGCGAACCAGGGTCTGACCCAGCGAACCCCGGGCCACCGCAGCGGAGCACGCGCACTTAACCGCTTGCGCCACCGGGCCAGCCCCTCAGCTACTTCTTTTTCCCTCTACTCTTGCCGTGCTAGCTTCACAGACATTCCTCAAAAAAGTCAAGTAAACTTCTATCGCGGGGCCTTTGCACTTGCTGTTACCCGCCTGGAATCTCTCCCCAATTTACACAAAGCTCAACCATCACTTAAAACAGGTCTCTGCCGAAGGATCACCTTTTTAAAAAGGAGCCAGGCTTCAGGCCCACCTTGATGGGAATTGTCTCCTCCTCATTCCAGGATTTTGGTGGGCAGAAGGCAATAAACTTCCTTTCTTCTCTCTGCTTTCCCCTCCTCATGGTGATGAACAAAAGGGGGCAGGCTAAGGGAGTTGCATTTGGGAATAGGGAAATGTCTTCACCTTGAAGCTTCCCTTGACTCTGGCATGCACAAAGGACCCAGAGCAAAAAGCAGGGATGAGAAGGCAGGGGCCGCTTCATTAGCCACCAGGTCTTCAAGGAGAAGAGAGAAAAAAGTCCTGACTTGTGGAGCACCTTCTGAGCGCTCAACCTTCCCACCTCTATGCAGGAGGTACTAGTCTTATCCCCATTCCACAGACAAGAACACTGAGGATCCTGGACATTGAGAAACTGGCCTCACATCACATCTGGAGGGGCTGAGCAGGAGTTGAATGCAAGTCAGCCTGAATAACAGCAAATTCACCAGTTGCCACCCAATGCTCCTCCTTTAGGGAGAGACGAGGCAGACTGGGCTGGAGTGGGACAGTATTGAAGTGATTGGCCAACTATGAAAAAGGAATTTTTGTCCTAAATGAATGACTATTCTATTTAGAAGATCACAGGGAGACAATGGGAGACAGAGTGAAGACCCATGTTTCCGTCCCCAGGAGATATTTGCACACGAATAGCCAATTGTTCCAGCACCATTTGTTGAAAAGACTATGCTTTCTGTGCTGAGTTGCCTTGGCACCTTTGTCAAAATTCAGTCAACCACGTTCTTGTGGGTCTATTTCTGGACTCTATTCTGTTCCATGGCTCTATTGTCTATCTTAATTCCAGTACCACACTGTTTTGGTTACTGTAGCTTTGTAACAAGGTTTGACATCAAGATGTGAGTCCTCTAACTTTGTTCTTCTTTTTCAAAGTTATTTTGGTTATTCTAGGGCCTTTACATTTCCATATGAATTTCAGAATCAGATTGTCAATTTCTGCAAAAAAGCTTGTTGGGGTTTTGATTGTGTTGAATTTGTAGATCAACTATACCTATGTGGAGAGAATGGACGTCTTAACATCGTGTCTTCAGATCCATAGACATAATTTATGTAGCCTCTCCATTTATGTAGATCTTATTTAACTTCTCTCAGCAATGTTTTGTAGTTTTTGTCAAACAGATTTTGCACATCTTTTGTCAGATTTATCCCTAAATAGTTTACATCTTTTGATGCTAAGTGGTATTTTAAATTTCAATTTCCAATTGTTCATTGCTACTATATAGAAATGCAGTCAATTATTGTATATTGATCTTAGATCCTGCAACCATGCTGAACGCATATGTCCATTCTAGTAACTTTTTAAAAAAATATTTCATAGGATTTTCTACATAGACAATGCCATTGGTGAATAAAGATAGTTACCTGAGGGGCTATGTTCTAATAAACTCCATCCTTAGGCTGTGGAGGGAAATAGAGGGACAACCTAAGGTGATGATGGTCGAGGCTGGCAAGTCACCCCAGGGCAGCAGATCTGTAGATTTAATGGTTCTACGAAGGCTAGTGTTAAAATGACTGATACTCTATTAATACTGGGGGACACCCTCAGCACAGATCACTTGATTATCTACTCTCACCACGGTTATGAGCCCAGATGTTGGCTGAGTAAAGGCAAAAACATCCAGCCTTGGGTTAGAAAAATGTCCCCAAACCCCATTCACAAAGCACCACCTTCCCTCACTTTGACCTCCATGAAGCCTCCTTCCTGGTCTCCGGGCCTTCCATCTTGCCCTCTCCAATCCCATCTCCATAGAGCCAGGTTGCATCAAAATGGAAATGATACCATTCTGGCCCTGCACTTAGAATAAACATCCCACTCCTTACCCAGGCCTAAGCAGCCCTCCTCTGAACCATTTCCTCCTCCTCACCTCCACCTATCGAGCTCGTGCCAAGCCTTCTCTCTGCAGGAAGCACTCTTTCCACGCACCCCATTTTTCTTGCTTTGTACTCACCAAATTTGTCATTTAATTTTACACTAACGCAGAACTATGAGGGCTGGGACCACTGCTATTTTGTTTACCCCAACATCTTAACATGCCTGATAAGTCGCAGGCACTGAATAAATGGTTTGAATGATTGCCGGAGCCCTCTTCCACTACATACACACTGGTCTACTTGCCCTCTGCCTTGGTGAACAACCTTACAATCTATTTCGGTTGTTTCTCTTCCCGTAGAAAGGTGGCTCAAAACTGTGGGTGTGTTAAAATCCCATGGGTGATTCTAAAAAATACTAATGCTTGGACCTTACCCCAGCCCATTGAAATCCAAGCCTCTGGGGGTAGGATCCAAGTATTCGCATTTTTTTTAGAGCTCTCTTGGTGATGCTGATGTGCACCCAGAGTTGAGACCCACTGGCATAGAGGGAAAGGCTGCTGTCCTTTAGCCAGGGGATAAAGAACCATCGATGGGCTCACCCTGGAAGGGCCAGCAGGTGGGCTATATAAGGAACAGCACTTGCGACTGCCCCTAGCTCGGCCTCCTGTGAGTTGCACCTTTGTCCTGGGCTCTGTTCACTCCAGTGGAGCAGCAAGGAAGCAGGAAACCAGAGCAGAGTGGAAAGCATTTTCAAACTTTATTTACAACTGTCACAGTGACAAAAAGTAGTTTGGAAAAAAAAAAAATGCTAGTTTCTCCCTGAGCCTCAAAAAAGAACAGATAGAAGTTACAGGAGGTTCATCTTACAACAGGCATTTTTACTGAAATACTAGGGTTTTTTTTTTTCAATACGATCAGTTAGAAATACACACGGTACTTAAAAAAAAAAAAAGAGGAGGCCAGACAGGAGCTCAGCAGCCACTTATCCAAGAGTGGCTGGGTCCCCCCAACAGACTCACCGCTGTGGGTCCTGACTTCAGCTGTCAGCCTCTGGCCTGCTCAGACTCCAAATGGTCATACAAAGGGGTCTAGTGACCAGCAAAAATAATAAACCACCTCCATAAACACACATATACACAAAGTAGATTTGTTATGCAGTTTACAAGCACGTTCCCATCACATGGCAAGACCAGGACCGATGATAGGGAGGAGCAGATGAGAGGGAGACACGGAAACACGGGATTTTAAAAGGCAAGACCCCATCCACAAAGGGCGGCAGGCTGAGAATGCTGCTGCGGGGGAACAGAGTGAGGAGACTGCAGCCAAGACGGAAGGAAAGGGAGACGAGAGAGACCCCGCAGTACAAGGCCTCTCCCTCTTCCGCAAGGAGCTGGAACAAGTTATTGCCATCAGTGTGTAACACAAGCAGACAACACAGAGGGAGGGAGCAGGGTGCTGGGGTAAGCGTCGGCTCCCCAGAACCAAATCCTGCTGGCCAGCAACAGCACACCCTCGGCTTTTGTCTTCCTGCCCCAACATTCCCCAGAGCCACACTAACCTTGAGGTATTACATACAGCTCTACACGCAAATCCAAAACCGGGGTCAGCCTGGACTGACTGGACACCTGAGGGGATGCGGTGGGTGCCTCAGTCGACTGAGTTTGGCCTCAGGGAGGCTCTCGAGCCCACCTCTTAGCCACACAGTCCTGCTCTGAGATGGAGACAGTTTGAAGAGCTTGTCCTGCAACCTGCTGCTCCAGATGGTTCTTAACTACGATAAGAAGCTCTAAGTCCAAGGCTAGCTTTCTCGTGCAACTGCCCTTGCAGGGGGCAGGTGGGAGGTGGGGAGGGATGAGGACCACTGTTCAGTGCTCCCTCACTATACCGCCCTCCCACCTGCATCCGGGAACAACACGGGGAGAAGCCAGGGATCTCACGACACCCTTTAGTTTCAAACTCAATCTGTAGGCTGCTACATGAGAGCCTTGGTCACCCCCATCCAAAATTCCCAGGCTCTGCCAGCTCTCAGGACCTGCACTAGGCTCACCTCCCCAACAAAAAGCAGGAAAAGTCTCCTCTGCTGTCCCCTCAGCTCCCACCAGAAAAAAGGGCCAAGCGCCCCCAGGGGAATGGTGGTCAGGCCGGCTGGAATGCACAGCATGCTGGGAACCACCCCTGCCTGACTGCTGTGGCCAGAGGCTGGGCAGGGCAGTGGCAGGAGAAGGGGCGAGCAGCCTGGGAGAGCCCGCCTGCTCTACGCCTCCACTCAGACTGGGGCCAGTCTGGGGAGGAGAAGCTAGGGAGGGACCTTCATGTCCAAGCATCCACTTCAGGCTCCAACAAGGGTGGGAAGTGCTCTCACTACTCCCAAAGGGCGGGGGGGGGGGGTGCAAAAAAGATACACCAGGGGAGAGAAGCTCAAAAGCGATGGCTCCTAAAACCCTCTAGGTTACCGCAGGTCTATGAACCTGCCACAGCAGGAGCACAGGGTCGGCGGAGAAGGAACAGGGACACCTTTTTCTTTCCCTGTGCATCACCTCCAGCTGGCTTTGCAGGCAGCCAGTTTCCCTGGCTCTCCTTTACCTGCCTCCCTGTTACAGACCAACACACCTGGAATAAAAGCAAAGGCAGCAGTGGGCGAAACTGGAGAGAGATGAGGACTTTGTGTTCTGATGCCCCAGCAGCCAGAAAGAATGCTCGCTGGGTACTTCCTGGCTGCACTTCTCTGCTCAAAGTCTTCTTTAAAATGTGTGTTTTCTCTTTTGTCTCATGATTGTTTTCTTACCCCAAATGTTCTTTGCTCACTTTGCACATCTCCCATCCCCCCGCCCCCCAGAGCCCACTGGAATCCCACCACGACCTCTAGCCTGCTCGAGTTCAGATAATGATCTCACAGATGCACCCACTTCCCCACACCCCCCACCCCTGCTCGAAGCAGCTTCCTTTCTCAGAAGGCCTTGCAAATTGTCGCAGAGGGCTCCACTGCCCGACACATTTCAAAAAGAGAAAAGAAAAGAAAAGAAAACCAACTCAGTGATTTGCAAGTGCAAACGGAAGCCATCGTTGGACATTTTCAGAATTGTGGTGGCTCCCTCTCTCCTTCCATCATACTGGGAAAGAACAGTTCAGGTAGAGATGCTGTCTGGCATGACCCCATGGGAGCTGGCGGGGACTCTACTGCTCCTTGCTTTCTTTCGCCGTCTCTTCACAGTTGTCCTGCTCATCCTCCTGGACCAAGAATTCCTCGGGGGGCCACCGGAGCTCCCCACTCTCCACCTCCCCCTCTGTGGGTTCCACCACAATGGAGGGCAGGCGGTCCTTCAGTTTGCAGCAGCGGTCGAAGTCTGACGGGTCAGGAAAGATCTGAAATAAAAGCAAAGTGAGCACCAGTCACGCACGGATCTGAGAAGAGAGATTCCGTTCCTTCATCGCACACACGCATGGAGAACTGAGCATCCGCTGTACGCCAGGGACGGTGTTCCACCCTCAGGATACTGAGGGGTGGAAGGCAGGAGCCAGGGAGTAAACCTGGGGCAACATAGGCAACCACCCCTCAGCAGACTGGGACTCAACTCCTGAAGCTGCAAGTTTTCAGGGCAGCACCACCGAGTCTCAAAGGAGTGTAGCTCTGTTTGTATTTTTTGTTTTATTTTCAGATAAAAGACTTCAAGATCACGTCATCCACAGTAAGTCACGTCTCTATTTGCAGCAAGCATTTTACTCGAGCAGCCCAAACCAGACAGCAGGTCCCATAACATTAAATCCCTCCCGGGATGATGATCAGCACCTCGTGTGAGCCAGCTACCAGGTGCTTTGCATATATAGTTTTGAACAAACACAGAAAGACAGGTATTGCTAGTGCTATCTTTAAAAAGTCTCAGGCTTGGAGAAGGAGGTTGCCCAAACCATACAGCCTGGAAATGAGTGGTGGTGGAATGAGAGTCACACCCAGGCCTGTTTGAGTCCCATGCCCACGCCCCAGCACCCCTGCCTCTCAAGCAGACGGGTCCTGACCTAGCTAAAGTTGTAAAGTCAAGGCCAAATCCTGGTGGACGGCAATCACAGGCAAGCTGGGAACAAAATCCCAGGCTCCTTTTCCACCTGTGAACACCTCCTGGCTCCTGGACGGCTCTGCAGCTGGAAGAGTCTGCTTCTTTTTCCAGAGTGCCATCAATGAGGCTTCTTTTTTTAATGCCTACTGTGTGTCCTGCCCAGAGCTGGGAGAGACCCCAAACCAGGCTGTAAAACGGAGGGCTACGTCTGGCTCCGCGGATTCCCTTTGCACCCACTGCCCTGCGACTACAGCTGACCCAGTTCTTTGCCCAGCAGCTTAAGTACTTAATCCGATGGGCTGCTGGTCCCTTGCATTCACAGCCCTCGATGACACACCCAAGAGCCGGAGAGAGGAGTCTCTGTCTGAGACACCGGGGCTCACAGAATCACAGATGTCGAGAGCCACATGGCACCTTCAAGTCCAATTCTTCAAACCTCTCCATTTAATAGACAAGGAAACCTCGGCCTAGAGGGGTCAGGAGACTTGCTCAAGATCACACAGCTTGTTAATGGCAAGAGAAAGGAAAGAAAACCAGGAGCGGGTGGAGACACACACACGAAGAGATCCAGGAGATTGTCAGAGCCTGGCTCAGATCGAGACAGGCCCACGGCAGCAGACAGGCGTCCTCTGTTCTCAGGAGGTAGAAGAAATGCTCTCCTCCAGACTCAGGCCTTCCCACCTTCTGTGGTGCCCAATCTTACTGCACCCCGACCCCAAGCAGCCCTGTCCCAGTCAAGTCACTGAGTACATCACAGGCCACGTGAGGCTCCTGGGAATCATGGGCCTTGACAAGACCTCCGCAATCCCTGCAGACGAGTGATTATTAACCATTTATCCAATGAAGCCCTATTGCTGGGGATTAAGCCTTAAGCCAGCCACACAACCAGGCATCATTAAAGACTTAACAAGGCTCATAAAAAGTATGGTAATGGCAGCCAGGAGGAAAACAAGCCAGGAGAGGGGCTCGGCTAGTGGGGTGAAAGGAGACGGGGGCTAAGTTTAGCCCCACTCCGGGCTTTCTCTTCCTGATGCGGCCAACCCTGCAGTTCTGCCCTTGGACTGTGCTCTGCACAGAGACCTGCACCTACCGAGCAGGCAGAGGGTCTGGTAGCCTATTTGGGCCCTTCCTCACTTCTCCTGTGGAGCTCAGCCCCCTCCCTGGGGGAGAGGACACAGGTGCCTTCCAAGCTGAGCTTTGGGAGCGAGTGAGGGGAAAGCCTGCCACAGTCTACAAAGCTCTTTCAGACATCACCTAGTTCTGCTGTGTTCAGTGCTGTGCCTTTTGGAAAATGAATGGATGCCTCTGGGTCAACACACCCATTTCACAGATAGAAAACTGACCAGGGACAGTGGGCAAGACTCTGAGCTCTAACCATTCAGCTGCTGGAGGCCCCAGTTTCAGGTGCCAGGAGAACCATCTGGGCATCCAGGTCCAAAAGATGAGCTTCCGTCTGGACAGTTGTTCTATATCTTCAGGACCCAAGATAGAGCTGTCAAATATCAGAGGAGACGGACAGCTGGCCCAGAACAGACCTGGGCCCCTGCCTTTGCCCTCTGCCCTCCAGCCCAGGGCTGCGCCTACCCTGTGACTCCCTGTCGAGAGATGTGGCAACCAGATTCTAATTATGATCACCCAAACCAAGGAAGAGCAAAAGGGACAAGAAACAGCAAGGCCAGCAGGAGGAGGAGGAGGACAGTGATGGCGGAGAGCATGTGATTTCACTCTGGGCTGGGAATAGGTCTTTAAAATTAGGGGGAAAAAATGTTAAAAGGATGACGATGATGATGGAAGATATTCCAGGCATATTTGCTGAGCAGAATCTCAATCTTCACAATAATCCTATGAAGTATGTAGTGGTGTGATCCTTATTTTATAGATGAGGAAACTGAAGCACAGAGAGGGCAAGTGACTTACTCAAGGCCACACAGCTAGGAAGTGCTTGAATGGAGACCCAAACTCAGACCTGTAAGACTTCAGATGAGGTATTCATTTGATAACATGTTGTGTCAAGCCACAGACCCCAGACTCTCTCTATGTCCCTGACATCAATTGTATAAACCCCATACAAAAGATGATAAAACCCTTCGAGGACATATCCTAAACTCAAATTGGCATGTCCTCTTTGGAGCCATTTCAGCAGGACTAGAGTAAGTATTTAATCTCTGAGCAAGAGGCAGTGATACTAACACAGTAATTAAAATAACTCCAAACAAGGCGTTTCATACCACGAGCTGCACAATTAAGTCTTTTAAATCCTTAGGGGAAGTCTGAGCATTGAACTTCCGATACCGCTTAGTTGCCAGAGAACTTTGCTCCTTGAATTGCTCAAAGCAGGCGCCATTAAAAAAAATTTCTTTTACAAAGCCTGTTAATTGCATTTTAAAAAATCACTATAATCATCTAACCCTTCCATCAGAGATTTTATTTTATTATCAGATAATGTCAATTTACGCCTCTGAAAATTGTAGCTCTCTCCAAAGACAAACAAGATGCACCCGGAACCAAACAGCTTCTCATTTCCTTATAGGCAGACAGAAAGCCTTGCAAAGTGTTGCTGAGTATTTTGCCAGCACAATCTTATCTCCAACAGCTGCTTAAGAGGCTGACCCTAAGGAGGTCAAGATTTTTCCACTAAGTCATGCTTTTTAATCATCTAGGCAGCAGAAAAATGAGAGGTTGCAACTGCAAATTGACGGGGTGGGGAAGGCAGTGGAAAAAAGGACTCAAGTCAGACTTGCCAAGCACATGACAGGTAGGGTTGAGGCGGAAGGCCAGTGCAGTATACTGTTTGCCTGCAGGAACTGGCATGGAATAAAGAACTGCCCCTGTTCCAAAAAGAAACTGCTTCTGGTTAAACCTCTTACTCCAAAGAGTCCTTTCTCTCTGGATGGTGAGGGAAAAAAATTCCTTTTCTCTCTGCAGCAAAGGCTCATCTCCATGAGTCCAGAAAGGAAGATGGGGAGGCTCCGAGAAGCATTTTCCACCCTCATCCGCAGGACAGGGCAGATCTAGAAGCATCTGTCCCCAGTGGGATTCCCTCAGCCCTGCCCCTTCCTCTCTCTGCCAACACTGGCCTCTACCTCCGGGGCTCATGGCTTGGATGCAACTCATAGACACCAAGACCCTCCTCTGCAAATGAAGTCTTGAAGATCCCACACACCAAGAACATCCCGGGTCCTGCACCTCCCACTGTGTAGGCATAGCAGGTGTTCCGACTTGGTAGTGGTGAATTTTATAGGGGACACTTCTTCAGGGGCATCCTTTGCCAGGTGGCCTCCAATCCCAACAGGCCCTGACATTCTGGAAACTCAAATGAGTTCACTTGAAAGGTCAGTGGAGTTTTAGGACCTTCTAGGGGGAAGAAATGGGCTGTGAGATGTAGTTTGGATGCCAATATACTGGAATTTCTGGCTGTATAGATCAGAGCTGCCCAATAGAACTTTCTGTGATAATAGAAATGTTTTCTATCTGTGCTGTCCAACAGTAGCCGCTAGCCATAGGTGGCTATTGAGCACTTGAAATGAGGCTAACATTTTTAATTTTCTTTAATTTTTATTAATATAAATGTATATGATATATATAAATATAATATAAGTTTAAATATCTGCATGTGGCTAGTGGCTACCGCATTGGACAGTGCAAATATAAATGGTTAAATATGAGGGCAATGAAAGCAGGACTGTGCAGGAAAACTTAGGATGTTTGGGTGATGGACCAACATGGGCAGCCTCAGAGCAGAGAAGTCTGGGTTGAGGGTGAGCACCTGCAGATCAGAAATTAGTCAGCAGGCTCTTTGCTTAAGTATAAAAGTTGCCTGTCAGTCAGCTCCCATTTCACCCATGGAGAGGAACTGAAAGATAATACCAGGGCTCCAAAGGCCCGAAATTTGGGGGCCTAGCTATCAACTGGCTGCCTCTAAGCCAGGTGACCTAAACCTGGCTGCCTTTGGGGTGGGGAGAGGAGAGAGATATCTGGCACCTGGGATGGAAAATGTGAGCGATGGTGGTTGGAGTAGCCCTGCCCTGTGTGCGTGCATCTCTCAGCCATCACCCCTGACAAACCCGAGCTGGCCACAAAGAGGGAGGAGGGCTCGGCAAAGAGCTGAGAGATGCTAATAGGGAAAGCAGACACCAGCAGGTGGAGGAGATGAAAGGTGGTTAACTCGACACAAAGGGCTAATTACCAGCTCTGCAAGCTGAGACCTCCGGAGCTTGGACATCCTGCTCCTCTTTGCTGGGGTGGAACAGAGGAAAGAGGCATGCTGGGGTGGGGTGGGGTGGAGAGGGGAGGTAGGGCAGAGGGCCTGAGATGAATAACCAGGTAGCTTCCAAAGGCACTGAGAGGGATCTTCTTCAGCATACAAAACCACACAGTGAGCCTCTCCCCTTTCTGGTTCCAGAAGGGAAAAAATCAACCTCAAACTTGCTATGGAAAATCACCCCTCCCACAGGTAGACTAGGAGTCCGAAAGATCTGGCTTTTACCTTGACCCCACGTCTTATTATCTCTATGACCGTGGTCAAGTCATTTTAACTTCTCTGAGCCTCAGTTGCCTCATGAGTAAAATGAGGAAGGAATTTCCACTTTACAGTATTGTTGGAAGAATTACAAGATGCTGCCTGTAGTGTACCAGCATAGAACCCCACAGGCTCAAAGATATGGAGGCCCACCCCCCTCCTCTCCTCCTCTATAAATTGGGATGAATCTTAATTCCTAACTTGTAGGGCTTTGGAGATACAGGTATGTGTGAACATGTTCTGTAAACTTTAAATTCCTAATGATGATTCTTATTAGGTGAAGCTGGGGTCCCCAAGGAGCATTTAGAACGAGGGACTGGAAAGTCAAGAGCTGTGGCTTGGGACAGGAACAAATTAGCGCTGCTGGGCTTGTGCTCACAAACTCTAGGCCGGGTTCTTTGGAGAAATGGTTGTGACTTCCTCACTCCCCTCCCAGTGCCTCTGTTTTCCTAGGGTATGGGTTAGGCAAGTTGGAATGGAAGCCACTGCCTTGTCTGGATCCCAATCTTTCCACGGAAGCCCCTGCAGCTAGAGGTCTTCCCATTACGCACCTCCCCTCTCAGCCTACTCCAGGGGCCTGCTGCCTGGGTAAGTCCCCTCATGTCCCTCGGCTTCCCAAAGTCTGGATTTCTTATTTTTCCTGGAGAACAACAATGGATTGGCCTTGTGTGTTTATTCCTTCCTAGGAGGGGCTGGTTGGTAACAATAGGCAGATCTCTACCAGCATCCTGCTCTGCCAAGGGCTGAATGAATGCACAGCAGCTAATTCAAATGAAAAGTACACCCTGCTTTTTGTCCTCTGATAATATGTGAAGGCAAGAAATACGTTCTTTGAAATGCTTGCCTCCTGCTATTTTATCATTATCATCACCATCATCATTATTATTACTATTTGCATTTTACTAATTTTTTAAAGTGAAATGAGGCTGGTAAGAACAGAAAGAATTATAGCAAAGGGGCAGAATGGCTACTGACCAGATTCAGGGAGGGAAGAATATTCTCCGGTCTCCATTCGGATGCTAGTCACCTCATTCTCCATCTTTGAGACTCTCACCTTGCTCAAATCTGCCCTGGACTGGGACTGCAGGATATCTACCTCACCCTCTCCTACCCTTCTCTGGTGTCTCTAATCCTACAGGAGACTTGAGCAGAGATCTGGGGCCTTATAAGAACAGTTGGTTCTCCTTCCTTTGGATTAAAGATGCTTAAGCCTCCAGCCTTGAAACTTAAAAGAAAAGGAAATCCTCTGGATAAACACCATCTTTCATAAACATCTCTCAAACACACACGCATCCTGCAAGTCAAGAGTTCCAAGTTCCATTAATTAGCACTAATTGCCACTGATATTTCTGGGCCCAGCTGATGGGGCTTTTGGAATGTTAGAGAATGTTTCTCAAACTTCTTCAGGGCAGTGAGATCTGGCATAGGTGATTTCAAATACCCATATCCTATCAACTACATCATCATTGCTCTTTGGAGGGAAGATATGCCTCCCAGTCACCTCTGGGCCTCTGGGGATGACAGCTCCCTTTCTCTATCCTCTTCCATTGGTACTACCCAAATGTCCCATAGTCATACCTCCTCTCTCTCAGAAAGCCCAGACTGACATGGCTTCCATTTCCAACCATTCCTTCATTCTTGGATTTGTAGATAAAAATCTTGAATATCTGGCCTGGTTCCACAGCCTTCTCATCCTTGTCTGGAGTTCCCTTCCTACTCCCTACCACATGGCTTCCAAACCCATCCTTGTATGGAAGCAACTCGTTCAAGTCTCTAAGAACTTTCTTACAGCCCTGCCCCACGGCCTTTGCTCAGCCTTCAGTCGCCACCACCTCTGCAGCACATTACCAGGCTGGTCAGCTTACTTCAGGCCCTATGCTCTCTCCTGATTCTCATGACCCTGCTCAGGTTCACCTGACTTGTCTAACCTCATCTTCTCTGTGCCCTTCCTGGACTTGGCGTCATCTTCAGACTCAGGCAGCTTTCTGGCTTCACCTGTCCATCTCAGGCTGAGGATTCCCCAATCTACAGCTGCACTTCCACATTCCCACCATCTGTGAAATGTCTCCACTTGGATGACATCCACCACCTCCAACTCACCTTGTCCCAAAGTGAAGTCATCAGCTAATCGACCCTCCTTTCTTTAAGTCAAAGACTTTTTAAACTCCCAAACAGGAAGCCTTGCTTGATAGTAGGTCCTGTAAAAGAGGCCTGGAGACTTTAGTTGATCGTAACTGCAGTACTGATGCTAAAACACTGAAGCAAACAGTTTCCTAGAGCTCCATCATCTCATGGAGGCCATCCACCCACAGGGCGGTGAGGGTCCTGCTGTCCTCTGATCAGACATATTCTGTTCAGTCTAGAGCAGTGGTTCTCAAAGCTCAAATCCCAAGTTCCTTTCAGGGAGGGAGTATCCATGGAGTTAAAATATTTTCTTAATAATACGAAGATGTTATTTGCCTTTTTCCCTGTGTTGACACTTGCACTAATGGTATAAAAAGCAATGGTGGGTGAAATCGCTGGCACCGTAGCAAGAATTAATGAATGCAGAGGCAGCACACTGTACTTGTAGTCATTATGTTCTTCACCACCTCACACTCACAATTTTAAAAAACTTAATGTCCTTGACGAAGCAGTAAAAATTAATTTTTATTAAATATTGACTCTTAAGTGTATGTTGTTTTAATGTTCTATGTGATGAAATGGAAAGTCAGCATAAAACACTTCTGCTGCATATGAAAGCCCAACGGTTGCCTCGAGGAAAAGCACTTATGTGATTGAGGTGCAAGCTGAACTAGCCACTTTTTCCATGGAACATCATTTTTACTTGAAAGAATGACTGACCAATAAACTATGGTTATTCAGACTTAGGTATTTGGCAGACATGTTCTCAAAAACGACGAAAACGAGCCTGTCACTTCAAAGAAAATGACTGATGGTATTTGTTATCAATGATCAAAATTGAGCTTTCAAGCAAAAATTAGAATTTTGGAAAACTTCTTTCAGCCACCGTAAGCTTGACAGTTTCCTAATACTTGAAGAATTTCTCATGAGACCAGTGGAGATACTAACAAATATAATTTTTTGATATTATATAATGAAATGTGTCAACATTGGCAAGCTTTGCATAACTCAGTGAACTTACATTTCGAAATGATCAATGCACCACATTAAAATACCAAGCGTGGGTAAAAGATTCATTCAAAGTGCATGATGGACTAATGGATTTTAATGTACGAGTACAAAAAGTTCATAGAGAAAGTTTCAGATTCCACGTTGCCACTAACCTTTAAGAAACTCCACTTGTCGAGTTTTGGTGAAATAGCAAAGAAAAATAGCTGAAAAGGCTACTAAAATATTTCTTCCTTTTCTAACTACATACCTGCATAGGCCCGATTTTCTTCATTTACTTGAACCAACACATATGGCAACAAATTGAATGCAGAAGCTGATATGAGAATCCAGCCATCTTCCATCAAGCCAGATATTTAACAGATTTTCAAAAATGTAAAACACTGCCTTTTCTCACTAGACTGTTTTCGTTTTGGAAAATATATTTATTTTTATTAAAAACTTATTTATATTAACATGTAATGGTTTTATTATTTTAAAGGAATTAATAAATAAAAAATGTAAACACTGTTTTAATATCAAAAGATATAACCCACATAAACAAATATCTCTAGGGGTCCTAAATAATTTTGAAGAATGTAAAAGGGACTGAGATGAAAAAGTTTGAGAACCACTGGCCTAGAGAAAAAAACAGCCCCCAGAAGATGACCACATAAGTCAAGATAGAAAGACAATATATTTTAAAGCTGGAAAAAGTTTGAGGGGAACATAAAAGGTGCCTTTAAATATCTGAAGGGCTGACATGAAGAAGAGAGCAGATTTTTTTTAACTCCAGGGGGTCCAATCTAGGATCAGGAGGGAGAATTTCCCCTCGTTATACAACATTCTAACGAAAATGGTAGAATCAACTCTCTCCATTGTAGATGGGGAAATCAAGGCCCAAAGAGGTGATGTGAGTTGCCTGAGATGACAGATAGTGGCAAAGCCAAGATTAGAAACCAGTTCTCCAGACTCATAGTCCATAATCCTGCTATGAGGAGAGGTTCTGAGCTCTGTGTCACTAGCAGTGTCCAAAGAACGCCTAGGTGACCGCATGCCAAACTACTGTAGAATGTATTCCCACATCCAGTAGGAGACTGGCCCAATCTCAAAGGTGCCCTCTGCTCTGAGATGCTATGGTGCCACAGTTTTGATTCCAAGGAGAGAGTATCTGTCCACGATCTCCCAACTTGTTGTTGGTGTACTCCCTGAAAGAATTTTGAAAAACTGTCTCCTTTCACATGTTTTTAAACTGACACCTAACACTTCTGAGATATTATAAATATTAACATTTTAAAATAAAAATTATATACCACTCTTTTAAATATACTCAATGGCTTTTAATACTATATCAATTTGATATCAACCATCACCTATTAAAAAAATGGCATAAACAAGCTCTTAAGTCAAATCTTATTTCTTTCTCTACTTGAAACTGTATTTCCATTCTACTTCTCCATAGAATCTTAATATATTTTTATGCTTGAAAGTTTTAGTCATTAGCTTTTTTCATAGTTCTCTACAATAGAGTACAACTTATGTACATAAATTGACATTTAATGTTTTTATGTCCCATGACCCTAAGGCTTGCTAGTAAAAAAAAAAAAAAAAAAAAATTCTGGATTTGCTTATTGCAGCTACTAGTATATAACTGATCAATAAACATACCACAAATAATTATTAAACACAAAGGTAATTTTTTTGATTGGTTTCTTAATGTGATAGATAAGTGGGATTTATGGAAATTCCTAGACAGTTACATTTTGAATGGTCCATTTGTTTGATGCCCCTAAGGTTTCCACACCCTGAGAAAAAGTACCTCAAAAGATTCAGGCAGGCGAGGGGCGAGTCCTTCTCTTATAAAGGGGAGGAGGGCAATGTTGACAGGAAAGGTAGGAAAAGAAAATCGGTGAAGCCTGTCTTCAGGAAATGCAATTTTAGAAAAGCAACCAAAGGAAGCTAAAGATGTGGAAATTGATTTCCCGAAAATGCTCTCTGCTGTCATATCCCTTGGAAAGTTTCTGTGAACCCCAGGGGTGGCTGTCCTCCAGTTTTAACACTTTGTTTAAACGTGAAGTGGTATACACAAAGAAGCATTATTAAGAAGTATTTTGGTGTGAAAACTTCCAATATTAGGACGCCAAGGGAAACAGCCAGGAAGGATCCTGATGCTTCGACTGCAATATCCAAGGGGGCAATGACCAAAGAAACACAGGAATCATCATGTAGTATTTGCTGATCTTTAAGAATGCTTCCATCTAAGAGGATATATTCAACTCTTGCAGAAAAAAATTCCTTCATCTAACAATAGTGACACCAGCCTCAGGAAGTCGGACACCAACATCATTATCCCTTCGTGTCCACATACACATTATGGCTCAATTACATTTTTTCTTTACTCACTGGATTAAAGCGTATTTAAAAACAAAAAAAACTTTATCACTACATAAATGGAAAACTAGTATTACTTGTCATAAGTAGTGACCATAAAAATACACTAACGTTTTTTAAAGTTTGTCTGTGTAACACCTAAATTAACTTTGTAAACCACCAGGAGTATGTGGTCCTACTGGAATACTGGCCCAGGCTGTTTACTTGTTGCAAAGAACCTGGAGCCTTGCAGAGTTGTTGGGTAGAAGATCCTTGGGCACTGGGCCCAAGGCTTCCATCATGTTCAGATCTACTTCTAAAAGCCCAATCCATCCTTGATTCCAGGAAGCAATATCTCTAAACCATGACCATTCCATGAGCCGAACCTGGAACCCCAGGAAAACCAAGATGGCTCAGGGGATTAAGCGTGCGTCTGTCCAACTTTTGTCAGCCTCCAGGCTGAGGCGACTTCACTGGTCTTCCTCAAGGTCACACAGTGCTCCAATGTCATTAGTAGAATCAAGGAGACAAGTAGGGCAATCGTGGACCCATACACATTCGTAATCCACAGAGCGTGACAGCATACCCACTATGGGACAAGAAAATGATCACTAGCTATTTTGCAATCCTGGCTAAATGTTGCCTAAACATCATCAACTGTTATCATCTCTGCTCAAAATAAGCAATTAACAAACTAGAGGAAGATGTACAACATCTCCTAAACACTTTAAAATAACCAAACACCTTTCTGACTCTATCTACAAAGCTCCTCTGTTTTCCCATCTCTGTAGAATTTATACCCCTGAGGTTCTATTTGCCAGAGCTTTCAACGCTGGGAGCTCATATTTTGAAAAACTCTTTTATTTGCTTTCTATTTTTAAGGTAATATATAATCAAGAGGCTTAGTGATGTTGAATCTCTTTGAATCAGTAATTCCACTTCCAGGAATTGATTCCAAGAAAACGAATCAGACCTGTGCAGAGATTTACGTAAAATGATGTTCAGAGCAATGTTCTCTGTAAAAACAAAATATGCCACAACCTAAATATTCAGCAATAAGAAGTGGTACATAACAAAATGAAATGCCATTTTACAAAGAGAACCAAATGACGGGAACGTAGTCACAATATTATAGTCAGTGAAAACAAGATTCACTCTAGCATGTCCAGTATTATGTCAATTGTATATTTTTAAATGTAAATGCATAGAAAAATACTGGAAGTAAACATACCAAAATGTTTTGAGGATAGGAATATGAGTGTTTTTTTTTTCTTTGTACTTCTTTATATCTTCCTAAATTTCTAAAAGGAATAGATATTACCTTTATAACTATCGCACACACACACACCCTTAAACCTTTTGGCTCAGAAATTCTATTCCTAAGACTCTGTCCTAAGGAAACAGTATAAACTATGGACAAAGATTTATATATAAAATTATATATAAATAACTACATTATTTATAAGAGAAAAAATATATACAATCTAAAAAATTTCAACAATTGAAAAATGGTGAAAAAAATCACATTGTAACTTTGATATAATATTGTGCAGTTATTAAAAATGCTGGCTTTGAAGGATTTTTAACACAAGTTCTACTGATGTGATGCTGATGACTTATATACTGTTAAGTAAAAACACAGAACACAGCTCTGTGTGATTTTGGCTACAGAAAAATACAAGAGCATTGGAAAAGAAGGCAAAAGATGCTAAAATGTTAACAGTTGTGATTTATGCATGGTGAGATTATGGTGATTGGAAAACAAAAAGTTGAAAGAAGAAAATTAAAATTCTAGACTGGGCATATGTTACTTTTAAAATTTGAAAAGTAAGCATAAGAATAAAAAAATGTATACTTTATCAGTAAAAATATGAAATTACTGAAAAAGGGAGAAAGGAAAAGAAAAATTTCCTATAATTACAACACTAATCTAAAACAACCACTATTAACATTCCACTGTCTGCCCTTTTGGTCATGAGTGAGTGTGTGTGAGTGTGTGTGTGTGAGTTCATGTAAGCATCCGAGAGTGTGCAGGTGTGTGCATGTGAGTGTGTGTGTAAGTGTGTGTGCATGTTTGGGTTAGTGTGTGAGTATGAGTGTGTATGTGAGTCCCAACAGGCCCCTCAGGCTCTGTCCATAGGGATCAGTGGCTGAGCTTGGTGCCGATCACACACCTTGGGCTAATGGCCACTTACTAAATTAGAGCTTATACACAGGGCTGTGTCTGGAGAGAATGTTTAGGAATTTAGGAAGCCAAGGATGTCTCTCAAATCAAGGGTGAGAGCTCCAAAGTAGAGGCAGAAGGTGAATTCGAGCCATACTATTAATTCTGTTTGGGAACCATCTTCAGGTTCAAGTTAGGAGAAAGTCAGACCTAGAGACTGAGGTTTGTAAATGCCCTCCTTGCTCAGGCCAATTCTTCTTTGGGTGAGAGATCCAGAACCTTCCTTCCCATTGGCTTTCAATAAAATTCCTGGCCGAGAAGCAAGTAGTCGATGCTGCTTCAGCTAAATGCTTGGGTACTTCTAGATAGTTGACCTAAAAGGAGCTTCTGACAGTGCAAGGCAATTAATTCTAGTGGGGAGGAGGCCAAGAGCGCTCACAAACTTCCCCTGAGGTCAAAACGCTAGCTGGACAACAGTCTGGGGAAACTTTTGACAACTTTTAATGTTTGAAAGACAAGTCTGTGCAATAAGGAGCCCTCCCCAAGCTAAGGAGTGAAGCAGCAGACACAGGATTTGATCTGCTGATAAAGATTCCTCCTGAGGCAGGCTCGGGGACAGGGAAGGGCAGGTGGTGAGGTGAGAGGCAGCAGGCACAGTGGCAACGAGACAGGAAAGGAGTGAAGGCCCAGCACCTCTGAGTCCCACGTGAGTGAGGGCCTGTCTTTATATCCTCTGAGGATTATTTCAGGGCCTGAAAGATCATGTCAGGACATTCACTAGACACCCAGGAATAGCTCTGGGCTCCAGTCACAAGATCCGCCACCTAAACTCATCCCTTTCCCTAATGGTACAATCCTCCTTTCTATCTAACTGGGGAGACTGGGTCGACGTAGAGAAAATGCTGATTCTATAAAAATCTATGCCATGGGATGGTCAAGGTAGAGGGATAATTCTCAGTGCAGGAAAGGGGGAGAGGCAGGGTCCAATCCATCATTCAGCGCTCATGAAGCAACTACTTGTAGGACACTGTGCCCAGCACTGTAGGAACAAAGAGCAGTCAGACACAGACCCTGGCTCTGGGGAGTGATGAACACACCACCACTTGAGGGGCCTCAGGCCTAACACAGGTCCTTTGAGAGAAGGCTGGGCTGTATGGTTCTAGTGTGTAACACATTGGCTAGGAAAGTGAAGAAAGCTTGTTCTCTCCCTGGCCGTGCTACAGACTCACTGTTGTGACCACAGGATGTGTGCTGGGGGGGAATCCCCCAAGGGAATAATTCCAGCCCTCTGCAGGCCCTACCCCGGGGGCATTCCAGAACAGTGAACACGATGTTTGTGTCAAGGCTTTGGGCATAGGAAGGAAGGTGCTGGGTCCCTCATACAAAGCAGACTCGATCTGAACAAAGTGGGCACTGACTCAAAAGGAGGCAGTATGTGTGGACACAAGCCCAACACTGCTGAAAGAAACAGACTCCTTGTGCTTCTGCACCATGTGGCCCTAACTGCCTGCTTCGCATCACATTATTATGATTTGTACCGAGGAGGGCGTGGGGTGGAGGCGGTAGGGACAGGAGAAAGAAAACTCTCTGTGATTCCAGTAACATATTGTGTCCACGGCTGGACGTCTCCTGCCAAGTGCTTCGGAATTTTAGTTTTATGTCTCTCTGGGGACTACTGAGGCTTTTTAAGTCTGATGTTGTGAAAGATGATTTCCTGGTGACTATGGGACTTCCGTGCGGCTGCTCAGCAGGGCCTTCAAGACCCTTGAGAACATGTGGGGTCCCACAGCTGGGGGTAACCAGGGAGACAAGGGGCACAAGGAGTAAGAGACAAAGGTAGGTGATGAGTTATGGCCAGAATGGCCTCGTGAGCAGGGCCTGTGGGAGACGGAGGCAGGGACACAAAGCAGGAACGTCTCTGAGCACTTAACCCAGGGAGGAAGCTCAACCTGCCGCTTATTTCAACACGTGCATTGACACAGGAGGGGATGGCACAGGGAAAGCCAGGCTCAGAGGCTCTTCATAAAGAAGGGCTCAGTGTGGACGGGAGTGGAGAGAAAGTGTTTTCCGAACTGCTGCCTGACTTCAGTGATTCAACTGAGCCTGTTCTTTTGAGAGACAAGTTGCTGCTTCTGGTAAAGAGCGAGGAGGGGAGAGAAAGAAGTTGGCTATCGTTGGGCTTCAGAGGTAGAAGAGGCTGAGCATTCCTGTCCAGGGAGAGGCTAGCTCTCAGCCAGCAGAGTGCTTTAGACCTCTCCTAACACAGAGCAGGAACTGAGGCTCTCAGACTGCAAGAAGCAAACAATAGGGCTGTGGGAAGAGGTCAGCCCCCACCCCCCATACAAAACACCAGGATATCCCTCTCTCCTGTCTTGGGAGACACAGGGGAAGATGCAGAGAAGCTCTTAGCTCTGTGGATCAAAGGGAAGGCACGGGGCATGGGGCACCACGGCGCATAGACAGCTAGCTCCTTTGGTTTACAGCGCATCCTCGCTGGCTCCCATGAGAAGAAGAGCCCGCTGCCTGTCTGACGGGGATGGATGTCAGATGGTAGGAGTACGTGACCAAGAAGAACAGCAGAAGGAATACCAAGGGTGGCCAGTAAGGGACATATGCTGATCAGAGAGGAATTTAAAGAGCCTAGGGAAGGACAAAGTTATCAGATCTTGGTCCAGATGCTTTAGAAGGGACAGTTTTAAGTGAAAACCAAGGAGCCATATCTCTATCTAGAACTTAGCAAGGGCAATAAAACCACAGAAGCCTTAGCATGCAATGCTGTGGGGAAGTTAGGCAGTATGGCCAGAATCCCCGTAGCCCTTGGGTTGTGGCAGAGTCAGTGTTCACAGGCAAATGCCCAGGCCCCTTCCCCATACAGAGCCCAGGACAATCCACGCACAGCACGGAAGGAGACCCAGTCAGAGAGGCGTTCGAAAACACTACACCCTAGAGCCCTGGAACCAAGGGAGGGCCCTGCACGGCAGCCGCTGACTCTCTTCCTTGAGTTAGGGAAAGGAAGAAGGCGTTAGGTGACAGAGATTCCTGTCCTGAGGGGCCAAAGAACAGGAGGCCCACAGACATAGTGTGGGGAGGGAGCTGCGGCCACCAGGGACATAAACGTCCTCATGGAGACCTCGCCACTCAGCCAGGTGAGCTGGCTGCCGCCCACAGCCAGCTCAGCCAGCCCGAAAGTACTCAGACTTTCTAGTAACCATTTACTCACCCACCCGGCGGGTATCCAAACTCATGCCAAGTGAGTGTGCAGGCATGGATTTCATATATTGAATTGACTCTCTAAATGAATGTTAAGACAAAACAAGGCACCGGCTCTGTGGATTCTTATACATGCCCACAACACAGCACTAACTTCCTAAGCGCAAGAGAGAGGGCCCACCTGAACCTTCAGGGGAGGAAAAGGCATCACTTGGAGCCTTGATAGGCATGAGCCTGAGGGGGCCCTTTAAACATCCTAAGGCAGAAGTGAAGGCGGCTGGCTTTAGAATCAGGAGACTCAACTTCCCTGAAACCACCATCCACTTAGCACCTGCTCTGTGAAGGCCCTGAGCCAGAGGGCACCCAGAGTCGGGGAGGGTGCAGGAGGGGTGATGGCTGATGGGCACAAGGAGGGCAAGAAGTTATCCCCCGGCCTCAGACACCTGGGCAGGGAGGAGGCCAGGCAGGACCCATATCCTCAAAGCCCAGGCCGCACTATTTCAAAGCACAAAAAGCCACAGTGTTGAAAGAAGAAAGAGGTCACATCTGGGGCAGAGAAATTAAGAGAGCTTCATTCTGGGTAGGTCTAGAAGGTGGGCGAATGATCGACAAAGTCCAGTGTGCCTATTTATTTTATGACCTTGTTTCAAGGTCAAATCACCAGCCTGAGATTCTACGTCATCTGCCAAGTTGGACTTGATGTCTCCTTCCCAATTTCAGTTCCTTGGAAAAGCAGGTCTTGGTAAAGCCACGTACTATTATTACCCTCAGGAGGAATGCCAAGAACAGAGCTCTGAGATCTCCTGCCCCCGGATCTGAGCCCAGCCTGAGCATGCACAGCGGACGGCTTTGGCCAACTGCAGGCCCAGCCAATTCCCAGAGCTCTGGTGGGAATGTGTTTAACTGGATGGCACTAGCTTTGAGTGGGCCCAGAAAATATGTCATATGACAATTGTCAGACCAGCTCACTGCAGAGCCCTGCACCTGGCATAAACAGGGATGAGTGGAGGGGTGTCTGAAGGTGCAACAAAATTAGATTAGAGATGGAGGTGCCCTCTCAAAGTCCTAATTTTCTTTCAAGAACCAGTCCCAGTCTGACCCCCTTCTTCTAAGCCTTCACGTTGCTACCCATACCTGGATTGACTGTAGCTTTTGCATCGCTCCACCAGACTACCTGCATTCTAGTTGTCATGTTCATGCCTGCTTGTTTCCCACATGAGCCCTGGACCCTCTGGGCAGCACTCAGCATAGTATGTTGCACACAGTAAGTGCCCAATGATTGTTGTTTGTTTGGTTAAAGATTACAACGTCTCTCCGTTCTCTTCATCAGGCAATGAGAAGACCTTTCTGAAATCCTGTGACAGAGTGCTTTGAAGTTCCAGGTAAGATATTTTGGAACTGGGCAGTAGCCCCCACCCAGGAAGCAGGGACAGACTTCCTGAGGGGCTGTGAAGACTAGCCTGCAGTACAGCACCACAGGGAAGATTTGAGGGCCCTTTGCTCAGGCGTCCCTGAGACATCTCAGAAGCCCAGAGGCAATTTCATTTTCCTCCTGCCATTGCAGCCCCGACTCAGGCTTCCTCACCCAGTGTTGCAGCCCCTTCCTCCACTGTCACCTGCCCTAACCCTCAGATCCAGCGGAATGGTCTGAAGGACCTAAAGGTTGAGAAAACTGCCCTGTAGGACCTGAGCCTTTTCCTGGGACCTATTCAAAAGAAGAATATAAAAAGCACACAGAAGACGTACCGACGACTGTGTTTGGAAAGGTTCTGTGATGGAAATCTAAAACCCAGAACTGAAAGAAAATCTCACCTTTAACCACAAAGAGATTCAGTCTGATTCAGTGACTTGGAAACTGGTATCCAAAAACACCCCAGCCGGTGGGCTAGGAAACTTCTACCCTCCCACAGGCTGTGGGGCCTTCAATTGTCTCTCTCAGACCCACTGTGGGGTGGAGGGTATAAAACTGCCCAGGAAAGGGTATTCCTCCTCCTCCCACACCTCCTCAGGCTACCCGAATACTTATTTCCAGCCAGCAAAAGGGGCTTGACCATACTGACACAAAACAAAAGGGCCTTCTTGAACCTCCCAAGCGTGTCTGAGGGTGACTCTGCCGTCACCTGCCAAGTTACCTTACCCAACCTTGGCTTTCATCTCGGCTCTCTTTGATCACCCTCCCTCCAACGCACCCTCCTGGCTTTCTGTTTGTGTCTTCCTTAACAAAATAAATGCCCCTGGAACAGTTCTAAGGAATGACTAGCCATAGCAAGTCTAGATTCTAGCCAAGATCCAACCGAAGGTACAGACACGGGTATATCACAAGAGCACTGCTCTGGAGTTCGAGACCCAAGCCACCCACGCAGGCTGAGCCTGTTTCCCCATCTGTGGAACAGACCAAGAATTCCCACCAGAGCTCTGGTCAAGGGCAAGGGCAAACGGGGAACATCTGTCAAATGCATGGCCCACAGCAGGCATTCAGTTAACATCTGCTGAATAGGCCCATCACACCCCCGTGTGTCTTCCCCGGGGCCAGCCACCCTACACAATTTCCCTAGCCCCCCAGGTCTTCCCTTAAAAACAGGCTCCTTCCTTCCCCAAATATAATAACCTAGGAACTCTCCTTGGAAATCTAAAACACTTCACTGCCCCGGAGGCAACTGCAGGTGCTCTGAGGCCATCCAGGAGCAGTCAAAAAGCAGCATGGCAGAAAGAGCACCAGGAGAAGAATCCAAGGGTGTTACTTAAGTCATTTTTTTTTGGTCCTTATCTATTTTGGGTCTATTGCCCAGGACGATCTTAGTCTAAGCTAAATTCTGGCAATGGCATCCCTGAGATAGCCTTCCTTTGGGGGAAGTTCTCCTCAACTCTAAGTAGTTGGAACATTAACTCTGTTGGAGTCAGTTGGTAACCATCAACCTGAGGAAGAAAGCAGCATTTGACACAGCTACCCTTCCATCAGACCACCAAGCCACCTCTGATAGTGATGTTTCTACTGCCCATGGCATGGCTGCGAAGGAAAGGTCTGGTCTGAATTGACTGCACGAATCAGTTCCCCCTTTGCTGCCATGAACGGGAGAGTCCACAGCAGCCAGGATGACTAATTAATAACACTGGCTCATGTTTGCTGAGCCCCTGACTGTGTCCGAGGGACTATGAATGCTTTATGCACATCACCTCATCGTGTTGAATCTTCACCACAATTATATGAAGTAAGAACTATTGTTGCCCCATTTTACAGATGAAGAAACAGGCTTACTGGCATCAGGGGACTTTCCAAGGTCACGTAGCTCTTATAAGTGGCACTGGGATGCAGAACCAAGTCTGCCTCCAGCCCCAGCAAAAGCCACTAGGCTCTAAAGAGCCAGAAGGAACCCAGTAGGTAACTCACCTGATAGGAAAGGCCATCCTTCCGGGGGTTGAGGCCAATCTCCTCCATGGATGGGGTGTTCATCATCACCTCAGTCATCTCGGCTGATCTCAGATAGTCAGGGCTGCCAACAAACCCAGACCAAAAGTCAACAAACACACGCACTTTCACATTCCTACTCTCGGTGCGTTCTGCTGTTAGATCAGGGGGCCGTCTGGAGGCAGGATGAGAGGTGTTCAAAACAGAACTCTCAGAAAAACAAGCTCCCCCACCCTGAGGAAGTGCCTTGCGAGCCCAGAGCATCAGGGCTCTCAGCGTCAACTGACAAAGCCCATTGTCTGAAAACCTCCCTGGCAAATCTCCTCTTCTCTCCTCTCCTGTGCTAGTCCACACCGGCACAGAGCCACTCTGGATTTTCTTTTAAGTGACAGAACTAGAAAAAAATGAAACAGTAGGTAGTTGAGTCTGTCTGTCTATATTAAAACCAATGCATCTCTTCTCCAGGGGCACTGCATATTATTATTATTACATAATAATACCAGGTAAACCTCAGGGGAACAAAGTCCAATAATGTTGCCTTCCTAAATTTCTCTCTGTCTCTCTAGTGTTCCTTTTCGCAAAATGTCCTACTTAAAGCCCCAAGGGGTCAGCTTTCTGCAAGCTTCACATCTGCCATCCAACCCCTTTCTCTAGCCCCAGCCACAGCAGCTGCAAGCTCACAGCTTGAAAAACATCCCCTGGATTAAAAGCCTTAAGGATGCCTGGACTCTGATTGCAAAGGAAATTTCCAAAGGGGCCAAGCTGGCCCACCAATGGCTGACATGTGAAAGTGCTTTGTACTCTGCAAGCAGGATACAAATGTTCCATTATTCTCACACAAGCCATGGGCACATACAGGGTCCTGAATGCATAATGCCAAATAGCACATACCAGAGTCAATGCCCTCGCTACGTAACACCCAATATTTTCACCATCATGCCTTTACACATGGTTAAAAAAAAAAAAAAAGTGGGGTAGGATTTAGAAAGACTATATCTAAAGAAACAGGGGTACCAAACTCTTCTTCCTTTTATGGTGACTATATAGGGTAGAAATGGCATTGGATTTGGAAACAGAAGCAATAGGTTCTGATCCAAGCTCTGCCACTGAAGAGCTGTAGGATCTTGAACAAGTCACGTAACTTCTCTCAGCCACAGGTGCCCCCTTTGTTACCAGGATGCTGATAACACATATCTCATAGTTATGCTAAAGAGCTAACCTCTGGGAAACAAAGCACTGCAAACCATGCAGTGCTAATCAACTATAAAATAATGCCAAACCTAATTTCTCAGGGAATAATAACCCTGATGGGCCCTAAAACCCACCTTGGCAAATTTTGAGTGGCCAGGGGCACAAAGCTTCCAATAGCCTTCAAAGTCTCACCCATATGGCACCTGGCTGCTCACATACCACGGAGGTGGGAGGGAGGGGACGCCTAGAAGGAGAGGGGTATGCGAGCCTCAGGGGTGGGGGAATTTTTACTTTGTTATGAGAGTTTAGTCTCCTCTGTAAGCAGAGCCAAGCTGGGACAGGGGAAGGGAGACTAAGGGAAGATGCTGGGCTTCCAGGTAATTTTAGGGGCAGGAGCCCGGACTCCAAAGGTAGTTTCCTCCCAGGTCATGGAAAGGCTGCCGCCGACCTGCAAAGAATTGGAGCAGAAGAGCGCCCACAGGTCTCTCGCCAGGCTCTTTGCCTGATGTAGGGGCGCTCGCTCCTCGCTCCGGGCTGTGACGCGGACCCGAAAAGTTGAAGCGAGAAGCATGAACTTTCCGATTCCTGGGCTGAGCAGGACGGTACCAAGCTAGAGCCTGCCGGGCCGGACTCTCCTCGCCTACACCTGAGAACGCGCTCTGGGGCCGCCAGCGCTCACCCCCCAGGCCGCTCCTCCTCTTCCCCAGCGCAGGAAGGAAGCAGCAGCCGGCGCGCAAGTCCCAGCGGCTGGGGGCCTCGCTCCGCAACCAGCTGGGCGCCCGCGGCGCATCCCATCCAGTCCCGATCCCCGGTCGAGTGCAAAAATCCTCTGCCACCCAGCCGGCCCGGGTTCTGTCCAGCCGGACCAGGCGACGATGACTCCTCTCCAGCCCGGGTTCCCACAAAGGCGCGTCGGGTTTTAGGGGCTATAGAGAGGAAGAGGATCGAGAGGGAGCAGCGTGTGCTTGCGCTGCTGCTTGTGGCTTCTCTTGGGTTACATGTGGGGAGAGCGTTTTTCCCCCACCCCTAGGAGCTCTGCAAACGCCACCGCTGCACCAGCTCAGCCCGCTGCTGCCGGCCTCGACGCCGAGACTTGCATGCAAACAAAAAGAAAAAGGGGAGGGGCCGGAGGAGAGCAGGAGCCCCCCTGCGCCAGGCGGGGCGCGCGCCTTCTGCAGCCCTCTGCATAAGGGATTTTATTAGCGGGGTTCAGGCGTGACCCCTGGTTCTCCCCCCACCCCACCACCACCATATACACACCCTCCCAGCCGTCACTTAAGTGAGGGCTTCGAGTTCACTTCCTTTGTCTGGATGTTCTCAGCACCACCTCCCCCCCACCCCCACCTTTGCAACCTTGACGTTGACTCCTGCACCGGCCGGGGCGGCGGGTTAGTGCCAGGCGTCCGCGCCACCAGGTGCCCTCGCACCCGAGCCGGCACGAGCAGGCGCCTGGGCCCCGCAGCCACGGCCGCGAGACGGATGCCCGCCCAGGGCGCAGGATACTCACCAGTGAATGGGGAAATATACAGACATGAAGTCCTAGGGGAGGCTGACCCACGCCCTTGTGATTTAAAAACGGTCACTGCGTCCCGAGCAAGGATGTCACGGGCGCAGACAGGAGCGGCAGGCAGGGAAGCAGGCGGCCGAGTGCGGGCACTGGGCGTTCGCCGGTCCGCCTTCCGGAGACAGACCCACTGCCAGCTGCGTCGACAGAGAAGACGGAGCTCTCCGTTCTCCACCGAGCTCGCGGCCCCACAAAGAGCCCGGGAAGCCGTATTTATAGGGGCGGGGGCGGGGCTTGGCCCCAAGAGCCCCGCCCTCCCTCGCCCACTCCTGGAATAACGTCACCAAAATCATGAATGGCTTCAGCGCTCGCAGCAACTGCCGGCGACGGCTCGGGGGCGCGCTCGGCCCTGCTCCCCGATGGCTGTGGTTTGCTGCAGCTTCCAGTCTGGCCCCCTCCCCACGACTCACACACGCAGACACGCGGGGGGACACGCGCGCGCGCACACACGCACGCACCGGGCTGAAGTTCAATGTCAACGCTGCTTCGCGCTTAAAAACCCGCCGGCGTCGGCGACCCCCTCGCTGCACACACCCCGGGGGACTCGGGGGCAGAGGACTGTGGCGTGAGGAGAGCGCTGGGGCCGGCTCCGGACCGGACCGCTCGGCGGCCGCGCAGTGCCGGCGCGGGGCGCCATCTCTCATCCAGTGCTCTCTTTTGCACCCAGTCGCTGCCCACACCTCGGGACCCCTCTTCAGCGTTCATCCTTCAAACTAGGCCTCTCCCTGGCATCCTCGGCCGCGGCACCTCGATCGCTGCGTCCGAGGCGCGTCTCTTCTATCCCGCGCAAGCTGCGTGGAAAAGAGAGCACAGCTGAAAAAGAGGCGGTGGGAAAGTGGGAGGGGACGCGGATCTGGGGGACCGAGTGCCCGCGGGGGTTGCGTTAGCTTGCAAGGGGCTGGTTTGCAGCCCTGAGAACCGTGGAGGGTTTTATTTGTGTGAGAAAGGATGTTGTGTCGTCGTAGGGTTTTTCCATCGGACACATAGACACACCGCCGGCGGCGCGGGGCAAAGGGTGCGGGTGGGCGCCGCGCAAGCACACCTTCCCAGCCTTGGCTCCCAGATCTACTCCAAGGAGGAGAAACAAAGAGCTTCAGCCGGCCCCCTCCCACACTGCCCGGGAATTGCAACTCCCGGGGTCTGTCCAGGCGGTCAGGCTGCGCAGCCCCCAGAGCCGGGATGGGAGTCTGCCCCTCTGTGGCTGGAGCGCGTTGCTTCACATCTCGACTTCAAAAACTCCTGTAAAATGGCTTTATAATCCTGCCCTATGTGTGTATTGGGGACGGAGGAAGTGTGTGTGTGTGCCGGGGGGGGGGGAGGAGGGGGGTCAAAAACAAGGCAAAATTGAATGTGTTTTGAAGTCGGTCAGCTCTTTGAAAGAGTGACTGTATTGCATCCATGTGTATGTGCTTACAAGTGGAAACACATAAGCTTGTCTCAGGTAAAGGATGACAGGATTAATGGTGAGGGTTTAACAGCGGCAGAGCCGTGAGGAGGCCCTCATAATTTTCATCGGCCCTCCTAAGCCAACTAAAATAAAAGTAATCGATAAGAATTGATAAGGATGATTAAATTAAAAACAACTTTGATAGTTTTAGTCAACCATATATACAACCTGAATAAAAACAGTATACTTCCTATGAAAACGCAGCTTCAAGACAAGCCCCTTAGTTGCTCCCTCCAACCAGAAAAATTCAGGAGCTTCTCCCCACCCCCACCCCACAAGATAAATCAGAAATTGATTTGTGCTGCCAAGTACCATCTCCACTCTGCTTCTCCAGAGGTAGTGTCCTGATGGAGGGTGATGCTTCTATGGACAGGTGCTAATGGGGGATGCTCCAGGTGTGGGGTTATGCTAACAGGGGGGCTGTTGTGCATAGGGTAGGGAAGCTGCTGGAAGTCTGAGTATTGTCATCTATGTAGCCAAAGGAGAAGCCGATGGCTGAAGAGCTGGTTTCCAGGCTGGACTTTCTGGGTCTCTTAGACAAGATTGCCTGAGCTAGGCCCCCGGCAAACAGGACTGATGCCTTCTGCCATCTCTCCCCAGAAGCAGTCTCTGGCAAGGCCTGTGATGAAAGACCATCTTGCCCCTTTTGCATACCAACAGCCTGCATTACATATTTGTGATCATTGTTTTGTGAAACTTTCAAAGATCAGAAATCTTCCTCCCCACCCCCATGGCCTCATTTTGGGGAAGAGGATGGGAAGTAAGGCCTTTGCCAGCAGACATCTGGCCTCCGGAAAGATTCCCTACATTGGAGAACATTAATGTAATTACCTGAGGCCTGCTCTTGGGGAAACTTTGTATTAACGTCCTTTTAACTAAATTTCACCTCTGTCAGTAAGTTGGAATGGAAAGCAAGCCTTGGGTTGTGACCCCAAATCTACACTTTCTGTTTCCCCCCTGGGACCACTGTGACACATTCATTCATTTGAAAATATGGCAGGCATGGGGCTTAACTTTCATACAGCTAGAACAAATATGCTATTTCTCAATCATAATACTTTATATAGTACCTTGCATTTTTTCAAAGCATTTTGATCTCGGCTTTAATGTAATAAGATTAACATAGCACAAATGTTATGTTATACATATACATTTGTATATGTATGTGTATACATAACATATACAAATATGCAAACTGAGGCTGAAATAAATGAGAGGACTTGCCAAAGCTCACACAGCTATTCTGCTGCATTGCACTGGGTCACTGCATTTCCTTCGTATCTCTAAAGACACAGGGTATTTGAACATGCAGACTAACCATTTCTTCCCCAAATCCTATGAGATAGGTTTCGTCCCTACTGCCTTAGAGTAAATAAAGAAACAGAAACACATGCAAGTGAAGCTACGTAGAGCCCCGGAACCTTAGAGCTGAAGAGCCCTTCCAAATCACCGTGTCCAGTCTCCTCGTTTTACAGGTGAGAAGACACCTAGGAGATTAAGTGGCCTGTCCAAGGTCGCCAGGCTGTTAAGTGGTGTAGTTGGAACCTGAACGCAGGGCTTCAGACTGACGGTCAAATGTTCCCTCCACTACAACCCTACGCCTTGCAATGAACTTGCCAGAAGTCAGCAGCAAAAGTCATATGATCTGGACTCTCAAATCCCCCCTAGTCCACCACCAGCATTTATTGAGTATTTACTGTGTGCTGATCAGTGAACTAAATAGCCCTCTACATTCCCTGCCTTCCCCCACCTTTGTTCCCAGGAACTCAAGGATTGAATTGCAATTCTGCTTCAATAGAAATCCAGGTGTAACCAGAACTGCCTTGCTCTCCAACATTACATAAATCCAGTTTCCCAGCTCCTTCTCTCTCTCTCTCACCTAAAATAAGAATTAAAAAAAGAATGAAGGTGCTGTGCTTTATGTCTTATCAGAGTCACCTCAGGCGCCGCTGTGCTATATACACAGGACATGTAGCTAATTCTTCACGGAGTAAAAAAGGTCTCCATCTTAATTCATTTAACGACATATTCCCACACTTGATCTCCCCTCTGGCTTGCAAAAAGACAGTATTGCATTTAATTTGCCTAGTAGTGGTTAGCTATAAGGGACTTTACGCAGTAGCTGTTTGCTAAGGTACACTCATATCGGTGAGCACATTTATGCCTCCCAACAACTTTAAGACATAGGCACTATTGCCCCATTTTGCAGATGAAGAAAGAGAGGCTCTGAGAGGTTGAATAACTTGGCCATGACCACATAGCTCTCAAATGGCTGACCTAAAATTTGACTCTGGAGCTTGTTGGTTCTAAAGCCTATGTTTTCCCCACAATACTGCACTTATTCTGACCTCTTTGGTTTTATTTGTTTGTTTTAACAGCTAAACTATAAACTGAATACAAGAGTGTTGGTTCCAATAGCAAAGACCAGGCCTACTGGTGTCCATCCAGTGGGGTAGGGCTGGCAGAATACATACATTTCCCACCTTGGGATTCTGGGAGCTTCTTAAAGATATCAGTCAAAGGGTTAGGGTTAAAAAAAAAAGTGAGTAAGAGAAGGGGAGTTTCTAGCCAATTTTTTGGTGAAACTCATTTGAGTACATAAGAAATCTGAAAGGCAAGAATGTGTGTGGGTTGATGTGAGGATGAAATGAGATAATGTTATGAAAACACTTGGTAAGTTGGAAAGCACTGAGCAGATGCATGGCTTGTTTTTAAGGTGTTTGGGGGAAAAGAGGGGTTTCAGCAGAGTTGATTGCATCTGCTTCAGTTTTTCACTCATTTCAACCACAGACTGCCCCATTTCCCCCTGGAGCCCTTGTCTGAAGTTTCCAGCTTTTGGGGAGCAGACATCAGAGGCAAGTATTGAAACTCTGCCTGGTGGGCACTGCTGTGGTCCCAGTGTCCCAGCCTCTCCCCTCACACCCATGAGCTCCTCCTAGCGTTTTTGGTGCCTCCCAGCAAGAGTTCAGCTGGGTTCTGGACACACGATGAATGAGCGAGGCCTGAGAGTGCAGGCATGCTTTCCCACCTTGGCCTTTAGGGAATTAGCAGTCCACAACACAGAGCAACCCAAACTCACTGGATAAAATCTTCTGCCTTCGACTGATTTTGCTATAAGTCCTCAGACAAGTTGCATGACCTCTCTGTGTCTCAGACTCCTAAAGCAATAAAGCAGACAATAGACATCTCTTTTTAGCTCCCAGGGTGCTAATAAGACTGAGAGAAATTGCTTCTATAAATGCTCTGCAACCCAATACCAAGCCTGTGGATTCTCTTGCCATGCACCATCTCAGGAGGAGCCTCCTCTTTCTGCCCAGAACACTCTCACCCACAAAAGAAGCCTGCGATCTGGCAGCCCATGAACTCTTGCCTTCCCAAATACCAAAGAGATCCAGACCTGGCTTTTCCTTTATTTCTGTCCAGAGGCCTTTAACCAAAGGGAATTTTCAGAGAAAAAACTCTATGGAATCTTTAGGGTCCAGGCTCTTAAAAGAAAACACTAAAACTGGAACCAGTTCAAGGCTCTTGTGTCCAATTAAGGAAGTAGTCACATTCCTGTCTTAGCTCTGGCTCTCGTGTGCTTTCTCTCTTTCCACATCTACACAGGAATGCACTTTAACAGCCAGAAAAGAGGTTACTATCACCAGGACACACATCGTATAGCAGAGAGCTCCTCAGGGTGGGCTCCCACAGGCTGATACCTTCCCCGAGTCAGACAAAGAGCAGGGACCATGGAACAACCTAAATTCCCTTCATACCACTCCCCTCCCCCTATTTCATCCACAACTCTGGACCAGAGAAACTCCACGGTACCTGTCGGGTTATGAAAAAAAGAGGAAAACACTTACAGCAGTTTCTTGTGAAGAAAAGCACTTTCAGTTTTCTTTTCAAATCTACAGGATGTCAGCTAGCTTCCTCCAGGGGCAGCTGCGTCCCTGCTGATTTCACACCCACTGCTCCTCCTTGGAGGAGCACGCAGTGAATTATGCACCGGGGTGCAGCTCCTTCTGAACGCTGCTGCCAACTCCGTAACCCAAGCTAACACCAGCCTGCTGGAGTCCCTGGTGTACTTCACACCCACATGGTGCCCAGCCTTGGGATCAGATAGCTGGGTGCATATTACACCTTCCTGCCCTTTCCACAACAATTCTACCAAAAGGCATTTAGCACCTACTGTGTGCCAGACGGTGGTGGTTCCAAGGAGAACTTTAGTTCTCTCCCATCCCCATCACCCCAAAACCATCCCAGATAAACACACACTCGAAGTGATAACAGTGTGTCTGCCAGGCCAACACAGCTTTAAGACAAATTCCCTAAACTGCTTTAGTGATCCCCTAAATAATCATCAAGCCGAGTGAAAACAGCACACTTGCTATGCCAGCTCAGTTTGCATATAAGACCCCTAGCCTCCGCCCTTCCTATCAGATTTGCTGCCCCCGAGTTCCTTTTACAAAGAAATCAGGGGCTGCCTCTGGGGCTTGGCATGGTGTCTGTCACTGGGGAGACTGGGAGGACCTGATGCCAGCCCCCTGTAAGACCATATGATAACTGCTGTATCAGAGACTTGTGACCATAGGAGTGGTATGATCACTCTTGTCTTGGGGAGAGGGGTGCTGACCACCAGAATATAAGCCTGTAAGGGTAAGGACTGAGTCTATTTTGTTTGCTACTGTACCTCCACCACCTGGAAGAGTGCCAGGCACACAGGCACTCTTTCTGGCACTCAAGAAACATTTGTTGAATGAATGATTGAATGGTACCAGGAGAAGCTAAAGGGAAAGGATGCCATTGAGCTGGCTTCAAAGGATGGGTAGAAGCCAGAGAAGGTCAATCCTAGCAACAAGAACAGCATAGGCGAAGGCCCAGGAGTGAGAAAGTGCCAGGCGTGTGCTGGGAACTAGGAGGGAGCGGAAGAATCTAGATCTCAGGAGAGGGCACTGGAGAGGGCACAACTGCAAGTCTGCATGCTAAATGAATACTTATTTGTTAGCAAAGTCTTATTTGTCAGTTGGGCTCTGCAGAAGGGACTGCGCACCGAATTTCCAGCAAGAAAAAGTCTGTCACTGCTATGAGCCAAACCAATCCGATTTTCCTCACCTCTACAGATTCTGAGCTGATACCGGCATTTCTCCTCCAGTTAGGTGGGGCCCAAGCAGAGGTGTTAAGTAGGTCAAATTGAGTTGATGTGAAATGTGTCTTCTGAGACTTCCCCTTTCCATGCCCTATTGTTTCACACCTCTCTTTGACCTGCCCCAGGCACCCACTGATCTCAAGAAACTAGATGCTTCCTTCATAACAGCCTCCCAAGCTCCCAAACCCCATCCTTTTCTTTTCCATTGAAATGGCCATCCTTCAGCTCCCTAAACTCAGGCAGCTGCCGGGCAAGCGAACTTGATCTGACAAATAAATTCACACTATTGTGAGAATGACATGCTCGCAATACCTCCAGGGCCTCCGTCTGGAGTGGCATCTCACGCAGCGTAAGTGGGTGAGAGGGAAGATCTCTGTGGTCTCAGAGGCTGACGATGGTGGATGGTAGAAGTCTGAGGGGAAATCGGGCCATGGTAAGACAGAGCAAGAAGTGAGCCCCTCAGAAGAGCTGGTGTAGGTGCAACCAGAAGACACACATATAAAATGACTTTCCACATCAGTCACAGCCCTTCTGGAGAGATCTGACTGGAATCCTTGATCCCAGCTCTAATCTGACGACGGCACTTGAGTGGATTAACTCCAGTGATCAATGGGAGAGGGGTAAGAAAGGTCTCAGCAAACCCTTTTCTTCCTCTTTTTACTAAGAAGGGACAGAGCTTCAGACCACAGGGGATTCCTCCAAGTGGGCCCGGGCACCCAGCGCCCTTTCCCAGGCCCAGGCCAGGGAGAGCAGCCCAGGTGTGCTCCAGGAGAGGTGGCCCTGCTCTCACTGAAGAAGTCCCGCGCCAGCCTGAGCAAAGCCGATGACAAGTCATGACAGTGAGAAAGGCCAAATGCCTTGCCACCAGCTTAATGAGGCCCTTGGGGCAGCGGAGGCTTCCACAGAGGGTTTCTAAGCCTAATGAGCAGATGGAGTGGCACATTCCCGGCTCGGGCAGGAGCCTCGCCAGCGACTGAGGACAGTGGGGCACTGGCTGCCCACACCTCCTGCCCTGACATCTGGAGCCTGCATTGCAGCAGGATCCTTGTCTTGCTCTCCCCACCCGCCCTCTGAGCAGGCACCTGGCTGTCCTGTTCCTCTTCATCCAGGCCTCCTCTTAGGAAAGGAAAACCAGAAAGCTGGAAGGAGATTCTCGAGGCGGTTTTCCAACTTCATTCTTTAATGCTCCTGATGTTACTATTGAAAAAAGCTAGAGCCTTACGTGTGTTCGAGTCCTTCTGGAGGTTGGGGGGCATTCCCCTCTCCTAGCCACCTGCTCTTTTTAATTTCTGAGTGGTTGAGGAGTGCACCAGTGAAAGCCTTGACTCACTTTGCTTGCTCCCAGTTCCACCCTAGAGAGGGTCCCCTTCACACACACTCCCCAGGGCTGTTCTCATTTTATTGCCTCCATCGCCAGGACCCTAATCTTCCATAGTGCTTAATAATGCCTCCATTTAAAAAGAAGAAAATATAAGGATTAATGAATTACACACCAGATCTAATGTTGTCTGACATTGTTAACAAGAGAATGAACAGTTCTCTTCACTTGTCTGGCCTCGGTGTACTCATCTGTAAAATGGGCCTGATCTTCCCCGCCCTCAGCTCATCGCACAGTAAGGTGTAATAGCGGCAAGCCCTCGGCTTTCTTGGCAGAAAGGTGCAGTATTAGATTATTCTCTCTTGGATCTGCTTGAAGATGAGCAGTAAGAAGAAGGGAAAGTGAAACCCACATCAATTACTTCATTTTGTTGCTGGTTAACAGGAAAACATAGCAAAGATAGCAACTCTCTCTTGGTTTCTGAGAAAGAGGGTCCAGGCCAGTTCTCTTGAAGAGATGGATGCCAAATCTAATAGTTGATATCCCATCTCTCCCTCTTTCCAGCACATTTTTGGAGTATTCGCTCTGGGTGCTGCACTTGCCCACCTTGGCTAGAAGCACACAGGTGCGTGAGCTGCTGCACACCTGTGGCAGTCCAGGGAGATTACACTGGCTCTCATTGGCAGGCACACAGTCTCCCACCTTGACAGCCCGCCCTTCTACACATGGGGACACAGGCATCTTAAAGCTACTTGTTCAACAAGGAACATTAAGAAACACCCTGGTGTCGAGTGTCAGCAAGTCACCCAGGTCTTCTGTTGTTCCTGGGACCTCCACATGTCCACACAGGCACATACACTTACGTGCCAGGGGCATTTTGGCAGTTGAACGAGTGCTCTGTTTTTTGGGTCTAAGGTAGGGAAATAACACTGACCTCAATCCAAGTAGAAACAGAAACTTCTCGTCCAATTCACATTGTTTTACCACCTTTGTTTGTGTTTGGGTATTTGTTATAAGCAGCAATGAACACCTCCCAGGACTTCAGGGGAAACAGGTGTGAGGGCCTGGTGTGATTCCAATATCTCTAGCATTCTCCTCCTTCTGTTGAGCAATGACGGGGAGCAGCGGTGGCGGGGGGGGGGCATCACTGTGATAGGAGCCAGCACAGGGATCTGACAGTAAGAAAGGAGGGGGTGAACTGGAGAAGGGGAGGTCAGCAGGGAGCTGCCGTGATGGCCCAGGAGGGAGTGGTGTCCACGGGAGGTGTAGATGATGAGAGGTGAGGGCAGTGCAAAGACGAGCCTTCAGAACTCATTGTTTGGATATGGGAGCAGAAGGGGGAGGGAATTGGAAGAGGCTTGGAGTTCTTGAGCTTGGGAAATTAGAAAACTGGCACCATCCCCTGGAAAAGCACAGTCCGGAAGGGGCTGGTTTGGGGAGAAGAGGGTCATATCCATTTTAAATGAGTGGGGCTTCCATGTGATGACTGCGTATTGAGTTGCAGCTGTGGCTACAAGTGCTGTCATACCACCCATGCTCGTTGTTTCTCTCGCTCCTGGGTCCATGGTGGCTAAGGCTTCTGTTCTGAAGGTCGTGTGCCTAGCAAGTCTCTGTGCCGTGGGTGCTTCGACGCTGTTGCCGATGGGTTCTTCAGAGGCAGATGCCGAGACGGGGTTTGGGACCAACATTGTTGAAAGGAAGGGGGAAGAAGCAGGCCTGGGAGCAGAAAGAAGTCTAATTGAAATGCAAGCTCAACAAATCTCCGGCAATCCTATGGGGGAGCTTTGGAGCAAATATAACCTGTCAGAGTGTCCTGCATTCGGACAAAAGCCTGGTCCTTTGTTCCCTGGTCTCGCTCAGTCTGCAGTGTGGGCTGTCCTGTCCTGCGGGAGGGCATATCTTGGGAGAGGCGGTTCTCTTTGGCTGAGGCCGACCTCGAAGGAGCTGACAGCTGGAAGCAGTCGGCTGACCCCCTCACCACAGCTGGGCAGCAGGTCCTCCCCTGAACGGGGATCTGGGTGGCACATTTCCCTTTCTACCACAGACCCCAAAGCCTACAACACTGCTTTATTGCCTCTTTGGTTTGTCATGCATTGAAGAGGACCGCAGCCGGGAAAATCCTCAGGGAAGGGACAGATTAGATGCTAGTCCATCTTCTCCATTTTGCAGGCGACAGAACTAAGGCCCAGAGAGAGGAGCTGCCTTTCCTCAGTTCCGACAGTTGGCGAATGGTGAACTTAGGACCAGCCCTTGGTCCTCTGGCTCCTCTGCCTGAGCTTGCCAGAGAAAGGAGACTGCTCTGTGCCCAGCAGGTCGTGGCGGCAAGACCGTTGCTTCCAGCCCATGGATGGGCTACATGTTGTGCCTTGTCTTCCCCTTCTGCAGGTTTGCTGGGAGCACTATGGCCTCATTCTCTAAAGCATTAAGTAAAGACCTGGGGAGCAGACTGAATTCAGATTCCCAGAGAGGCAGGGCTCAGGGGGGCCTTAGAAATCGGCCCGTCAGATTCCCTAAGCAGTTCCTTGCCTCTGATTTTTATCCTGGGATTAAGCCAGCTCAGCAGGGGTCATTCTGGAGTCTTCCATAATTGCTCTCGGAGGACGAGACATTGGCATGGCCATCAGCCTGCATTGGGGGTGTTATAGGAAACATCCCCATGAAACCACCTGTGGGGTTTCCCATAGAGCCGGTGTTGAGGACACACATGACATTCCCCTGTGTCTTCTGATTCTCCCCTATGAGGCCCCATGGGGAGCCTCAGCGTCAGGAATAGATGCACTTGTCTGAAGCAACTGCCTTGTTTTTTGCCTCAGGGGTGCAGTGAGTGCTGTACGTGCTTTTCTTGCACTTTTGCTTTTTAGGCTAGGAAGTCGGAGCTTGATCTGAAGATACCTTAGTCCAAGTGCACGGGACCTTAGAGTATTTGATAGAGTATTAACCACATCAGGCTTTATCCTTTTCTACCTTTTATTTTCCCTTCCCCCCCATTTTCTCTCTTCTTATTTTTTTTTAACTTTGCTCTGTTTTATGTGGTTTCTGTAAAATCCCTCAAATGCTTTCTAGAATGATGTAATATGTAAACAACAATAGTATATATGACTTCTTTGGAGGCTTTCTATTTGTCTCGGGCCTTGCTGCTCTGAGTCTTTCCTTCTGTGTAACAACTTCCCAGGGATGGCATTGTAATGGACCTCCAGGAGGGCCTGAACCTGGCCTTCCCCACTCTGCAGTACAAATCATGGTCGCATCTTGGGACCACGGTGGATGAGGTTCAAATGCTGATGGAGTCGTGGAGCCACCTGACTTGTTGAGTGGTCACCAAAATTCAGGTCTTCCAAGGGTCTTAGGGGGAGTCTCACATTGTTCCCACTTTGCCCTGTGGAGGACGTGGCCAGGACCAGCCAGTCCGGCTGCCTTTCTCCTTAGGACCCAGACGTGACGCAAGTTCATGCCTGGAAGCTGTCTGGGTTTTTCAAGGGCACATCACGGTTCTTCGAGGTATTTAAATATCTCCAGGTGGGTCTGTCCGGTTATAATTGTCTTCTCTTTGGTGTTTCCACAAGCTGGGGCCTTTTATTTTTTTTGTTACAATCCTTAATGGCCCTTAAGAGACATTCTTTCCAAGCTGACACATCAAAGCATCTGCTCCTGGTATGAAGAATCTCAAACGGCATGTCATAGGGGTGGACACATCAGCACAAGAGGGATTTGAAAACTAGACTTGCCCACCTTCCTGAGCAACTGTCTCTATTGAGGCCAGGGCTTACTAGGGCAAACATTGATTCCAGGATTCCTGAATTGCTGTGCTTGCCGTGGCCATTCTGTACTGAAGGAATTACTCATTCCCGGGAGTTGAGAGGGCCAATAGGCACAAGCAGACAACGCCCAGTCCTACCATGGGGTGTTTATCGTCCTTCGTCTTTGGGTTATTTCAGATCACTGGGAAGGAGAGGGAAGGTGGTAATGAAATCTCTTGGAAATGACAGGTATAGAGCACAAATTAACCTTTCTTAGCATCAATTTCCTTGCCTGCCGAGGAGGAGACGAGGATAATAACAGCCACCTTGCAGAGCTGCTGTAAAGAGTAAGAGAGTGAGATGACAGAAAACACCTGGTAGCACGCCTGTCACAGAGTCACATGGAGCTCCTTAAATGGCAACTATTTCCACTGTGTAAAATGCACACAGCCATCTGACTGTTAAGACTTGGCTCGCTCACAGTGTGGTCCGTAGACCAGCATCATTGGCATCACCCTGCAGCCCTGTAGATATGCAATTTCTCAGCCCTGCCCCAAGCTGTTGAATCAGAAGCTGCTTAATGAGATCCCCAAGTGACCATATGCACATCACAGTTTGAGAATCATGGAATTAAGGGATGTCAATTTTACCTTTGAATCTGGTGGATTTGATGGTGTTTCTTTTGGCAACCAACAGACAGTCAGTAAATGAGTCTGTCAATCAAATCCAGGCAATATTTATCTAACACAGGCTGCTCCCGGGCCAGTCTAGCTCTGTGGTGGCCCTGGCCAGCTTGCGGCTCACCCTGCTCACCTGCCCCCTGTGATCACCTGCTCAGTGGCCAAGGCTCCGGGGAGATCGAGGGCTCCTTGTTTACTGGGCAAGCACAGATAAGGTTTCTCACAGCCCCACCTGAGCTCCTGTGCCAAGGTAAACTTGCTCTCCAGAATCGCTCCCCGACTGGAAAATGTGTCAGTCTATTTATTTCTCACTCCCACTGGAAAAAAGGTGGGGTGGGGGAGTGGTTGGTCATGATGTCATTCTTTCCACGGAACTTCTCAAAGGCATCGCATTTCACAGTGACTTCCAGGCACTGCTTGTGTTTCGCTGCACAGTACGGAACAGAACTGGCCAAGAACGCGAGTTTCTCTTCCTTCTCCCAGCAGTCGGCCCCTCCCCCCACCTCTTTCTGGGGTTTTTACTCACTGAGGGTTTTGCAGGCGACCCTGAAAAGCAACCTGGAAGCCAAGAGGTGTGGGAAAGTTTTCTTGGCATTTCTCCTAGAGGAGACCTGCATCTGGGGAAACAGTTGCTGGTGGGTGGGGATGGAGGGCAGGCGCTGGCTCTAAGGGGGCAGGGAAGGGACTCTCTAGGGGCAAAGCTGCCACTTTCAGACACATCAGAGAACAAACATTGAAACGATTTTTCTAAAAGCCATACAAAGAGTCTGCAACAGTTGGGGCCATTGCATTCACTACAATTCTTGTTTATATTTCTCTGCAGAAGAGCTAAGACTTTCTAATTGGGTTTCTGGCTCCCACAAGCTGATGAGAGATGCTCTAGGCTAGCAGACAGCACTGGAGGAAATCTGGGCTCCTGCTGGGAGTGTGAGCCCATCTTTCATTCACCTTATCAGGATCTCCTGTAGTTCAACATTGTTTCCATCCCAAGTCTGAGGTACTTATTAAGAAAACAGGAGTTAATAAAATGAGGGGCCTTATACAGATTAACAAAAATAATGTGCCATGAACTGAGAAATATGATTAATCCAGTCCAATTTAAAAACTGTTTAAAAAATTTATTTGTGGGGCTGGCCCAGTGGCGCAGTGGTTAAGTGCACGTGCTCCACTGCAGTGGCCCGGGGTTTGCAAGTTTGGATCCCAGGCGCACACTGACACACCACTTGTCAAGCCATGCTGTGGCAGCGCCCCATATAAAGTAGAGGAAGATGGGCATGGATGTTAGCCCAGGGCCAATCTTCCTCAGCAAAAAAAAGAGGAGGATTAGCATTGGATGTTAGCTCAGGGCTAGTCTTCCTCACACACAAAAAAAATTTATTTGTAATATTTCAATATGTAGAGAAAATCAGACTAATACAGTGAACCCAGGTGGACCCATTTCCTAGCTGTATCAGTCAGGACAGACTTGGTTGTGCTGTGGTAACAAACATCCCAAAATCTCAGTGGCTGAAAGCAACAAAGGTTCATTTCTCATTCATCCACCTGTCCTTCCTGGCTTGCCTGAGGATATCATGTCAGCTTAGGGATTGGGGAGGAGAGAAGGTTTGTCTTTGGGCTGCCACGCTGGCCAAAGCTTTGGTGCACTGGCACATGAGGCCAGAGACATAAGTCACTCCACTCCAGTTCATCGGCCAAAGTCTCTAGGCCACTGCTAACTTCAAAGCGAATGGGAAATGCAATCCTACCATGGGCTTGTAAGGCAGAGAGCCAGAAATATTTGGTGGGCAGCATTAATGATGGCCACATAGCTTTTTTTTTTTTTACAATTTTATTTATTTTTTTCCCCCAAAGCCCCAGTAGATAGTTGTATGTCATAGCTGCACATCTTTCTAGTTGCTGTATGTGGGACGCAGCCTCAGCATGGCCGGACAAGCGGTGCATCGGTGCGCGCCCGGGATGGAACCCGGGCTGCCAGCAGCGAAGCGCACGCACTTAACTGCTAAGCCACGGGCCAGCCCCACATCAGCTTTAGCAAATACTAGCGTATTGTCTTATTTGCTTCAGGTCTTTTTACTTCAAAGAAAGTAAATATTAGAGATACAACTGAGTTCCCTTCTGTACTCATCCCCATCCCATTGTCCTCCCTCACTTCTCAGAGCTAAGCACTATTTTGCATTCAGTGTTAATCATCCTCCTGCATGTTTTTATATTTTTTACTATTTTTATTGCATTTTTACATATCCATAAACATTATAAAGTATTATTATGCTGTGCCAGCTTTTAAACTATATATATATATGTGTGTATATATATAGTATCATAATCTTCTGCAATGTTCATTTCTCCCTTAGCATTACAATTGTGAGATTTTTATCTATGCTGACACATGCTGTATTGTATTCCATTGTACAACTATAATACAATTTAGTCATCCATTCTCTTGTTGACGGGCATTTAAGTTGTTTCCATGCTGCAGCAAACGTCTTAATACATGTCTCCTTGTGCACACAACAAGACTATTGCCTAGGAGTGGAATTTCTGGACATGACCACCTACAATTTTGCTAGTTATTGCCAAATTGCGCTCCAAAGTACTTGTATCAACTTAACAATCCAACTAGCAGTGAATGAGGCTCCACGATGTAACAGATCTTTGCCAGCACTTGGCATTGGTGACATAAATTTTTGCTGATCTGGTGGGTGTGAACAGTATTTCATTGTTGTCTTGGTTTGTATTTCTTTGACTACTAGTGAGAGCAAACATCTTTCTGTATTTTTGTTGACCTTCTGGGGGTCCTCTTCTACAAAGCGTTAGTTTATATTCTTTGCCCATTCCCCTCCATGTGTTGTTTATCTTCTTCTAATTAATTTGAGAGATTTCTTTACATGTTATATTCATCGCAAATATCTTCTTCCAGGCCATGGCTTGTTTTTCACTTTGTTATACTGGCCTTTTGTTGTGTAGACATTAATTTTAATGCAGTCAAAATTCACAATTTTTTATGCTTTCTATTTTTTGGTGCTTTTTTTTTTTTTAAAGAAATCTTTCTTTATCCTAAGGTCATGAAGAATTTTTCTATATTTTCATCTTGTGTTTTAAGTTCTGCTTTTTGATTCTAGTTCTTTAATCTAGCTGAGGTTGATCTAAGGTAGAAATCTAATTTTGTAGTTTCCATATAATGAAAGTGGTTCCTAAGACTCGTTTATTAAATAGACTGCCCTTTCCACCCTGACTTGTAACATCATCTCTGCCTTGTATTGTTTCCAAACATGGGTGGGCCAGTGGCTGGGCTCTCTGTTCTGTTCCATTGGTCTCTCCTTTTGCCCAAATTCTATTGTCTTCATTACTAAATATTTTGATAATAAATCTTGATATCTGGTAGGGCAAGTTCGTCCACCTTGTACTTTTTCAAAATTGCTTTTCAGTTATTCTTGGCCCTTCGCTCTTCCAAATCAATTTTGGGATCAGATTGTCTAGTTCCAAACAAAACAAAACACCCTGTTGGAGTTCAGTTGAAATTCTATAGACGAATTTGACATCTTTATGATTTTGAATTTCCTATTTATTCATTTTCTTTTGTATGGCACGTGCTCATGATTTCAAAGACCCCTCATTTGCTCCTCTGCTCCCCTCTCCAACCCTTCTTACTGTCACTCAAACATGGCTTACTTCCTATTTCTTATTGTAGCTTCAGTCTCTGTACTTACAGTACTTACTTCTTTCAAAGGTCTCCTAATTCTTCCAGCTCTTCTCAGTGTGCAAAAGGTAAAACCCAGACAGTCTTCTGAAAGTCTCCTGTGAGGAGCTATGACGGCATAATTACTTATGGGGGTGGGGGTGCACAATAATCTTCTCTGAGCTCTGGTAAAGAAGCCAGACTCTGAGTTGGAATTCCAGCTCTATCTTTTACCTGCTCCAATCTTGGGCAAATTACTTAACTTCTCTGTGCCTCAGTTTTCCCTTCTGTAACGTAGGGATAAAAATATTAATTATCTCATAGCATTATTGTGAGAAATAAATAAGTTCATGTATGTAAGGTACTTGGGAGAGTGCCTGATACATTGTGTGTTATTTATTACTGTCATTACCAAGATAGGATTTCCGTAGCACACTGGGAAGTGGTTAGTTTGAATGTTCCAACTAGATAATGTCAGAGTAACTCACTAATCTTAAACCAGACAAGGAACTTGCTGGTTAGCATTGTATCTTCTCAGTAAGCAGAGAGGCACCATCCACACAGTTGAAGGTTTAATCATTAGTAATCATCAGTGGTGCTAGTTTAGTGTTTACCATGTTGCAATTTTCACAGAATCAATGAGTTCATGGTTGGATGGTGCCCAAGATAATCCAGTCTAATTTCTCATCTCATGTTTGAAACCTTTAAAATAAAGCTATAGAAAGGGAAGACTTTTATGAAAGAAGATCAGAAAAGCAAGAATATTGACAGGGCACCAGATCTACTTCAAAAATAAAACTGAGGAGATGGTCGAAAATAGCATGAATTGATAAAAGTTCAAAGGTTCCTGGGAGTGGCCATTAACAGAAGCTGAAAGTGAGGGGATGGTTCTAGAGAACTGATAGCCTAGGTCCAGAAGAGGGAGTCTCATCTAGAAAAATGTCTGTGCCTTGGAAACCAAGGGAATATTTCTCAAGATTCTACATTGCTGCCTAAGTAAGCTCTTTGAAAGGATTGGAACATCTCCCTCCCTTCTCCCCACCACCAGGCTGCCAGGGGACCTGACATTTCCACCACTGGTGCGCCCTTTGGGTTAAGACCTTGGATGCCCCTACTGAGAGAAAGTATATACAACTTATGAGAAGTAAGCCCATATCATCCAGGAGATCCTTAGATTGAATTCCTCAGCTTAGCCCTGGCTGAGAGTGGGGTCATAAAGTACAGACATAGTGAAGGAAGTTCTGCTGGGCAGAGGGGAAGGGAAATTCTCAGAGTGTGGGGCCCTCTTAAAGCAGGGAAGGCCAGAATGGGGACTCAATGAAGCCAGAGGAGGGGACGATGGAGGGGTGCAGGGGAGACATACAGTACAAGAGCGTGGGTGAGGGTGCAGGAGGGTAGGGTGAAGAGCGCATGGAATCAACAACCTGGAGTTGCTTCTTCATCAGAAAGGAAGCTGGCTCTGGCTCCCAGAAGTTTCTTGCCAATGGTCTGAAAAGCCACAGACCGTGGCAAGTCTTGCCCCCATCTAAGGAAGCAGGATTAGATCAAGGACTCCACATCACTATGTGGGATCCCCCTTCAGACTCAGACTTCAGGCTAGAGGTTCTTACGCCCACTGTGGTATGTTCCTGATATAGTGGCACCCCACGTGTGCAGCTTTTCACGCTTACAAAGCACTTAAATATCTCTTTTGCTGCTCCTTACACCACTGGAAGCTGGACAAGACAGTGTCATTATCCCCTCGTTACAGAAGAGAAAACTGAGGGTCAAAGAGTAGGACAACCTGCCATAGCTCCCACAGCTGGACAGGAAGGAGTCAGATCAGCCTCACAATAGGTTCCCCACAGCTGTCATAATGAAGCCTCAGCCCAGATAGAGAGAACTGGTTGAGGATATGGCAGGCACTTACCCCAGGTCGTTATCTCTGAGCATGGCTGGGCTGGGCTGGGCTGGGCTGGGCTGGCTGTCCAGGTGCGCATTCCCACAGGGAGGAGTCTGCTAAAGGGGCTGCTACCCTGACAGAGGTCATGCACCTGGGTACCCAGCCCCACAGCACCTCCTGCTCCAGCCCTGTCGCCACCCCCACTTCTCCATTCTCTTAGTTCATTCATTCATTCATTCATTCAACACACAGTGGGCACTGATGCACCAGGAATACAGAGACAAAATAGGACCCTACTGTTGCCTTTCACAGTGTGTTGGAGGGAGGCAGGACCTAAACAGACAAGGTCAACAAAATGTTGACTCTCTTTTCAGAGAGAGAGGATAGTGTATTGGTTAGGAGCACAGGCTTTGAAGCCAAAATGGGAAAATGAATTACAGAGAGAGGATGTATTTGAAGGTATAATGACTGAGAATATCTTAGAAATAAAGAAAATATAAAACTTCAGATTGAAAAGACTCGGTGTTAAACAAGATAGATAAAAAAGGAACTCATACCTAGATACATTGTAGTGAAATTTAAGAACATTAATGACAAAGAGAAAATTCTTGAGGGGCCGGCCCAGTGGCGCAAGAGGTTAAGTGCGCGTGCTCCGCTGGGGCAGCCCGAGGTTCACAGGTTTGGATCCCGGGCGCGCACAGATGCACCACTTGGCAAGCCATGCTGTGGCAGCATCCCATATAAAGTGGAGGAAGATGGGCATGGATGTTAGCCCAGGGTCAGTCTTCCTCAGCAAAAAGAGGAGGATTGGCAGTTGTTAGCTCAGGGCCGATCCTCTTCACCAAAAAAAAAAAAAAAATTCCCGAAACATTTATAAAGGAAAAAGTAGATCAAGTAAAAAGCAAAAAGAATCAGAATGACACGAAACTGCAATAACAAAACTGGATACAAGAAGACAATGAAGTGGGGCCGCCCTGTGGCTTAGCGATTAAGTGCACGCGCTCTGCTACTGGCAGCCCGGGTTCGGATCCCGGGCGTACACCAATGCACTGCTTCTCCGGCCATGCTGAGGTGGCGTCCCACATACAGCAACTAGAAGGATGTGCAGCTATGACATACAACTATCTACTGGGGCTTTGGGGGAAAAAAAATGGAGGAGGATTGGCAATAGATGTTAGCTCAGAGCTGGTCTTCCTCAGGAAAAAGAGGAGGGTTAGCATGGATGTTAGCTCAGGGCTGATCTTCCTCACAAAAAAAAAAAAAGAAGAAGACAACGAAGTAATATTTTGAAGTGTTGGTGGAAAAAGACTTCAAACCCAGAATTTTATATGCAGCCAAACTATCCTTCAAGTGCAAGTAAAATAAAAATAATATCAGGTATATAAGGCTTCAGATGGCTTATCCCCACACCTGTTTCTGAAACTTTCCTGGAGCTAATTTTTCAATGCAAGAAGGAAGCCAGAAAAAAGCTCCAGAATAAACTTAAAAAAAAAAGAAGAAAAAGAAGAAAAGAAAACATATACATAAGGTCAGAAATCAGAGAAAGAGAGTACAGCAACAACAAGATATTATACAACTGTTTTTTTGAAAAGGTTATAAGATATACAAGTATATGACAACATTAATGAAGGAAAGAAAGAGAAGATGCAAACATGCAATAAATACTGAAAGAAACCACACACACAACAAAAAATTTTAGACTAACAATGTTAAGAAAAATTGTAATTTGGAGACTTACCAAAATTGATACAATTCTGGAAAAATATGAAATTCCAAAATTGGAACAAGAATAAATAGCAAACTGAATTGTCAAGTATTCAATTAAGAATTACAATAAATCAAAGACCGCCCCTCTTCCTGAAAAGCCCTAGGTCAGATGGTTTTACAGATAAGTTCCACCCACTTGTAAAGATGAAATAATCCCCTGACATAGATAAATTGTTCCAGAAACTAGAAATCTGTTTCTCCTTTGTTATAAGGCTGGTCTAACCTTTATTACAAAGTCAGATAAGGATAGTAAAAACAAACAAAAAAATCCATAAAGCTATTTCATGTTCAAATATAGATATGAAAATTCTAAATAAAATATTAGCTAACTGTATCCACTAGTGTATTTAAAAAGTTATGACCAAGTAAGTCTTATTGTAGAATATGGGAAAATTTAACATGAGAAAAAACTATTAATGTAATTTTTACCATTAATGAACTGAAGAAGAAAAATTTCATGATTATCTCAAGAATTTTTTTTAAAAGCATTTGATAAACATCTTTGAATTAAAAAAAAATCTCACAAAACTGGAATAAATGCATATTTTATTAATTTAACTTGATGAAGGTTATACATTAAATATCTACAGCAAATACAGTACATAGAGAAAGTTTAGATTCATCCCTGCTATCAAGGAAGCCTGCTGTCACTGCCATGGTTCAGCATAGTACTAGAGACTTAGCCAAAGCAATAAGATCAGAAAATAAATAAGAGCTATAGGAAGCAAAGAGGGAGAACTATGACCAACCACATTGAAAAGTCAACATAATCAACAAATTATTTGAACTAATAAGAAAACTCAGCAAGTTTCCCGGATAACGATCATACTACAAAGATTAATATTTTTCCTCTACATCGACAATGCAAAGAAAATATATTTAAGGCATATAATTTTTTTCAGAATAACAAAAACAAACCATAAAGTACTTGAGAATCGTTCTTACAAAGAAGCATAATACGTTTAAAGAGAAAAAAATAAACTAAATTGAACCTACAGAATGGGAGAAAATATTCACAAATCATATATCTGATTTTTGGGATTAATATCCAAAATATATAAAGAACTGATACAACTCAGCAAAAAAAAATCCGATTTTTATAAAAGACATTTTTCTAAAGAAGACGTACAAATGGCCAACAGGTGAAAATGTGCTCAACATCGCTAGTCATCAGGGAAATGCAAATCAAAACCACAGTGAGATATCACCTCACACCTGTTAGAATGGCTACCGTCAAAAAGACAAGAGATAGCAAGTGCTGGCGGGGATATGGAGAAAAGGGAACCCTTTTGCACTACTGGTGGGAACATTAATTGGTGCAGCCACTATGGAAAATAGTATGGAGGATCCTCAAAAAATTAAAAACAGAGCTACCATATGATCCAGTAATCCCACTTCTGGGTATATATCCAAAGGAAAAGAAAACACTATCTATCTCAAAGAGATATCTGCACTTGCATGTTCACTGCAGCATTATTCACAATAGGCAAGATTGGAAACAATTTAAGTGTCTATTATAATGGATGAACAGATAAAGAAGATGTGGTATGTACATACAAGGAATGTTATTCAGCCATGAGAAAAAAGGACATCCTGCCATTTGTGACAACATGGATGGAGCTTGAGGGCATTATGCTAAGTGAAACAACTCAGACAGAAAAAGACAAATACTGTATGATATCATTTATATGTGGAATCTAAAAAAGCTGAACTCATGGAAATAGACTAGAATGGTGGTTACCAGAGGCTGGAGGGTGAGGGTAATGGGGAGATGTCAGTCAAAGGGCACAAACGTCCAGTTATAAGATGAACAATTTCTGGGGATCTAGTGTACAGCATGGTGATTATAGTTAACCACACTGTATTATATACTTGAAAGTTGCTAATAGAATAGAACTTAAATGTTCTCCCCACAAAAAAGAGATTAATTATGTGACATGATGGAGGTGTTAGCTAATATCGGTGTATCAAAACAACACCATTGTACACCTTAAACTTACACCATATTATATGTCAATTATATCTCAATAAAGCTGGGGAAAAAAACCTGAGTGTGCATAAAAATCACCTGGAGATCTTGTTAAAATGCAGATCTAACTCAGTGGAGCTAGATGTGCCTGAGATTCTGGATTTCTAACCAGCTCCCAGGTGATGGCAACGCTGCTAGTCTGGGGACCACATTTTGGGTAGCAACGCAATAGATCTGCACTGTCCAATAGGTAGCCACTAGCCACATGAGGCTATTTAAATTTTAATTTAAATTAATTAAAATTAAAATTTAGCTCCTCAGTCACACAAGCAACATTGCAATTGCTCAACAGCCACATGTCCCTAGTGGCTACCATACTGGACAGCACAAGGGTATAGAACATTTCCATTATCACAGAAAGCTCTATTGGACACCATTGCTCTATCATTCAACTATTAGAGAGTGTGTAAAACTTGTAAAAGGATCAAGATCAAAGCAAGAGTATCAATGATTTACTGTCAGCCTTAAAAGGAGTTTACTTGAACTTTTAGGTGATGGCTGAGGATTGACCTAATGTGTTTGATTCTGGACATCACTGTCACCGACTTGGATGAAGGACTCAAAAGCACATACAGTATATAAACAAATAATACCAAACGAGCAGGGAAACACCTCCAAGGTGAGAATTAAAGTCCAGAATAATATAAACAAATATGAATACATAAATTAAAAATAAATAAAAAATATAAATAAAGCCAATAAGAATAAAACAAATGAAATAGGTGTGTACATAGCTAGTAATATATTTATGGATGGCAGGAGTTGGGGATGAGTAAAGCATTTAAATATAAGATGGGAAATGACTAGGAACATAGCAGAAAAAGGACCAGAGGTTAGAGTCCACGGGTTGTGAACAATAACAAAAAACACATGTTGACAGCATCATGAACACAGTAATGGTCAGAAATGCATCTGGTTCAAACCTCCAAATGAATGAATGATGAATGAGTGAATAAATAAGTAAATCAACAAACCAACCAACCAACCAAACTGGAGGGGGTGCCCTTTTGGGGGTCATGAAGAGGTGTGGAGGAAAGGAAATACAAATTGGGGATGATGGGGAAATGAAATAAAATTAAATCAAACAAAACAAGAGAGGACTTTTGCACAGCTTGAGAATGATAATGTGTTGTAATTTGAGAAGGATGACCTTATATTTCTATACCAGAAGTTAAAAGAGAGAGCAAGCAGATGGAGAGAGATGGAAGATCTCTCTTGGTGAAAAGATTAGTGCAAGGTAGTGTCTTTAGGGCCATAAGACCAGATTCTGAGGTTTTTTTTTTTTTTTTTTTTTTTTTTTTAACCACTGTGTGACTTTGGGCAAATCAATTAAGCTTGCTGAGAGTTTCTTTATCTTAAAAAAATGGGGTTAAAGGCATATCGATCCTACCTACCTCTCAGAATTGTTGGTCTGATGAACAAAATCATGAATGTGACAGGAAGTTGCGCCCCTGGGCAGAAGTGTAACTGCTGTTACTGTGTCCAGTGCCGGGTTGTGGGTGAACTGCTAGAGGGTTATGGGGTACGTGGTGTCTTGCGCTCAGCCAGCAGCATTTCAGTTCTGAGCCATTTGGCCTGGAGGAGACTCTGCCCACAGTCCCTGGGGCTGAGGGAGCTGGGTCACATCACTGAGCCTCACACCCCTCAGCTGCTGCCCAGGCAGGTTATGAGCTCTCCTCTGAGGACAAAGAACCCCAGAGCTTAGGCACCCCCACTTGAAGCACACCACACAGGGATGGAGTGTTCTGAGGTCAGAGTGACCCTGACCAGAGAATGAGGGCAGTGGCATCCCCTTCTCCCTCTGCCTACCACCTCAGTGCCAGCCCCGTCCCTCGTCCTGCAGCCTCCCAGCACAAGCATGACCAGCTCCCGTGCTAGTGAGAGACGCTAGAGGAACAGGCTGCGAACTCACCTCAACTAACCTGCGTGCAACCTGTGTGCGCACTTTATAGTTTGCAAAGTGCTTTTACGCTGATAATTCCAATACTCTTGCGAGATAGTTATTGCTATCTTCTTTTCAGGGAGGCAGAAGTAGGCTGAGAGGGAAAGTGACACAAGCCAGACAATGGCAGATTGAGGACCCCAATCTTGGATTGTTTGTATTCAAATCCTGTGCATGTTCCAGCGTCTTGTGCTGCAATAGGCCTTCTGGAGGTGTCCTCCCGCCTCCTGGGCGCAGGTCATAGAGGAGAGGGCTTTTCTTTCCATGCCCCTGGCTCTCAGATGCACGTACCTGAAACTGGCCTCCACAGCAGCCCATACTGGCACTTTCTGGCTCTTTCTTCAGGTTTGCTCTCAATAAAAAGGTCTTACTATACTTACTCCCTGATCTAGCTGGGGTTTAAAGGATGTAAGTATCAAGAATGGCAGGCTTCTGCCCCCTCCTGGTGACTTGTGAGCATTGCCCTGACAGCTAACCCATCCATCCAATTTCACCAAATCCATTTCTTCTTTGAGATCATTCTCTTTTTTGAAGATAAATACTCTATGGAGTTTTTCTGTTCTTACTATGTCTAAACAGAATACAAATCATGATATTGTACTATGCGCATCAGATTAAAAGTCAGGAAAGGTGGGCTTGAACTACTTGTCTTTTGCGAGATATTGAGCAAATCTTTAAGCTTCTTGAGCCTCAGTTTTCTTATATGTAAAATGGGTATATTAGCTACCTCTTGGAATGATTGTGAGGATTGAGTGATAGAACATATATGAGTGTCACAGAGCACGGTTCCAGGAGAGTTCCACTTACTATTTGTTCATACTCATTGCTTTGCAGGATTGTCACTGCAGGAGACCTCCTGAATTTAATTCAGAAATTTCAAAGAATCGTAGAATTGGAAGACAGTTAAAGGCAGGCCACAAAGTAATGTCCCTGTAAGGCACATTAAAAGTAGTCAACACCCTATTCATTGTTCAAATAGTCTTCCTCAAAACTTCACCCCATACCCTCACGAAAGATGCGTAGTGCGGAAACTCACCATTTCAAGAAGCAGCCCATTTCCTCTTTGGCCAGCTTTGCCTAGGAACAAGTGCTCTCTCCCTTGTAGGCAAGGACCCCACTTGACCACACTTGCTGAGGTCCAGAAGTGAGGTCAAGGAGCAGGCTTGGGGCATATGCTATTTTCTGCCAAAATCCATTTGCTTTACTCTTCAGTGGATTAATTTAAGCTGGGGGATGCCTGCTTTTGCATGTATTAAAATATCTCATTCTTGAATTCTCCCACTTTAGGGTGGCTTTTGGAGGAATAGATTCCTATCTTACAATGCAAATGTTCTTGAGCAGGTCTCTTGGCCATTCTAGCTCAGTACGGAGTCCAGCCCAGCTCACTGACAGCTGGGGCACAGGAGTCAGAACCACCATTGGTGAGAGGTAATTTGGGGACAGGTAAGCCTGGATGGGTGAGGAAGGTAGAGCAGTGTGGGGACTAGTCGAGGCCATCTAGGAAGAAGGGCACCCAGAGGTGGGGGCCATGAAGTGTTCAGAAAAGGAGGTCGGAAGAGAGTGGAGAAGGCAACCTCAATGACTTGACAGTTTCGGCAGAGGAGCTACTGGAAATCATCTCAAACTCAGCCTTTGCCACTTGTGGGCAGGTTTTGCATTCCTGAATTAAGAAATCACCCAGTCTGGAAGGCTACACACCTCAGCCTCCAGAGCCCCGCCCACTCTCCCCAGAACTCAAATCTGAGAGCCAAGCATCTGCCCTGCAGCTCATTATGTTCCTATTTAATCCACATTCTATTTCCTCTGGGAGGAAGAGAAGAAAACTGATGATGATGGAGGAGATATGCACAGATTCCCATTCCCTCCTCTCCTTTTGTTTGTACAATACAGGCAACATTTCTCTGTTTCACTATTTGTGGGGCCTCTGGATAAAATTAAGTCTGCATGTCTTATCTCCCCTTCTATACTGTGGATGCCTTGAATGTAGGAACTGGGACTTATTTACTCATATCTCTGGAGCCTCACATAGTGCCTGACATACGACGGGTGTGCAAAAATGTGTGTTGAATTTAAATGAGCAGCAAGTCATCTGAATAGTTTAAAGTTGGAAGCTTGACATCATTTAGTCTAGGAGTTCTCAAATCTGGATGTGCATTAGAATCATCTTGGGAGTTTGAAGAAGAATTAGTACCTTAGTCCCTCCTCAGACCAATTAAATCAGAATCTCTGATAGCAAGATTTTCATAGTTCAATGCCCAGAAAAAGCTCCTCACCTGAAGGCATGCTTCAGAAGGAATCCTTTTATAAAACCAAGATCACTTCTGAATGCATGAGAATTATTCATTGCATTATGTTTGAGTTATCATACAATGCATTTTCTTAATGTTGAGCCCACATGCACAAAATACACAGAACTTGAATTTTTTAAAAAGTAAGTAGGAAATATAGAAGGAAAAAAGATCATTTTCACTGGGTATTCAGAGACTTGCCCATTCCTGGAATGGCAAAAAAAATCAGTATAATATCATAATGATTGAGCTGAATTTAATTTAAAAAAACAAACAAACAAAAAGAAACAAGCCAAAGGGATGGAATGCAGTGAAAGAAGGAAGACCCCTAGCCCCCAGTAAAAGTCTTTGTGTGACCTGTTGGGACAGATTCTGGTCCAAAGACACCTTCTTTGGAAATCTGAATGTCCTTCTGTCTAAACAGAGCAGGAGCGATAAAAAATCTGTGTGGATTTTAATTATGTTAAAGTGTCTGCTAAGAGAAGTTTGCTTGGCCAGCATCTTGTCTGCACAAACCCAGCTGCTTGAAGATGGCAGAGAGAATTTATCCATCACAGCACTTCAGGACTGGAGCACAGTAGAGCCAGGAAGAACCTCGACAACTGCTTCTCTGAGCATGGTCCTGAACCAGCAGCCCGGATCTCATCTGGTTGCTCCCTAGACCCACTGAGCTTGAATCTGCATCGCAACAAGATCCCTAGATGATTTACAAACACACGGAAGGTTAAGAAACACTGCCTTATAGGATGCCCCACTCAGCCTCCTTCTGATGATTGCCACTGGCTTCACATGGAGAAAGCCTGATCTTTTCTTTCTCACCCCAGTAGCCAGTATGTAACCCTTCCAATATTTTAACAACCTTTCTGAGCCCTCCTGACTTTTTCTCTTTACAGGGAAAAGAAAAAAAATAAAAAAGAAACGAAGTAGCTGTCATCACTGATTTGAGGCCCAGAGGGAGAGCGGAAGAGATCAAAAGTCAACATCTGTGGTTCTGCAAATAGAAAATGAAATGTTTCCCAGGCAGCCTGGGAAGCGGCTCTCAGGTGATTGGCTGGTTGTCCGTGGTCCCATTCAGGTGGCTGAGTTCAATCCAGAGCCTTTAAAGGGAACCCCAGGCTGACCGTCATGGGAGGTGGGAGTGCTCAGCCAAAGTCTCAGGGAAACTCAAGGTGGGTCTGGAAAGGCCTAGGCACCAGCAGAGCGGGTCACTGACAGCCCCTCTGCTCTCAGGAGATCTTTAAGGAGGAGTAGGATGAAGCGTCACCTGGATATAGGACACTTCCTACAGGTAACATCCAGTTACCTCCTCCTCACCCTCGGCTCTAAGCCAGCACCTTGTCCCTCCTCTGTCTGGGGACCAGGTATATCTGGGAGGCAGGAAAGTTATGTAGAGGCCTGAGCCTTCTTTCTGGAGTTCCCATCAAGTAGTTGCTGTGAGATAAAAGCCAGACCATTGCCAAGTAATCAAACAGCCACTATGCTGGGCTGGGGACAAACATGGGATAGGCTGGTGCGGAGAGCTGGGGCGTGAGGAGATTAGTTCCAGAGACTAATCCCTGTGACCCACACCTGGATGGGCTCCCCCATCAGGGGTCTTAGAAGAGGGGATGGGAGCAAAAGTGATGAATGTCATGACTGGCTTTAGTGAGCTCCTCTTGTGGACCAAACATGCGACCAGGCCCTTTGCAAGCATTATCCCTGTCACTCTGAACAGGAACCCTACAAGGCAGGTAGTCCCCATGTTACAAAAGAGCTCAGAGGGCATGAATACCATCCCTAAGTTCAAAGAATTAATATGAGGCAATGCCTGGATGGGAACCCAAGGTCTGTGATCTTTCCCTCCTGCTCCTGCCCCTGTACCCAGGGATTGAAAAACACTCAACTCTAGTCCCAACCCTTTAACTCATTAGTCCAGTAACCTTAAACAAGGCCTTTTGTTTCTCTTGGCCTTGGTTTGCTCATTTGTAAAAATGGGAACATTAATAAACCTCCCGTGTATTGTCAAGTGCCTGGCACAGAGCAAATCCCCAGTGGATGCTAGTTTCCTTCCTTTTAAAATGAAGGGATGGCCTTGCCAGTGAGGCGTAGAGGTTTAAGACTATGTGACTGACAGCCCTCAGGCCAGGACTACTGTCTCAGTGTTGAAGGGCTCCTCTGGCAGAGATTCTGCATGAATCAGCACCCCTGTATCTTTGCTCTCCCTCACCACCACACCTGGCTCGCAGCTCTGCGAACCCTTGTCCTCCTCAAGGCCCAGGGACCTCCAACGAGACAGGCTCACCTGGGCCCGATGCGGTTTCCTTTTCCTCGCTCTGAATTCCAGCCAAGAGCAAACCTCAGATGCACAGGTCTCAGGAACATTGATTCCTCAGCCCCCTGCTGGCACTGCCATCCTGGAGGGCTCCTATGAGGAGGGTGCCGGGAAGCCAGGTCTAGAACAGGGCCTGAGCTCTGTCATGAAGTGTCCTCTCCACCCTGCATCTCTCTCCATGGCGAGGAGAGCACACGTTGAGAGAGGTAGGGGAAGGCTGCGAGAAATCGGTAGGGCAGAGTCATGACCCAGAGTACCCTGGCACCCTGAACTGGGTGCTCATTGCTACCTCGGCTCGTGCCTCAATTACTTAAGAAGCAGAGCTGGGTATGACTGAGCAACTATTCATTTCTGACCTAGGACCAGCCAAGCAGTCAAAATTACATGCATTCCCGGCTTGAGGGTTGAGAGTAGAAAGAAACGCTTTCTTTGAAACATATTTTTCTTGATGTTTGGATTATGGTTTCTTTTGGGATAAAGCTTTAAATGTTGGTACTCTTTAACCAGTAATTTAATCTTCCTGAGGATATTTTCAGTGATGTGAACAGAGATGTACACAGATATTCATGACGTTGCCACTTAAGAGTGAAAAATTGAACACGGCATAAATGTTCAATGACAGGGAAATTTAAATAACTCGTGATATATCTTTATGATGGACAATGATACCTATTAAAAGTGATGTTTTCTAAGAATTTTAATGACTGGGAATATGCAAGAATCATGTGAAGAGAAAAGTGGGATTCTTAACTGTAAAAACAAATTAATTATAATTGTGAAACTATATATATATATGTGTGTGTATATATATATAATAGAAAAATATGTAAAAGAAAAAATCCTAAATGTTAACAGTACCTATCTGTGGATTATTTAATTTTGGTTTTCTTTGTTTATTTGTTTCCTCGTTTAATCTTTTGTATATTTTCCAGGTTTTCTTGCCAGAATTAGAAACTATATTTTTGGGGAGGGAAATGTGTTTTTATAAAGGGCACTCTTTAAACTCCATCCAGTCAGTATCCATCACACAGGCTGGTGCTGGGCTTCTGGCTCAGCTCACTGGTGTGGGGGCAGCAGCTGAGTCCACTCCAGCCCCTGCCCCCAGTCTTCTCCTGCTTGTCCAAATCCTGGGCCAGCTGTGTGTGCAGCTCTGCGGGCCACCAACTCATCCTGCAGGTCACCTGCATCATTGAAAGGAAGCGAGACAAATGTGAGCTCCAATTGTCCCTCCCAGTTTCTCTTTGCAGGTTCTAGTTTGTCCCTTTCTCCCTACTTTGCATCTATCTTTCCTTCCCAACTGCTGGCCCTGAGGACTTCAGGCCCAACTCTGGAAGCAGAAACAACCGCATTGTGTAGATTGCTTGACCAGCGCCCACAATCGCGTGAGGTCTAATTCCCCCCAAAAGTCTTTTTTTTTGTGAGGAAGATTGGCCCTGAGCTAACATCCGTGCCCATCTTCCCCCACTTTATATGGGACGCTGCCACAGCATGGCTTGCCATGCGGTGCGTTGGTGCGCGACTGGGATCCGAACTGGCGAACCCCGGGCTGCCGCAGCAGAGCACACGCACCCAACCGCCTGCGCCACCGGGCCGGCCCCCCAAAAGTCTTTTTGTCGTATCACTCGTGGACGTTCTGCCTCTGATCAAACCCTGATGGACATAGTGAGGGTCCCAGAGACACACAGATAAATACCAGAGCTGGGCTTTGATCCCAAAACAAATTACAAAGCCCAGCTTTCTTCCACGACAGCGTGTACCCTCTCTTTTAATCTTTGACACTCAGGGAATCTCTTCTACAGGACAACTGGCCCAATTTCTGCAGCAAGTCAATAGCATGGAGAAAAAAATAGAGGTGAAGAATAGGGGTGGGTAGACCGCTAGATTATAAGAGAATTAAGAGACAGAATATCCAAATGCAATGCGTGGACCTCATTTAGATCCTGATTAGGATAAACCATCTCTAAACAGACCTTTTTGAGATAAATGGAGAAATCTGATTAGAGTCCAGATATTGGATAATCAAGGAATTATGGCTCATTTTGGTAGGTAACAATGACATTGGGGTTCTGTAGGAAAATTTCTCATTTTTGAGATGCATATTGAAATGACACAATACTGAGGATTTGCATTAAAATAATTCAGCAGAAAAAAAAGGAAAAAGGGATAAATGAGACAAGTGTGGAACATTTTTGATAATTGTTGAATCTGGGTGATGGATAATGGAGGTTCTTTTTGCCATTTGCTCTATTTTTTGTGTGTGTTTACATCAGGTTTTCTCACTGCCCTGTTCTCTCTGGCACATGATGGGGTTTAGGTCCGAGTCTTTAATCATTTCCAGTGGATTCTCTGCCTGAGAACAGAGTGGGGCCGTGCTCAACTCCCGACTCAGATGGCTTTTCCCCAGCGGCGCGGTGCTTCATGCGTCATTTCCCCAAATGCTTTCCAGAGCTCACAGGGCAGAGGAATTCAGTTCTGGTGTGTCCCTTGCCCCGCGGCCTCTGACTCATGTTGCCTGGGTGGCCTCACGAAGAAGAGGCCGAATGTGCTGCTCCTGGCTGAGCTAGAGGGGACTAGTGTCCAGGATTTTCTGTGTTCCACAAAGAACCTCCACTCCCTCCATCCCAAGAGCAGCCCCTCGGTCTTGACATACAAATTCAACTTTGTGTAGGTTTAAATGGGTCAAGACAGAGGTTTCTGCAGACCAAGAGTCTGAATTCCACACCTGCTGTGGTCAGGGCCATTGCAGCGAGGTGGGTGCCCTGTGCCAGGACTATGAGGGGCTCTTTCCCAGAATTCCATGGCAACAAGTGAAAGGTTCCACTCCACCCCCATTCTCTACCACTCCTGCCCCCAACCCCGAATTAACAAATATTTATTGAGTGTAAGGGCTGGAAGTGACCTTAGAAACACTGTAACTCTCCATCTTACAGATGTGGAAACTGAGGCCTAGGTGCGGTAACGTGCCCAAAGCCACTCTGTGGGGAATTTGTCACTCTAGCCAGCTGCCATCTGAATACTTTCTTATGTGGGGGATTCCTGAGATAGCTGGGAGGCAGAGATCACCTGTACCTTGGAAACTAGAAGCTGAAGAAGCTCAGATAATCTATGTTTCAGCCTGGCAGACGGGAATGGGCACATGACCCACGCGAGGTCACTGCAGTGCTGCTGCCTGAACCCTAGGGGCTGAGATGAAAGTGTGGGGTGAGGCAGGATCGGGCAGCAGCACACGTCCCCCGGCAGCAGTGCCCACAAAGGCAGCGGCAAGAGTCCAGTAGGAGCAGCTGTGTCCAGAGCAGGCCATTCCTGGGGCAGAGTCTCACCTGTGCCTGCCCGCCTGGGCCGGATTCTCCAGCCTCCGCATCGGTCCTCTGAGCTGCTCTCTCTCCTGCGGTGCTAGTTTCCTATCACTGATGTAGCAAACTACTACAAACCTAGTGACTGAAAACAGCACACATTTATTATCTTACAATTCTGGAGGTCAGAAGTCTGAAATAGGTCTAATGGGGAGAAAGTCAAGGTGTTGGCAGGGCTAGTTCCTTCTGGAGGCTCTAGGGGAGAAGCCATTTCTTTGTGTTTTCTAGCTTCTAGACAATGCCTTTTCCTGCATTCTTTTACTCATGACTCCTTTTTCTATCTTCAAAGCCAGCAGTGGAGCATCTTGAACTCCCTCTCTGACCTCTCCTTCCAACATCACATCTCTCTGACATTCTTGCCTCCCTCCTATAAGGACCCTTGTAATTACATTGGGCCCACCTGGATAATCTGGGCTACTCTCTCCATCGCAGAATCCTTAACTTGCTTACTTCTGCAAAGGCCCTTTTGCTACATAGGGTAATATATTCACAGGCTCCAGGGATCAGGACATGGACATCTTCAGGGTATCATTGTTCGGCCAACCACACTCTCCAATAAATTCTTATTCTGTTTAAGAAAACCAAGAACAACTTCAATTATTTGCAACTGAAACTGCTGAGCAGCAAGTTACCAACTGTTAAGTGTTAGAGCTAGGGCTGGAATCTGCTTTCTCTGAAGAAAACAGAACCCGCAGAGAGTCAGCTCAACATTAACGAGTCTTTCCCACCTAGTATCTCACAGAGCCATTTGACTCCCATCACCGTGAGTCTCTCCAGCCAGAAAGGGAACTTTGCTTGTCCAGTGCACAACCACAGAGCAGGCACTCGATCTGGGTTTCTGGATAACAAACAGGTGGGCAATATGCAAGAAAACCTGAAAGAAATCCACACCGTCAGATTCAATAATTCCCCTTCCAGGAAACGCTCTGGAGGAAATAGAGAATAAGAACGCCCCGTTACACACTGCCAACGTCATCAGGGCCCAGGGCACTGCGGGCTGCGGAAGACAGGCTCTCTCCACCACATCTAGAGAGGCAGTGACAAATGCAGATTCCAGCCCCCCACCCCTAGACTTGCTGAGTCAGACTGTCTGGAGAGTGAGGTTTGGGAATCTCGATTTTAAATGATCTCTCCAAGTGGTTCCTCCGTACTCTACAGGTTGAGAAGCCTGAGGGAGTAGAGTGGGTCTTCCTTTATCCACCTGGATTGTTCAGACTGTCTCTGCTATCAGGCTCTTTGGAGGAGGTGCTTGTCTCTTGCTTTTTTCCCATCACCAGTGTGTGCTCAGGGTCATGGCCTGTGCTCCTCCCCCTGGAATGGGCTGACATCTGAAGATCTGACACCCAGGCTGGCGGCCTGTCTTCAAGCCATCCTCTAGCCAGTGGCTGCTAGTTGGCTGCCTGGGGCAAAGGGCAGCTGATTCTCAGTCTGGGAAGAAAGGTCAGGGCTGTACCCTACTCGAGTAGGACAGCTACCAGTTCATGGGGGAAGCTCACACAGGGCATGCCCATTGGGATAGCAGTGGCCTCCACTGGACACACAGCCAGGAAAGGCTACCTCTAGTGGACCCAGTCTTTTCACTATAATGGGCTCAGCCCACTGAGAACAACGGGAATAACTGGGAGACACATGATGGATCCAAAAGCCTGAAGCCACCCGGGCTGCACACCTGAAGAGATCCCTTTGCGGGAGAGTCTGAAAGGGCTGCTGTGCCTTTGTCCTAAGGAACTGAGTGTTTTACAGATTTCCACAACCCGGTTCCACACACTTTTATCAAGCGTTTGCGATGTGCTGAGCACGGGGTGGGAACTGAGGCACATACAGAAGAAAGTCTAGGTCTCATCCTTCAAGTTGCTCACACCTTCGCTGGGGGCGAGACCCACACGTGTGGAATCCCAGACTGGAAGGCAGAGCTGGGAGGGGCTTCCAGGAGCTCATCAACCCTCCCTCCCCCATTATAAAGAGGAAACTGAGGCCCAAAGAGGTCAAGAGGGCAGGGTCAAGAGCCAGAGTTGGCAGCACAGAATGAATTCAGTGCCGTAGGCGGAGAAAGAAAAGGGACGAGGAGGAGGGCTAGTGTGTGGCAGGGCTGAGGTGGGATCTAAACAGAGCTCTGAATGAACAGGAGGCAGGCAGGCAAAGGACAACAGGGAAGGGGGCAGGAAAAGAATGAAACAGTACCCACGGACTCAGTGCTCACTGAAGGACAGGAAGAGAGAACCCAGGGGAAGGGCCGGCCACATAATTTGGGAGCCCCATGCAGAATAAAAATGTGGGACCTATGCTGGGTCATGGAAGTCATTCTTCCCTTCCCATGGCCCATTGGCCACCACTCCAAGCCACAGTGGTCAAGGGATTGCAACCTCCGCACCAGGACACACTAGTACTTCCATTAGGAGTGGGCAGGAGGTTTTGGCCGAACCACCTACGCCAGCCCTGAAGGAGGACAGCTGCCGATTTGCTCCACCCTAAGATGTCATGGGACATGCTCACGACCCTCACCCTCCCCATGCCTGTACTCAGGACTGTGGGTCTGTCCCCGCTGAGCAACCCAGATGCCACTATGGGCAGAGGATGGCGGTGGTTGCAGGACAGAGGTGGGAAGGGGCAGGCCAGGCAGGGCCTGAAGCCCCAGGGGGTGGGGAAGGGGGTTCCAGGAGGCAGCAAGGGAGTGGACCATGAATGAGACCAAGGCTCCATTGTCCCACCAGACTTCACTTACAAAACACAAATTCAAGGATAGAATTTGAAGAGGGTGACTGCAGAGCATTAAACCCCAAGCATGGAGGTGGGGTGTCTTATGAAAGGGCCCTGTGGGACTGCACTGGCCACATGTCCACAAAGCTGGGCCTGCCCAGGGGACCTTGCCTGAAGCCCTCGCCTCCATCCTAGGGACCTCCATCCCCTAGTTGTGGAAGACACAACTAGTTGTTAGCAAGTCAAAGCTCAGTGAAGGGGGAAACGAAGAAATGAACGTGGAAGCCAGTGCAGATGGGCACAGAGGGAATCCTGAGGGAATGCAGTGGAGACAGAGAGAGAGAGAGAAGAGACTATACGTGATAGCCACCAGGGGGAAAAAAGTGTCTTTTACATTTTTTATTGAATATCTTCCACACCAGCTAAATAATGTCCTATCGCTGTTTTTTCTTTAACTAAAAGCTCTATTTTGACTTTTCTGTCCCTGCAGACTGTCATTTGACGGTGAAAATTACATCGTACCATAAAAATGAATATGTGGATGCTTATAATTAAACAATTTCGGGGAACTGTAAAAATATTTTCTATTGGTGAACATTTTTTGAAATCCTAGTCTAAATAAGACTGTACGCAAGAATATAAATCTTGTGATGTTTTCTTAGTTTTAAATATCAACTTAAAAAATAGAAGTACACTTTTTTTTAAAAGCTGACTATATTTATAAAGTGCTGTTTTCATTTTTCTTGTTTACATTTGTTTCATCATTTGATTCTTACATCAGCCCTGTGAGCTTAGGGCCAGGGGACTAACAGCTCCCGAGTGCCTGATATACTGTGACACTTGCCCTAGAAAGTGCACCCACAGACTGGCTTTAAGTCCTAGCTCTGGGACCTAACCTCTCTGCCCCTCAGTTTCCTCGTTGTGAAATGGGAAAAGTTTCATCTCTCACGTGTCATCGTTGGGCATTGTGTATTAAACGAGATAGTGTGTATTAGAACGCTGGTATCATCTTACAGAGCAGACATTCACATGGTAGCTCTTCGTTAAGTCCCTTAAATTTTCCCCCCAAACTCATGCAAGAGGTATGATCATCTCTGTGTGCTTGCACAACGAGACAAGGGACCTGGTCAGGAGAAGTGTCAGGAGCCAGTGTCCCCACTCCAAGCTGAGTTGCCTCCACTTCCCCACACTTGCAGTAACTGGGGCAGCTGCTACTGTCCCCCTTTCATACACAGGAACTGAGGCTCAGGGTCCCACGGCTCATAAAAGGAGCGGGGTCATCTTCAGACCCTAAGTCAAAGATTAAGAAATGCATGTGAAGCATTTAGCACAGCTCCACCAATGATAAGGAGGAGGTGAGGAGAATGGGGGAGGAGAGGAGGCAAGCCTGTCTCTGCCACAGCTGCCTCCTTCCTCTGGTTTTACCAAGTTTGAGACACAGGCTTTTGTTAGGAGCCACTGTGACATTTCCCCTCCCTCATCTCTGCTCACTCTTTGCCATCCAGTCCCACAGCCTTGGAATTACTGACACTCTTACCCTCAGCGGAGTGAGTGTTCTGCCACCATCCAGGCACTTTCGTTTCAGGGTGACACTGACACACAGATCTGCTAAAAATAAGTTCACAGAAGCATACAGTGCTATGTGCTCATGCTAACGAGTGCCCTCTCCTGACCCCCCTTCAAACAAGATACAGGGAGAGCATCTTTGTGTTTTCAAATTAACAAGCACCAGAATGGAGCCAGCATTCTTTTCTGTTTCATGTGGACATCTCTTTCCCTACACCTGGCATTCAGTGTAGTCCCACCCATCGGCCACTGCTAATAGGAAACAGTTTGGTGACCAGAGAGGGGAGAGCTGGGAGAGGCGTTTTTCAATTTATCAAGAGATGAGCACTGACGTCTCATTTTTTTAGTGGACTATAAGTTTTAGAGCAGTTTTATGTCCACAGCAAAATTGAGCGGAAAGTACAGTGAGTTTCCATATACCCCGTCCCCCCTACACACACACCTTCTCCCATATCAACATCCCGCCCCAGAGTGGTACATTTGTTATAATCAATGACCCTACATTGACACATCCTTATCACCCAGAGTCCACAGCTTACATTAGGGTCCACGCTTGGTGGTGTATATTTTATTGATTTGGACAAATGTATAATGACATGTATCCATCATTAAGGTATCACACAGAGTATCTTCACTGCCCTAAAAATCCTCCGTGCTCTACCTATTCACCCATCTCTCCGACCCCCATCCCTGGCAACCCCTCTGATCTTGTTGCTGTCTCCACAGTTTTACCTTTTCCAGAATGTCATATATTTGGGATCATACAGTATGTAGCCTTTTCAGACTGGCTTCTTTCACTTAGTAGCTGGTATTTAAGTCTCCTCCACGTCTTTTCATGGCCTGATAGCTCATTTCTTTTTAGTCCTGAATAATAGTCCATTGTCTGGATGTACCAGAGTTTATCCATTCACCTACTGAAGGACATAGTGATTGCTTCCAACTTTTGGCAATTATGAAAATTGCTATAAACTGCTATAAACATCCATGTGCAGGTTTTTGAGTGGACATAAGTTTTTTAGGCACCTCATTTTTAAGAGGATACAAGACAGAGAGGGAGATAAAGGGTTTTTCATATGTTGTGAATGAATTGGAGATGATTTCATAACTTGTGATACATTTTCTTGAAATCTTGAGACCAGAATCACTTTTTATAATCAGCAGTGGAAAGATGACACAGGATTTCCTCCTATAAAGACCTTTCCCTGACCTTCTTTCCCTGCCATCTCTAGCTCCAGAAACCTCCAGGTCTTTCTCAGCAAGATCGCAGCTTCTGAAAGCTCTTGCGAGCCCGTGAGCTTACAACATTCTGTCTTCCGCACCAGCTTGCAAGGCCTTGAGGACAGGGAACTGTGTCTTATTAATCTTTGTGTCCTCAGATCCTAGCAATTGTTCAAAAAGTATTTAATGGATAAATACAGGGAGGAGGGAATTCTCTCTTTCCTCTACTCTAGAAGCAGAATCCAAACTTCCATCTGTATCTACAGCTGAATCAGTTTGTGTTTTATTAACTCTGCTCCATTATTCAAAGGACTTTTTAAAAACTCATCTGTTTTTCTTAATGTCTTTCAAGGCAGAAGGTGGTATTGCTATTTCTACTGGGATACAAATTCCAGGGTCACAGAGCACAGATCCCAAGACAGGAATAGAACCTGGGTCTTTGTTTCAAACCAATCTCCTCTCTCATCAGTTTGAGTCCAATCTTTCTGGAGCATCTCTCTCTAGAAAAAGAATGAAGTTGTTACTGATGCCAGGGAGGGACAAACTTCAGCCAACAGCATCATTATTCTACAACATGCCAGCCACCACTGTAGGTTAATTGCAGCTGAAAAGATGAAGAACTGGCCAGCCTTGCTCCACATGGCATTGTGCAGTGAAGAGAGAAGAGGAACTCAAGGCCTGCTGCCCTCCGCCAGCTCAGCCTGGTCCATTCCCTTTCCCAGAGGTCAGCCAAGGGGTTAGGAGCTGGGTGCTGTCCCTGAATTACCTGGTTTAATCCTCATAGCAGGCGAGGTGCTGCTGTTATCCTGTTTTACAGACAACAAATCCAAAAAAAGTTTGTTGACTTGCTCAAGATCATCCATCTTGTAAATAACAAAAACAAGATTTTACTCCAGATCCAACAAACTCTAAGCCATGTGTGTTAGTTTCCTGTGGCTGCCATGCCAAAGTACTACAAACTGGCTGGCATATGATAATAGAAATATATTCTATCACAGTTGGAGAAGTTAGAAGTCCAAAATCAAGGTGTCAGCAGGGCCATCTCCCTTGGAGGCTCTAGGGAAGAATCCTTCCTTGCCTCTTCTAGCTTCTGGTGGTTGCCAGCAATCCTTGGTGCTCCATGGCTTATAGATACATCACTCCAATCTCTGCCTCTGTCTTCATGTGACCTTCTCCCCTGTCTGTCTGCGTCTCTGTGTTCAAATTTTCCTCTTCTTATAAGGACATCAGTCATATTGGGTTTAGAGACCACCCTAATCCTGTATGATCTAATCTTGATCGCATCTGCAAAGACCCTACTTCCAAATAAGGTCACATTCATAGGTTCCAGAGGTTAAGACTGAATATATCTTCTAGAGGGACACAATTCAACCTATAGCACCATTTTTTCCTCATTATATCAGCTGCCTCATATGAAACATGAAAAACGTCAAATGCTTCACTCTCAGACATTATTTGTTCTCAGTTCTGCTTAAGACTTCGTAGTACGGTGGCAAGAAACAAGACTGGTTCTTGAGCTGTGGTTTGGGATCCCAACTCTGCTGTATACTAGAAATGACTACTCTCATTTACTCTCCCTGGTCCCCACTTTCCACTTCCATATGTAAATATGGAAGTTAGACTAGATAGGTAGTAAGGTCCCATTAGAGTTTGATGTGATGGGCTACAAAAGACTATAATGACAAAATCTTCTATAGCACCTCTCTGTGTCCAAATTATAGCTATTTTAAGCCAATTGAATAAATATTTACTTAGCACCTCTATGTATCCATCTCCAATTATATCCCATTTCCTACTACTACATATGTTCCCTAGGGCAGTGATCATGTCTAGCGCCTAGTGTGGGCTCAGGGAACGCTCATTAAGTCAACAGCGTAATGGAGTGGTAGGAATGCAGGAGACAGAGGATTAGAATGGGGAATTATGTCGACATGCTCACCAAGTGCTGCATGGGTTTATGCCTTGTTTCCCCAAAGGGAATTTGAGCTTCCAGTGGACAGAGCCTTCTTCTGTTCTATGCAACACCTGGGGCAGGGCCAGAGACAGTAGAGATGCAACACATAGTTTAATTCCCTGCCTCCCATTTGTTTTTACATAAACACATACATGCGATCACATCATATTCATTGGCTCTTTTTTGTTGTTGTTCCCTTTTGTTTGGTTTTACTTTTCCTTTCTCCTTCACCCTCCAGCACCCATCACCACCCAAAACCTTGCTGAGGGTAACTGATATTAACAAGCTGGTATATTTCTTTCCATATTTTTCTCCATACACGTAGACTCATATACAGGCACATATCCCTGTACCTAAGTACTCATGGACATAAATAGCGAGGTTGTCTGTCATTGATCACGCTGGGATCATATTTTAGATGCTTTATAAGCTAAAGTAGCTTCCTTTTCTCACTTAATAATAAGACCTGGTGGAAATCCTTCCAAGTCCATTGGTGTAACTCTAATTTGTACTTCCAAATGGATGCACACTATTTCCTGGTGTGGGTGTACTGTAATTTATTCAGCCATTCCCTGGCAGATGGGCCATATTTGATTTATTGATCACTTATTCTTGAGGAAGAGAGTTGCTGAGAATTCTCTGATCTTACTGCCAAGTTATGTTGTCCTCATTTACCACCTTCTCCTCCCGCCCCCCAGGTGTCCACACGAGCCTGCTGGTACTTGGAGTTCTGACTTCTCCCATCAAATCTGAATCCACACGTTTCTCAATATTTCATCTTAATGGGATCTGAGGCTTTTAAAAATGGAATCCAGATTTTCTGGGCTTCTTCCAAAGGAGATGACTTTTTACTTAATGGTATCAACCCCACTAATCTTTTCTGAAATCTAATCAGCACGTCAGACAAGGGAAGAAAATGCTTGTTTCTTGAGTGAAATGGAATGAGCTTTCTCCAATAAGAGGCGCCTCCTCTTGATCAGGAGCCCTGAGACGAGGGAGGGGCAATATTCAGGGGCCCTGACAGCCTGAGGGGCTGGTGAAGGAGGTGGTCCCTGCAGGGAGGGGCAGCAGAGCCTGACTGGGGAGCCAGCCCTCTGAGCTGAAGCCACTCTGCTTGGGGGTCCTTCCCAGAGCCTGAAATCTTCAGCTGCATCAAGACAGCAACAACTAAGTTACTTGTTTAATTGTTGAAAACTTCTTTTACATTGTAAAACATAAATGTTATACAGAGTCGAACGAATTGCTCTAAGTGACCATCCGTGTGACCGTCTCGAGGTCAAAAAACAGAATATTACCCACACTCCAGAGTATTACCCTCTCTGCCCTTTCCTAACTACAACCCCTCCTCTCCTCCCCAAAGACAGCAGTGTCCTGACTCTCATGAGAATCATCTCCTTGCATTTGTACAAAAAATAGTGACATCTTTTGCTCAATAGTATGGTTTTTAAAATTTTTGGCCTTTTCTTATTGAGTTATACATACAGTAAAATGCACACATTTTAATGAATTTTTGCATATGAATACATCTGTGTAATCAGTATCCAACTCAATATAAACACATCATCCAATCAGTTGAAGGCCTTAAGAGCAAAGACTTCTAGGAGAAGAAATTCTCCTCAAGACTGCAGCATAGAAACCCTGCCTGAGTTTCCGGCCTGCTGCCCTGCTGAGTTCAGACTCAAGAAGGCAACATCAACTCCTCCCCCCGCTTCCAGCTGACGGCCTACTCTGTGGATTTTGGACTTGCCAGCCCCCACTTAATGTGCGCCAATTCCTTAAAATCTCTCTATATATATACATAGGGAGAGAAAAAGAGATGTCTCTGTCTGTTTCTCTGGAGAACTGTGACTAACACATTGACTTCATCTTTCAAGCCTTAGTTTGCTCACTTATAAAACAGGAGATAATGAGGGGCCGGCCCCGTGACCTAGCGGTTAGGTGCACGCCCTCCGCTGCTGGCGGCCCGGGTTTGGATCCCCAGCACGCACCGACGCACCGCTTGTCAGACCATGCTGTGGCAGCGTCCCACATAAAGTGGAAGAAGATGGGCACAGATGTTAGCCCAGGGCCAGTCTTCCTCAGCAAAAAGAGGAGGATTGGCATGGATGTTAGCTCAGGGCTGATCTTCCTCAACAAAAAAATAATTATAATAAAATATAACAGGAGACAATGAAATCAATCTTGCAAAGTTTTTGTGAGGATCAAATATAATGCATAAGAAATTCCTAATACGGGTATTTAATGGGTATTTAAAACAGCTATTAAAAAAAACAAACCTAATTTATGTTAAGTAGGTTGAGAAAGTGATATGTACCCAAGTTAAAGGAAAATCTAGTAGAATCAAAGGGTATAAAATGAAAAATAGTCTCTCTCAGCCCAGAGAAAACTTTTAATGGTTGCTTGTACTTCTCCTAGAAATTTTCTATGCAAAAATGTACTCGAATGGATGCAAGCTATTTCAATAGTTCTGAGCCTTAGCTTTAGTTAGAAATATGTAATGCAGGGCCGGCCCCGTGGCTTAGCGGTTAGGTGCGCGCGCTCTGCTACTGGTGGCCCGGGTTCAGATCCCAGGTGCGCACCAATGCACCGCTTCTCCGGCCATGCTGAGGCCGCGTCCCACATACAGCAACTAGAAGGATGTGCAACTATGACATACAACTATCTACTGGGGCTTTGCGGAACAAAAAGGGAGGAGCATTGGCAATAGATGTTAGCTCAGAGCCGGTCTTCCTCAGCAAAAAGAGGAGGATTAGCATAGATGTTAGCTCAGGGCTGATCTTCCTCACAAAAGAAAAAAAAAAAAAAAAGAAATACGTAATGCATATAAAACCGTCTCCACATGGTCCAGATTCCAAGCAGCATCCTAACCAAAGAAATATCCCCAACAACCAAAAGGTAATTAAAAATGTACTCAAGTTTGTAATCGTATTTTTTGAACCACATGAAGGGCTTGTCTTAGAAAATCCTGCTTTTCTCTCCCATCCACTTGGTTCACACACCTGAACCATCTTGCGTTTCCTTCTACAAAATGCCCTGAAAAACTTCTGCCTCAGCCTGAATCCTGGTTCCTCTTCCTTTTCTCTTGGTCTTTCTCTCCTCTCACATAGGAAAAGCTCGTAGAAACTTCCTTGGCAAGGCAGGACCTCTCAGAGCTTCAGAAAGAGGAAGAAACTGAGTCTTCTTTAGAAGTGGAGGAGGGAAAGGCTGGTGACAAGACAGTGACAACCAACATGAAGATGACGTGCCAAGTGGCAGGCACTGGGCATTACCTGCATTATCTAACTGACTTCCCACGCAAACCCCGTGACCCCAGTGCTGCTATCCTTCGCATCTTACAGAGGAGGAAATTAAAGCTCACACAAGCTAAATAGCTGTGTTAAAGCACTTGTCGTCCAAAAAGCTGGCTTATTCCAGAGGCCAGGGTCAAAGCCATGACATCTGAGAGATTCCTGCTCACATGCTAATAGGTTTTGTCCACTTCCCCTTACCTTCCATTGATTTTTTGTGGACCTTCCCAAAGAGATGTCCAATGGCTAATGATGCCTCCTATTAACTCTCCCTATTTACAGGCTAAAACCTCCCTTCCTTACATCATAATCTTCTTAGGCCCATACTTAATTCCTCTCTGGGAATTCTTTGGGTACTGCTGGCTGGAGCCTGAATGAGTCACCTCCTTCTCACATACTAGGCTGGGGAGGGAGTGGCATCAAAAGACAGCAAAAGTCTTAATGGCGTCTTCCAATCCCTACCCCCTTTGAGTTTCAACACCTCAGTTATGGTGAGAAAAAGGGAACGTGGGGAGCAAGCAGCCTTTAAATGCTCCTATTTGTCATAATCCATATAACTATGAGGCTTATAGTGGTTTTAAAATAGGTCCACAAATTCTTTGACACTCCTCTCTCAAAAGATGGAATCTAATCCTCCCCTTACATATGGGTTGGACCTAGTGACTCACTTTTAACAAATGCCATGTGGCAGAAGATGTCCTACGTGACTTCTAAGGTTAGGGCATAAAGAGGATACAGCGTCTGCCTGGCTCTCTCTCTTGGGACCGTGGAACTCAACCACCATATTCTGAGGAAGCCCAGGGTACACAGAGAGGCTACATGTTGGCTTTCTGGCCAACATCCCAGCTAGGCCTTCAGCTTATAGTCAGCGTCAACAGTCAGCTGTGTGAGTGGATGAGCCTTCAGATCATTCTAGCCAGAGCCTTTGCTCCTTCCACCTGAGGCCCCAGACAGTGGAGCAGAGACAAGCCACCCTCACAGTGCTCAGGCTGAATTTCTCAGCCACAGAATCTGTGAGAGATAATAAATCATTATTGTCTGAAGCTATTAAGTATTGGGCTAATTTGTTATGCAGCAATAGACAACTAATACAAAGCCATTGCCAACCCCCTCAGTTGTTAGTGTCAACCTACTCACACTGTGAAATGTCAGAAGCTGAATGACTAGAGTACAACGTTCTTGTTTATTGACTATTCTGCCATATGGAAAGCAAACTAGAGATGTGTACCCAATACTTGAGAGTCCTGGGCAGCAGAACCTGCTGGTCTACCCCCCGCACCCTCCTGAGACCTGGAATGTCAGAGATCTGTCCTCAAAGGCTGGAGCCGCATCAGCCTCGGCTCTGACTGAGGCCTGCCTGGACATCTCAGCTCTGCACTCCATCTGTCAGCCCTGCTTCTTGCTAGCTGCTGGAGCTGCTTCTCTTTCTTCCTCAGCTCCCTGGCACTCACATGAGATGGTACATCAGAATAAAAACGAGAGCCAATACCCTGTGGTTTATTAATTTTTGGCTGCATGTCATTGCAGCAAGAACTCAGTGAGGGCATGCATGGACCTGCAAGCCCTGTTCCTCAGGTCCCAGGGAGAAAGTACACTGCAACTGTTTTGGGAGACATCAAAGTTCCCCTAGTCCCTGCTGTAAGGCTATATATTCAGCATATCCATCCCAATTGCTATCTACCCTGCCATATGCTCATTTCAGAGCAGAGACAGTGACCCGCCCAGAAATGTTCTCTTGCCAATTTCCTTTGGGTGGGGCCTAGGAAATGCTCACACGTGGCAGCATCTCCCTGTTCTGGTGCCTGTTCATCCTTGCGCTGTTTCTTTAGCATGTTCTAACCCCTTCCCCAACCTTTTCTCTGCTCCCCAGCACAGGGCTCCCTGCGAATCTTTCCAGGGGAAAGACTTCCACGGGAAAGTCTATTCTGGTGCTTCCCAGATGTTCAGTCCCCAAGGCAGCAGCTGGTGGGCAAGCAGGTTGCTGGCCCTGAACCAGCCTGACCAGCCTACTCTGATTCCGCTGGGGAGTCTCAGAGACTTCCTCAATTTAGTGACTCACATAATCATTCTCCACTTGGAACATCCAGTTCTGAACCGTGCTGTCTCCCAGAAATTGTAATTCCGGTCTCAGCCTCATCTTTACAATGTCCCTTTGGCTTTCCAATGGTGTTCCAGGAAACTTGTTCCTGTGGGTCCTCTCTCTCTCTCCCCTTTCAGGAGGCCAGGATGAAAATGCAATTTGGGCTCACATCCAGGGGTATGATTTTAATTCAAGGTGCAACTGGGCACTACTCCTTAGTTCCAAAATTCTTAACAGCAACCCTCCACCCCAAGTTGTAACACTTACAAAGCCACCCACATGGTACAGTTTTAGAGCTGTGTAACGATTAATGAAATACAGTGTATTGTTCTACTCTATTTAATTTAATGGCTGCGTCATGTACCATGGATGTACCATAATTTGTTTAACTAATCCCCTATTGAAGAACATTAAGGTAATTATTATTGTTATTAGACAAGCAGCTGAACCTTGGAAACACTTAATGCTTCCCTCTGAAGAAAATGAAGAAGCTGACTGCTCCTTATCAAGCTAACCATGCCCTTGGAGATTACCATACCCCAGCCTGAGAGTCACTGGCATCCTCACAGGTTGTTACCAATGGGAGTGGGCCACTCAGGGGTGCAGGGGGAAAAGATTGACAACCGGCACAGCCTTTGAGGAATGAATTTTCAGTGAATCAAGGAGAGTACATGACAAACTGCTAAAACAGCCACTGATGAAAAAGTAACCAAACTTCCTTGTATTTGCCTCTGATTATAATCCTCAGACCCTTCTTTGGCCCAGCCATGGAATGTCTTCCTGGATATGCTCGTGGTCTGATGTCACCTCCTCTTAGATGTTTGCCGTAAATGAGAGAAGCCAAGAGACTCGGGGTGTCTGCACAGCCACAGCCCTCCTCAGATGAAGGTAGGCTCCTCAACCACAATATGCCGGGCTTTGTGTCTTGTGACAGTGCTTCGTAGCCAAAGGCAGCGATGTTTAGGTGGACAAGAGGGAAGCCAGGCCTAGGAGAACTCTCCAGCCAGGGGGAACCACTACGCTGGACAGTGACAAAGAAACCTAATCAGAGCCCAGGCTTGACGGAGGGACCACAGAGAGATGGTGTGGGAGCAGGACAGCTGTTAGCAATGGCTGCTGTATGGCACACACTCTTCTAAACACTTTACGTGTTCTGACTCTTTTAATCTCATAGCAGCCTATGAGGTAGGTCCTATTATCCCTTTCTGCAGATTAAGAGACTGAGCACACATATGTTATATAACCTGTTCAAAGTTAATACCTGATGGCACTGAGATCAGAACCCGGCAGTGTGACTCATGCTCCTCCTGTGACACTGGCTGTTTTTCAATGAAGTTAAAGCAGAAGTGGCCACTGTGGGGAGCAGTGAAGAGTAGATAGAGAAACAGAGTCTGGTGACTGTCAGGGGGACTAGGGTTGGGACCAAAGGGCACCCACTTCTGAGGAGAAAACAAGGTGACCAGGTCACCAGGACAGCTGTTGGTCCCCAAAGGATAAGGAGCCCTTGTTCCCACACTTCAGCGGGGATGGGGCATGGCTTTGATGGTTTCCAAAGCTGCCTCACCAGGCTGCATTAGGTCTCAAGTAACAGGAGCCAGTCTTTGTTTCCTAGGGCCTGAGAGAGCCTCACTAACTTGCTTTATTATGTTAATTGTGCAGATAATCATTATGAGCTAAAGGGTCAAAGAGAAGAAAAGAAGATTAGGGCAAATACACTAGGAGTTCCAGGGCCCAGCTGAACTGCAGATCAGAAGACAAAGGAATTGTGTGTATTGGGACCTTTAAATCAAACAAAGCCACCTCTGTAACTACAGTAGTCTGTGCATCAACACAATTACCAATTTCCTTTCTGTTGTGTTTCACAGTTTCAGTAGTTGTCCTGTCCTCTGTTTATTTAATTGTCACATCAACCCTACGAGGCATGCCAAATAGGTATTACCATCTCCATGTTACAGATGAAGAAGCTGAGGCCCCGGAAGGTGGGAATTGCCCAGGGTCACGCAACTAGAGAACAGCAGAGCCGGAACCAGAACTGTGGTTTCCCAGTGGTGTGTGGGAGCAGGGTCATATCAGCTCTTGAGAGGCATGTGCGTGCATCTCTTCTCAACTCCACGTTCAGTGACATCACTTTGTAGCTTGAAATTAGTGGTGGGAGTATTTACACCGTGGAAATCAGCAAACACTGCATATCAGGGCTCCCCTACCCCCTCTGCCACCCTGAGCTGGTTGTTAAACATTTACCAGCACACCACTGAGAATATCCCAATAATTTCTCAAGTTGGTGCTAAAGAAAATGTTATGGCGCTTGAGATAGAAGTTGAAGCATAATAACTGAGGTATGTAAGTGAACATGAGTAAGGCCATCTCGTAAGTGAACATAAGTGAGGCCATCTTGTTACACTAAATAACCCTTTCTTAGTTGAAACCTTTCTAGTACATGATCATCATAAATTGCTGCACACTGTCATGACTTTCTGGCCCTGATCCTGTATGCCTACCCCTGCTGAGGTACTCTGATAGCTTTGTTCTTAAAAATTTTAATGAATTTTCCCAGGAAATAAGAAGGCCTCTAGAAAGAAAGAGCACCTGGAGAATATTCATCATCGCCAGAAGAACAGAGAGATCCTGGAGTCCATCATGTACATTTCTGAACCCCCTCCTTACTGATCATTTTTCCTACACAACTACCTCAAGATTTTGTAATCTTTAAAGATGAATTTTTGAGACATTAGTCACCGGTCTTCTGATTTGTCAGCTAATCTAAATCTAATTAAACTTCCCATCTTTATCTCTAACTGGTTGTGATTATTTGGCTCAGATCTCGGCGAGCAGAGCCAGCCCATTGCTTAGTATCAGTAGGAGAGGACTATTTTCCCAAGCCCTTCCAGTTCCTCCATTGTGGTGGCAGCAATCATAAGAACACTTACTTTGTGCTTGCTAAGTGCCAGGCTCTGTGCTATGTGCTTTATGCATTATCTAATTTATTCCTCATCACAACCTTTTTCTAATGAGGAGGACACTTGAGAAGTTAAGTAAATTGCTCAAGGTCACACAGCTGGAAAGTGGTGAAATTGGGATTCAAATCTAGGTTTGTCTGAACTTCTCAATCATTGTGCCACTGTCTTAATTACTATTATTATTTCATAAGTAGAATAGACTTTTCTTCTCAGGTCTACTGAACCCCTCCTTCTCCCATCTTGTAAACATATAATGGAATTATAACTAAAATCAATCAAGACAACTAATTTCTAACACAATGAATATTTTAAGGGCCATCTCAAATCTCAATAAAATTCTGTAACATATTAGACCATTTTAGCAATTTATAATCATGGCCTATAGAGAATGCCAGAATTAATATTGGCTCTCTTATTGTTTCAACCATCGGAGATATCTTACATGATAATTGGCTCTTGGCAGCCACAATTTAATTTAATTTATTTATGAATACCTTGTATTTATATTTCATGGATATTGTTTTAATTATTAAATCACTACATCTTGGAAAGAAATGTAATTTTGTTATAGAGCAAATGTTCTTCATGTCGATGTCTGTAATGCCATTTTAAAAGTGTATGAGGATAAAAAGATTGCCTAGGTTTCAAAGACAAAATTTGTTATATTTTGCTGGAAAACATTTTGTCAGAAAATAAATACTACATGTGCAGAATTATTTAGGGGTCTAAAATAATCATCTTGATGATGAAGGGAAAAAAACCTACCTGCTAATGCACTTCAAACTGTAGCGTCCAGAATTAATATACTAATTCAGAGAGACGTGCTGACTTGAATTAGATAACTAAGTCAGGAGGGCAGCATCACTGAGTCAACAGAGCATGGATTTGGGGTTGGCAGCAGGAACTTGGCTTCAAATCTCAGATCTGCAGTTTTCCATCTGTATGACCTTGGGTGAGTTATTGAACCCACCCTGAACATCAGTTTCCCATTTGAAAAATGGGACCGACAATGCCTAACAAATGATAGAGTTATGGTGAGGACAGGACTGGTTACATAATTTGTGGGGTACAGTGCAAAGTGAAAATGCGGGGTCCCTTGCTCAAAAGTTAAGAATATCAAAACAACAGGAGAGCACTAAACCAAGCACGTGGCCCTTCTGAGCATGAGGCCTTGTGAACTGCTAGGGTCACATGTCCCAAAGCTGGCCATGGCTAAGGATTGTGTTAAATGCAACAGATACACTGCGTTCCACTTGCAAGGTGCCTGAAGAATGTCAGCTATTTGTGTTTTGGCTGTTTGCCACCTTATTTTTATGCAGCGTGGAAAATAAATCTCATAGTCACTTTCTTTGAAGACAGGTGCAGGTCAATAAAATTCTATAACCTATTAGACCATATTAGCAATGAGATTTGTAGATATCCGGCACTGAAAAGGTTCAAAGGCACAACCGTTCAGGGCAGAGTGGGGCACAGAGCCCAGGAAAGTGGCACCGACCGCCATGCTCACGCGCCCCCACTTGTGGCTATCAATTTTTAGAAGAGGAATAGAGAAAGCAGGATTCTGTTTCCTAGCGGAGGTCTTGAAACCATAAGGCTAATCTCATTGGGCTTTGTACTACATTGAATTAAACTCCTAATTCTAATTTCACCAAATAGGGTTACCGGGAGAACAGGAAGTGAAGCTTGACAACTGAGTTCCACTGTCCAGAGGGAGTCAAGAGAGAACAGAAAATCAATTTCCTGACTGCGGGAAGCGGGTGAAGCCATTCTGATCTGAGAGCTGCTTGTTTCTTTGCAAGGAGGAGAAGACATTTCTGACAGACTTTTCACATGGGGGGGCCATAACGGTTTTCCAACCATTTTTCTTTGGAGATCTTCATCCTCTTCATCACAGGCTGATGGAGCCTCTGCCATTTTCCTTGTTCTTACCTACTCCAGGGAAGAAAACCCTGACTAGACTAAGGACTGGAAAGGTGAGTGTAGACATTCATCCATCTCACCTCGATATTCCAGGGAGTTCCTTTTTGGATCATTCTCCCTGAAATGTATGTGTCCAACTTCTTCTCAAAGCCTACTACTTGGATCCTCACAGCTCCCCACTTTCTTCCCTGGGCCAGAAGAGACCAGCTCAACTTCTCCGTGGTCTCAGAGCACTTTCCGTTTTGCATACTGCTGTGCATTTCTGCCTAAATCATGACTTAGAATTGTGTTGAGCTTCACGGTTTTGAATACCTCACTCAGCTGGTAGACACAGGTCTCCACCTCACTCTGTGTGCCTTCATGGTGGGAGACTAAGATGAGGGTGCTTTATAAAGTGCTTTTACATGTAGTATCCTGAGGAGGATTTCTGCTACTCGTCGACTTTAGGATCCTCCACAGCACTTAGCACAATGCCTTACAGGTAGTGGGTGCTCTGTCATTGTCTGTTGAATGAACATATTCCTCTGGCACCATTTCTTTTATCTATTTAGTTTTATCATTTCTTCTAGACCATAAGCCACTTGAAGCATTCATTTATAAAAATATTTATTGAGTGCCTGCTATGTGACAGGAAAATTCTGAAAATGAAAGGAATGAATGTGACTAACTCTGTCAAATACTAAAACATGTGCTCTCCTACAATAACAACATGGCGTATCTGGAGATGGAAAGCGACTCGTGGGGCAGAAAAGAGCGAGTTCAGTCATCTAAGGACAGACCTTCCCAGAGACTGCAATTTACCTCACTGCTGGGCCCGAGATCTGGGGAGGGGGAGGGTCCCAGTGCAAGACACAGGACGGAGAAGCTCAGCTTTAGGATACTTTGTGACACTAATTATGGAATCAGACTTGTTGTCAACTGGGGGCTTCCCTAAACAAGTTATAGCCTGGTGTCTTAGTCCCTTCGGGTTGCTAGAACAAAAACACCATAGACTGGGCAGCTTAAACAATGAACATTTCTTTCTCACTGTCTGGAGGCTGGGAAGTCGAAGATCAGGCACCAGTGGCTCTGGTGTCTGGTGAGAGCCTGCTTCTGGATCATAGATGGCTGTCTTGTTGTGTTCTCACAAGGTGGGAGGCACAAGGGAGCTCTCTGGGGTCTCTTTTATAAGTAACTCTCAAAGGCCTCACCTCCTAATACCATCACATTAGAGATTAGGCTTCACATATGAATTGGGGGACGGGGGGGGCAAACACTCAGTCTATAGTACCTGTCAAGTGCAAGTTTGTTCTTAGAAGCACCAGGGCACGGTGTGATAAACATGGCCTTCAGAGTCAAACAGGATGATCTCGTCCATTACAACCTGAGCTTCCTGAGCAAGTCATTTCACCTCTCTGAGCTGTGGTTATTTCACCTGTGGAGTGAAGGTGCCTAAACCTGGTAGACACCTAAGAAGGGCCTATTGTAGAACTGAATTGCCACCAGGGGAGCTGAGCAATAACCGATCCCTCTACAGCAGCGCTTCTCTACACAATCAGACCTAATATCCCTCTTTTTCAATAACTATTTTAATGCCCTGTGTTAGTCAAGGTTCTCCAGAGAAACACAACCAAAATGCTATATATACATATATAAGAGGAGATTTATTATGGGAATTGGCTCACATGATTATGGTGGCTGAGATATGCCACGATATGCCATCTGCAAGCTGGGGAACCGGAAAATCTGGTGGTATAATTCAGGCCAAGTCTGAAGGCCTGAGAACCAAGAGCTCCGATGTCTGAGAACAGGAGAAGATGGATAACCCAGCTCAAGAGGAGAGAGAGGAAATTGTCCTTCTTCCCTTTTTGTTCTATTCAGGCCCTCAAGGGATTGGATGATGCCCACCCACACTGGTGAGGGCAGATCTTCTTTACTCAGTGTGCTGATTTAAGGGCTAATCTGTTCCAGAAACACCCTCACAGACACGCCCCAAAATAACATTTTACCAGCTATCCGAGCATCCCTTAGCCAAGCTGACACACAAAATTAACCATCACACACCCCTTTACGATGTTGAAACTCAAAACTATTAAAAGCTACCTATATGCATAATTTCAAAGAATTAAAAGTAATGCCCTACAATATAAAGGAGAAATGAAAAGCAATTTGTAATATTACTTATATGTACTTATTTCAATGTGTAAATGCACACCACATTAGAAGAAAAAACATGCCTTCCCTACATTTCCACATGTCCCCTGGAGGGTGGGCCTGCCTCCTATCCAGTTCTATGGGCAAGGGGAGGAGACACCAGGGATCATTTCTGGGCAAGAGATCAGACAACTCCCCAGGACATTAATCTTTCCCCTCACACTCGGTACATTAATCTTTACCCTCATCCTTTCAGGTGACCTCCCACCCCCTGCCCCTACCCTGACCCCATACACCAACAAAGAATGAGGTGAAGTATCCAGGACAGGGCTACCCCTTTACTCCCTCCCCTGCACAGCTCTGCCTCTCCTGGGCCAGGAAGATGTAGCAGAAGGATCCAGAAGGCCTTTGATGCCCTGGGTCTCAGGCTCAGAGGTGATGAGGGCCATCAGGGCTCTCTGTTCTTTCTGGAGGACAGAGAAGGAGAGCAGGGAGGTATGCTCGGCCCTCTCGCTCGCCTCTCTCACCTCCCAGGGGGAGCTAAGGCCCTGCACTCTGACTCTGGCTGTCTCCAGCTTGCTGGGTGGCCCTCTTGCGGGCTGGCTGTCTGGTCCTTAGGCATGGTCCCTGGTTTCCCAGCTCTTCTACGGTTGGGCAGACTCAGCTGACAGGCCTTTGCTCCTTGAGGCTGGGCATGAGTCTGCAAGTATGGGATGAGGGACCCCAAAGCCTCAGGCACGAGGAGAGTGTCAGCTGCCCTCCTGCAGCGGGACTCTCTCACATGCTGACCGTGGGGGAGCCACAGGGGTGCTCGCTGACAGGGTGGGGGCTGGGGTGCACCAGGACAGCAGAGGGAGCAAGACCTGTCACTCAGGCCAGGCTCTCTTTGGCCCTTTCTTCTCGGGAGCAAATGAGTAACTTGGAAGAGACGTAGAAACTCTTCCCCAAATGGTGCCTCATGGCGACAGCACCCCCGATCAGGGTCTTTACTCAAACCTAAGAACAGCACCTTCTCTGGCCACTGGGGAGTTGTATTCAAGCCTGCCCAGAACTTCCTTTAAAGTCGTGAAGCAGGACTCTGAGCTGTTCTCTGGGCTTCCTAGCTACAGGGGCAAGGGGCCTGCTTTGAGCTGATTCTTGGGGCTGGCTGTTCCCCTGGGACTACTGTCAGTTCTGCGCAGCAGGAGCAGGGGCCTGAGGTGGCTAGCCTGTTTCCTGGCGGGTCTGGTGTCTCCTCTGGCCCAACCTCAGTGTGCCTACTGCTTGAGGGAAGAAAATGCCCACACAGCCAGACCAGAAAATGGTCCAATGGTGCTCCCTGCTGTTCACACGCTAGACTGCATGGATTTGCAGACGCAAAAGCCAATCTGTTGTTTCTCACCTGGAAGTGAGAGGAAACTTTTTAAAGCACTGTATTAGTAAACTATTGCTGCGTAACAAATGAGTGGCTTAACACAACAATACAAACTTATTATCTTGTCCTGTTTCTATGGGTCAGGAATCCGGTTTGGCTGGGCAGTTCTGGCTCTGGGTCTCCCACAAGGTTGCCATGAGATGTCAGCTAGGCCTGCAGTCATCTCAAGGCTTGACTGGGGCAGGGGGATCCACCTCCAGGTGGTGCACTCACATGGCTGGCAAGTTTGTGCTGGCTGTTGGCAGGAGGCCTCAGTGCCTCTCCTCGGGGGCCTCTCCACAGCTGATTGCCTGGTCTCATGGCCTGGAAGCTGACTTCCCCCAGGGCAGGTGATTCGAGAAGCTGAAGTGGAAGCTAAAATGGCTTTTATGACTTGGCCTTGGAAGCCACATACTGTCACTTGCACTGTATTCACACAAAAACTGGCCGTGATTCATTGTAGGAGGAAACTACATGAGGGTATGAATTCCAGAAGGTGAGGATCCCAGGGTGCCATATTGGAGGCTGGCTATAACAAGCCCCTACCATGTGCTAGGTAATATACAAATAATGTATAACAACAACAATCATAGCATGCAATTAGCAATTATTTCATGCTTACTATGTGTCCAGATGCTAAGTACTTTCCCTGAGTTATGTCATTTATCTTCACAACAATCCTACAAGCTTGGTTATTATCCATTGAAGAGGTTAGGAAATGGGGACTTAGGGAGGTTAGGTACTGAGGTGTCAAAGCTAGTAAGTGGTTGAGTCAGTATTCAAGGCTTTGTTCTGTGTTGACTATGCTGAATGTCTCCCTAGGCATTTAGAGCTAACAAACAAGGAGATGGTCACAGATAGGGCACTGAAGCTCAGAGAGGTCAAATAACATGGTCCAAGTTACTGAATCAGTAAATGGCAGAGCCAGGATTTGAACAGAGGTGAATCCAGAACCCATGCTCTGTCTACCCCGCAGCATTGCTCCAGAACAGAGAAGAGAAACACAGACAGGAGAGAAGAATACAAAAAACAGGGTAGCCAGGCCATCCAGCGCCTTTGTGCCTATCAGAAAGGATGCCCCCTTCTGGGCTGCTGTAGCTCTGCAGGTGCGGGGCTTGGTAAACTCAATCCTCATTTTCCTCTTCAGCTGGGTGCTCCTGGCCAGGGCAAAAAATCTGAGTGGTGGCCCTGGGGTAGGAAGCTAACAGGTAGACAAACGGGAGAGGTAATCATAAGCATAAGAGGATGGTTGCAAGGGAAAGAGAAAGGGGAGAAAAATAATAAACAGAAAAAAGAAGGGAGAGAGAAAATTAGGAGATGAGCAAAGAGGGGGAAAGAAAAGACAAAAACCAGACCGAGTAGGTGGGGTCTGATTAGTCCTCCGAGGCCTATGCTTGAGACCCTCTCTATGTGTGGCTGGGAGCTCCAGAACCGCCAGGGAAGCAGATCAAGTCCCTCCCTGTCCCCTTCCCCACCTCCATCTGTAGTCTGGGGAATGGGGAGAAGAAAAGCCACTCCAGCATAAACTGGCCAGAGGACAACCTAGTTTCAGGTAAAACTGGGCAGCAGCAGGGTGAGCAGCAGATTATCCAGAGGATAATCACTGGAGTATCAGAGAGCGGACTGATGGATTGATTAACTAGAAGATAAAACTGGAAAGTATAATTGGTGGCTTCACCACTGTGCTTCTCTTTGCAGTCTGATCCCCAGAGCTAATGGTTTAATTGGCAGGTTCAGCTTTGGTTGTTAGGGTCCATTGATGAACTAATGTCTGCTTGCCTTTGTGTCTGAATTTAAGCTTTACTTTTCACACAAGGATATGGATAAAAAAGCCATCTGGAGGAGCTGATATTTTAAAGTAAATATGAAGAATTATGAGATTCGGAGGCAGAAAGACTTGGATTTGAGTCCTCGTTTTACCAGTAGCTGTAGATGAGGAATCCCCACCCACCCTATTAGTCTCAAGAGCTCCCACAATCAAGCTTCACTTGGGCTGCCTCCCTTGAAAGTTCAGCAGCCTCCCAGAGGCCAGCCCCTGGCAGGAGGGTGAAGCAATCACTTTTTTCCTGCCTCCAGCCTCTCCCCACTCCAGTAGTATCTCACAGTTGCCAAGTGGCATTCTAAAAAAATATATTGGTTTATTTCACTCTTGTACTTATAATCTTTCAATGGTTTCCATCTACTTATAGTATAAAATTCAAATTCCTGAGCATGGCAATACCAGCTCTTCATTGTCAGCCCCTCACTACCTTTTTAGTTTTATCTTTGATCAGTTCCTGTGTACCTTGTTACCTCTGGGCTTTTGCTTATGCTGTTATGCTTTTTTTCCTTTTATTTGCTGATGAAGATTCGCCCTGAGCTAACATCCAGTGCCAATCTTCCTCTATTTTGTATATGGGTTGCCACCACAGCATGGCTGCTGATGAGTGGTGTAGGTCTGCACCCAGGAACTGAACCAGGGCTGCCAAAGTGGAGCGTGCTGAACTTAACCACTAGGCCACAGGGCCAGCCCCTTATGCTGTTACTTTTTATTGAAAATATTTCCTCCTCTCTCTACTTGTTACTCTCCTATTCAATCTTCAACCTGATCTTCCATCTATCTATCCGTCCATCCATCCAACCATCCTAGAACTCTACTTCAGTGCTTCCCAAGCTTGTCTGCACACTGGAATCACCTGCGGAGATTTAAAAAACACTAATGTGGGCCGGCCCCGTGGCTTAGTGGTTAAGTGCACGCGCTCCGCTACTGGCGGCCCGGGGTTTGGATCCCCGGCGCAAACCGACGCACCGCTTCTCCGGCCATGCTGAGGCCGCGTCCCACATACAGCAACTAGAAGGATGTGCAACTATGACACATCTACTGGGGCTTTGGGGGAAGAAAAAAAAGGAGGAGGATTGGCAATAGATGTTAGCTCAGAGCCGGTCTTCCTCAGCAAAAAGAGGAGGATTAGCAGGGATGTTAGCTCAGGGTTGATCTTCCTCACCAGAAAAACAAAAAAAACAAAACACTAATGTCCTGTCCCACCATCAGAAATTGTGAATTAATTGGTCTGGAGTGTGGCTTTAATTTTTACTGGGAGAGATTCGCCCTGAGCTAACATCTGTTGCCAATCTTCCCCTTTTTTTCCCCTCCCCAAAGCCCCAGTACATAGTTGTATATTGTAGTTGTAAGTCCTTCTAGTTCTTCTATATGAGCTGCCGCCAAAGCGTGGCTACTGACAGATGAGTGGTGTGGTTTGTGCCTGGGAACCAAACCTGGGCTGTGGAAGTGGAGCATGCCAAACTTTCACAGCTAGGCCATCAGGGCTGGCTCGGCTTTGGCATTTTTAAAAGATCGCCAGGTGATTCTAATGTGCAGACAAGTTTTGGGACCACTGCCCCACTCTGTAACAGATATTGAATAGCCCCTGAGGACTTAAAGACAAAAGTTGGTCTAGACTAGAAACTTAGTATACAGGAGAAATAGATCAGTAAACATATAATTACCCAACAACATATGCAAGTGCTCTGAAAGAGGTAAGCCACGGTATTCTTGGGAAGGTACGGAGGAGCACATAATCCACACTGGTGGGACTGAAGGATGGGTGGTCAGAGCTGCTGAGTCTTCAAGGACAAGGGGGAGTGTTCCAGGTAAAGAAGGGAGTGGGCATCCCAGTCAGAGGGAAAACTGAATGCAGCACAGTGAGCTGGAGAGAGCATGTCACTTTCGGGGTGGACAAGACCTTAGGGTGACTGAAGCTTTGGGGGCAGTGAGCCTGCAGAGGCAGACAGGGCCTTGCAGGGAGTAGGGAGCCAAGGAAGGGAGTGTCAGGGACGTGAGCTGGTCAGACTTAGTGGCTGTGAATGCAGGGAGGTAGGGCAGTTGGTGAACTGGGAGGGGAGATGGTAGGAACCAGTAGGAAGGCCTTTCCTTCTCCAGTGAAGTCTCCCTCATCTCTTCTCCATCTGCACACTCCAGCCCACAACAGAGACCCTAACCGTCTGTGTGCCTCTGGCCCACAGCTCTGTGCCTGTCAGAGAATAAATGCTCATGCCTCATGCCACATGGTGAGTTAGAAAAAGCACAGGCTTCACAGTCAGATCAACTTGATTCAAGACCCATTTTCACTCCTTACAAATGGTGTGATACAGGGTAAGTCTGCCAGGTTCTCTGATCTTGGTTTTCTTCACTATAATATGGAGAAAATGACAAGCCCATAAGATAATTTTGAGGACTAGAAAAAAATTGTTTTCTAATCCAGGGACCACAGTATTTCTCAGTGTGGTCCCTGGACCATCAGCTTCAGCATCACCTGGGAACTTGTTAGAAATGCAAATTCTCGGGCCTCGTCCCAGAACTGCTGAATCAGAAACTGGGAATGGAACCAGCAATCTGTGTTTTAACACACCCTCCAGCTCATTCTAATGCATACTAAAGTTTGAGAAGCACTGGTGTATGTAAACTGCTTCATCCCTGTACTTGCTTTTCTGGAAGTCAACACTACTCCTAAAAAGTGGAAAATTCCAACCAGCCACCTAGCTCTGGCCTCTGTTCCAAGTCCCTCCTTTTGCTCTCCTTCCCAAGTTGGTCACTGCAGATGTAAGGCTTAGGAGTGTGTCCGAGAGGGTTCCATACCAGCTGTGTGTGTACGCTTGCCTGCACAGATGCTTGACCTCTAAGTAAAGCTGTGTGACCTCTAAGCGCGCACTTCCTCATCTGTAAATGAGAGTGATAATACTCACGGGCCAGTCAGTGATCTAAGCACTTTCTACATGTTAGTTCATTTTATCCTCACCACAGCCCTATGAAGTTAGCACTATTATTATCCCTGTTTTAGAGATGAGGGAGCCAAAGCACAGAAGATTAAGAAACTTGCTCAAAGGCACAGTTATTAAATGTTAGAGCTGGGATTCTCGCACAGGCCTTCCAGGCACAGAGTCCATGCTTGTAACCAGTCTGCCTCCCAAGGCTGCTTTGAAAATGTTCATGGGTACAACCTTTAGGTACTCTGCTGTGCTCTTTGTTGTGTTGAAACACCTCACCCTGAACAGTCTTTGCTACGCTACTTACAATGAGAACTTGGCTTAGTTACTTCACCTCTCTTGGCCTTAGTTTCCAAATGTTTAAAATGAGAGCGTAGACTAGATGACGGATGTAAGCTGGAGCCCCTAAGGCCCAAAGAATAAGCTGTGTTTGGCCAGCGATTGTGTTTTAAGTTGAAAGTGACTGTCTGTAAGTGGTATATGCTCCTCCTCTTCACTGTGTAACCAGCACTTTCAGTAGTCTTACACCAGGCCCAGTTTCCTTATTTTAATGAGCTATCTGGCATCCAAAGGCATCTGAGTTTGAGATCGCTGATCAGACACCTAAATCTGAGGACCTGTGCATTTCCTCTTCTTTCACCTTCACCTTTCTTCCTCCCCCCACCAAATCCAACTTAAAGAACACTTCACCTGGGATTTTTCTTGTGCACAGAAGGCTCTGAACGTGACTCCCGCCCTTCACTGTTACGCAAGCAAGGCTGCGAGATGTGAGCCAGTGTTCTTTCTTACAGCCGTGTTCCCTGAAAAATGCTGATTTATATTTGCTTCTGGAAGGCAGACAGATGAAGCTTGCTTTAGAACGTAAGGTTAATCCAATTTCAGAATTCATTGCACATGGAAAGATGATTTCTGTCGTTGTCATTTAACCTGGAAGGTTTCTTCTCTTCAAACTTAGAAATTAATCAATTGCTGGAAGAATGAAGGCCTCTTATTCTGCTTCATGAGCTTATGCATCCCAATGTTGAACGCCTTTCATTTCCTGCAGCAGGAATGTATTCAGTATTGACAGAGTGGCTTTGAGGATTTTCTTTGCAAACATCCTTCATATGGTCACTGGGAAGGAGGTGCCAGGCGTTGCTGACTATTAGCGTATCGCCTGACACATGTAATAGGCACTCAAATATTGCTGAATGGATAAACGAAAGAGCAAATACTTTCTAGCAACTGGAGCCTACATCAGTTAAATAAGTCCCTGACACTCAATTTATAGGATTATATTTTATTTTCAGACACAGTATGGCTTATAGAGTTTTCACAACCGTTCTCTAGAAATTTTTTTGTCTTTTAAGGTTGAGGAAATGAGGCTTCAAGAGGTTAGTTAATTTTGAAGTCACGCTGTGACGTTCAATTTTATGTGATTTCACGTTGTCATTATCAAAATAAAAGCCAATATTAAAATAGAGTTAAAAAATATTTTTGAAGTTGTGTAAGCTAAAGCTTTAGATACTAAGACAAACATGGCAGAAAAAATCACTTATCACAAGAACTGGAAACAGTACTATTATTTATATGGTACTTCATAGTTTCCAAAGCATTTTCTCAGTTTCATCTGACCTCCACACCACCTCTACCCCATTGGAATAAACTCGTTTCTCGCTTCAAGTTAGCCAACAGACTACCCCAAATGTTATTCTTTTCCAAAAGATGGGTCAGACTCGCAGTTAAAAATTCAATTTCTTGCATACTCATGCCATCTACTGGTACTTTTCTGGTAGCCTGGGTTGCAGCTGATTTTATATTAAAAATCATTTTCTTCAGTGTAACTTCGGGAGGACCATTCGAATGTTTTACTCCTTATAACTCAAGTCCTTAAAAATAACCCGCCCCCTGCAATCTTTGAAATTCTTTTTCTACAGCGATTACTCTGAAACAGGACCTAAGTCTTACTTAAGAAAGGGATTGAAATACTTTTTATTCCTTTTGGTATTTTGACAGGCTTTATAAGTGCCTCTGAGCACCTTCCAATTGGCTTAGAATCTGGGAGAAGGAAGATGGCTTAGCTAGGGACAGAGAACACTCATGGAATTTTCATGCTTTCATGGTAATGCTCCCACTTTGCCCAGTATTTTCCGAGGGGTATGGGTAAAGAGTGGGTTAGCAAAGGAGGTGGTGGCCTGATGCTGACAGCTCACTCCACGGTGCCACAACAGTTGGTGAAAGAGTGAAACTCTGGAGAACAGCTGAAGCCAACCTCCTGACTCCGGGGCACACCACAGGGCTTTCTCAAACTGCACCAGTCCCCGAAAACCTCTGGTCAATCCTCAGGAACACAAATACCACCTTCTTCAAAGCTGGGCTTTCAAATTTGCTTTGTATATGAGTTCTTTGAATTATTAGAAGGAATTTGTCTTTGTACTTTGCTTTAAATCCAGATGACTTTTTCATCTCTAGGGCAAATTGGTAGAGGAGGGTTAAAATGAGATGATTTTGTATATACATAAACCATTTCTCTCACAACCTTAGGATTCCTCAAAAACTGGACTAACGCCATTACAGAAGAAGTGTGCAATAGGCCGAGATAAACACAGGAGAAAGAAAATCGGGTTTCAAAAGTAACTAGTCAGTACCTATTAGTGGAAATTCTTGCAGGATTCTTCTCAAAAATCATCGTCTGGGAGGAAAAAAATGGAAGCTTGTATATTTTTATTTATTTACTTTATCACTGAGGTTGTATTCAATGAACTTTTTTTACCTTTCTTCCTTCTGCTCCACAGTAGGAGAAAAATAGAAGCTTTAATGATTTTTGAAAGCAAAGTAAAATGTCCATTATAGCAGATTATGAAAGATTCCTTATGATGAAAAGTCAAGACGGTAACATTTGATAAACAGGTTTCATGCCCTAATCTGCTTAAAGGTTTAGAAGTACACGTCAAAACCAGAAAGGATTTAAAGAACTCTGAAAGCATCTGGTCAGTCTTTAAAATTAAATTGTGAAGGTTGTTCAGGATTACTGAGTCATTATTCCATACATTGCTTAATACCTAACAGTTTTTTAGGGCATATATTTCACCATATTCCAACACGAATCATTTAAGATAGGGCTTGTTTTTACAATTCATACTTGAGAAAACCAAGATTCAGAGGTCAAGTCACACACTTCCCAAAGTCACATAGCCAACAAATCAGTCAGAATTGATGACGGGTCTTTTAGTCTAGTGATCTTCCTAGAAACTTTCCCAGAGAATTCTCCTCCCCTTAAAAGTCAGTTTATCTAACTGTTGCACATGTACATTTCTAAGCAGGTGGAAATCACATTAATTTTTTTCTTATTCACACTTCTAAGGCTGTGGACTTCCTATGAAAAAAACACCTGCTTTTATCAGGTGGTAAAACACCCCAACCTAATTTTGAGCTTGAATAACCCTTTGAATAGTGATTCTTATGTATTAGCAGACAGGTTATCTTTGCAGTTTGGTAAAAAATCCGGATTTCTTCACTCCACCTCAGAGACCAATCCAGTATTGGGCAGGGGTGGGGGGAAGGGGGGAGGAGGAGTGTTGATGGGGTCATAAATCGCTGTTTAACAAGCCTCCCAAGTGGTCAAATTGCAGATGATTTACAAAATCTAAATAAGTGATGCCCGGGATCACAAAACCCTTAACGGTGCTTTGGAGTGTATATAAAATTTTATGCCTTAATATAGAAGTTTCAATTTGGGAAGTCCCAATATTTTAAAATAAAGAAGCCAAACAATTCATACCCAATTAAGGATGAGTATCCATCCTAATTTCTCCTCTTAGGTCTGCTTTATTTCTACAATAGAGATATGTTCATTTCAGTGCAAAGTGCTAGCCCAACAGGAGTTTTTCAGTTTAATCTTGCTCTATTCCCAATTCACACCTTCTCTAGAAGGAACAGTTTTGGTTTTATATGGTTCCTGGTGGGAAGCCGGTGTTAAAAACAGACATACAATTAGCGGATATCTGTTTAAACTGTGAGATATTTTTATAACTGTTGGGAAATGAACCATCATAAACATATCTGAATATTTTACAATTGGTAGTTTCCCATTCCTGCCTGATCAAAAATTACCTGTAGACTGATTTAGGCCTGGGCTGGGGCCCGTACTCTGCATTTAAACATCCCATATGACTTTTATGAATAGGTAAATTTAGAAAAGAGATACAGCACTGCTATTTTCCCCTCCAGTCCCAAAGCAGCCACTCACAATTGTAACTTAAATCATTACATAATTACTAACAAATATTTAACTAAGAATATTTAGAGTCTCTTTAAGTAAAAGCACTTGTTTTTTAAGATCAAAACAACTTACAGTCACTGTCACCTAAACCTAAGAGAAAGGATTCTAAAGTCTTCCAAGGGAAAAGCTTAATCTCTATACTCTTCAGTAATCCACTTATTATGCAATATATTCACCTGTATTTGGTTAACCTTCCCACTCCAAAGCAAAATCATTCCCATTAGTGGTTTCCCATCTCAAGTGAATAGCGTGTTCACTTTTCTGTCAACAAGCCAATCTAACTGGATCTTCTATATTGCCTTTTCTTTTTGGCAAATGGAACAGTGTTCAAAGGGAAGGCATAAAGGAACTCATTGCTGTGGTACCTGTCACAGTCACCTAAAAGTTAACCTAGTGATATGACATTTAGTCATGCATTGCATAATAACATTTCAGTCAATGACGGACTGCATATATGACAGTGGTCCCATAAGAGTAGTACCATATAGCCTAGGTGTGTAGTAGGTTGTACCATCTAGGTTTGTGTAAGTACACTCTGTGATGATCACACAAGGATAAAATCACCTAATGATGCATTTCTCAGAACGTATCCTCATCATTAAGCAACACATGACTTCGTTTATATATACCATAGTTGTGTCTAAGACAAAATAATCTCAGAGAAGTTAATATTGGCAAATTCAACATCTCCAGGTGTAAACTGGGTAGTTAACTAAGCCAGACCGTCACCTTATTACTGACAATTGAAGAAAGCTATAGCTACTCAAAGGTATATGTGTTTATAGAAAAAAATTAAGATGATCACTAGACAAGGATCAGTGGAAAATAAGTAGCAGTACTGCACCAACGCAAGACAAAATATACTTTATTGTGACAGCAAACGCACATAGTGCTGTAGGTAGGCATGCTACTAGGAATCTGCATATAATCAAAGGCCAGTATGGAAATGAACGAGAATGAATGCTGTTTCTTAATGCTTAAAGATTTAGTCCATGGTGAAAGGATAGAGAAGAATCTGTGTCCACTTATCTCAAATGCAGTAATATACACCTACTTAATCAGAGACCTAACCAGAGACCTAATCAGAGCCTCTAACCAAGAGCCCAAAGGCAAATAAGAGAAACTTAATCTTAAGTGTACTCAGAAGTTACTTCTAAATATCAAAGATTTTGCTAATTAAACTGAGGCAAATTTCCTTTCTAGACAAAGACCTAGAAATTGAGCAAACATCCATTCAAATAATTAGCCAATTTTAATGTCATTTATTCCACCAGAAGCAAATACTAGAATAGCTAGAAATAGTTTGGATAAAGAAACATTTATATTTTAATACTTCATAATGTTGTAAATTTGGGGCTAAAATAACACCCTGAGTCAAATTTGATCCCTTTCCACTTGAAGGGACCAAGTACAGTTTTTATTTCAATAGCTGAACTTCTGAGGGAAGATCTGAGAAAATGATGCTAATGAGAGATCTAATCCTTTGATGAAACTATTAGGCTCTACAGACTTATCAAAATCAATGCAAAACTGAGGAGGAAAGGCTGAAACGCTTCGTAAAGCAGTATTTTTAGATACGCTGCTTCATTTCTCTCCTTCTTTTAAAACAGATGCAGATGAAATGCTTTCTGCATGAATGCACATTGACATTCTGTTCAACTGTTTTCTAAATGCAATACTGTGCATTTAAACAGTATGCTTTAAACAATATCTTATACACAGTCAATTTAGCTTAAGAGATGAAAAGAAACACTACTATGAAAATTACTTATCAAATACCCTGCCCTTTTTAAAGGTTTTTTTAAAAGCAACACAGGACCAAAAACATCCAACTATTACTTTATTTATATTACTATGCTTAAGTTACATGGAAAAGACAACCAAGCAGTTCTGCCCCACTTCAGGAAAAGTTTCCAATCAACACCAATTATGTGGTAACAAATAACTAGGAATGGTGACATCTTTGGGTCAAGACTCACAAGGAAGAATGGGCTCTGGTGCTACGGTTCATCTCCAACAAGAATATGGCACAATGGCCAGCACAAGCTATACTAACACTGAACCTTTAGCTCTGGTCACAAACTCGGATCTCTTCTCTGAAGCTAGAAAATCAAGTGAAATAACTGGGTTTAAAAAAAAAAGTTTTAAAATGAAGCCCAAATAAGTTTAAAAACCATGCTCTTGACACATTTTCCTTTCAAAATTTACAGAAAACACACTTTTTCACTCTAATAGCCCAGATTTTTTTCCTCACATAGCCCACCATGTAGCTGCAGATAGACTATTCTGCCTCATGATGTAAACATAGGGAAAAAAAATTAACGGCATCTGCATAATATTCTCTCTACACACTGCTGTTGGATGGAGAATAGAAAATTAAAAAAAAAAAAAGAAAAGAAAGAAAGGTTCCATCTCAGATTCTCACAACCTCTTGTTCCTCAGTTCATGAATCCGACTCTGATGCTAAGGTGACAGTGTATGTAAGTAGATTTTTGTTTTCAGTGAAGGAGACCTGGGAAAAGATGGAGTTATCTCTTTTTCTTCAAGAGTTATCAGATGGTACATGCTCCTCAAAGCCCTCACTCTCTCGAACTAGAGCACGTTCCAGGATCACACGGCCTTCCTTATAACGCTGGCTGTCTTCAGTGGCAAACTCATAGATCCATCCCAGTTTGCTATTGCAGTTTTTGCAGCTCACATCTCGAACCATGTGGCGGCCAGTGAGCATGACCCGGTCTTGAACTTCACTGTACTGCAGGTTAACCACCTAAGAAACATGTGAATACAAAATTGCAAAGGCATGTAAGTTATTTGTCAAAAAAGTACACAATTTTTGGCTGGAGTAATAACAGCAACTTCAGAAAAGCAAAAAGCAGTTGTTACTTCAGTCAAACCTACAATACCCTACCCAAGAGCTATTCTGAGAAGCTGCTGGAAGAGGTCAACATCTAGAAATTGCACTACACTGGATATCTAATGCAATCATGCATTATTGTACTAGTCCAAACCACACAATTTATACATACTAGTTACATTTCCGTGTTGTAGTGGAGAGTCCTCAACTTGGAGTCAAAAAAATGTAGGTTTGGGTCCAATTGTTATCATTCACCATTCAATGATGAGTGCAAACGCCACCAATGTAAAAGAACCTAGAACGGCTTCTTTTATAGGAATACAATCGGTATTCCATAAAAAAGTTTGCCATATTTGTTTCTGAAAGTACATTTTGTATACAGACCGGGAGAGACTAAGCCTACTACAGACCATACATTGTGATACATAGTGGGTTCAAAGAATCTGTGAAGAATTTCCAATGATTCAGAATCCCCAACAATCTTCTACAAGTTACTTTTCTATAAAGGGTCAGATAGCAAATATTTTTGGCTTTGAGGGCTGTATGGTCTTTGTTGTAACTATATAGCTCTGCTATTGTAGCACAAAAGCAGCCATAGACAACGCATAAATGAATGAGCATGGCTGTGGTTCATTAAACTTTATTTACAAAAACAGGCAGCTGGCCTGCCCTAGTGTGCTAACCTCTGCTCTATACCTAAATAGAGATCAAGGGGTATGTAAATAGAGATCAAGGGGTACGTATCAATCCTCTGAGAGAAAAACCTGTTTCTAAGTGGAACAGGGGGTAGTCCACTGGGGAAGTTTAGTTGAGTAAGAGCAGTACCTTGGACTAGATCTGTTCCTTTGCCTAAAAGATTTGGAAATTCAACTTGGTTAGTACACATTAGACTCCAGGAGGCATAATCACATCAACCAATTTCAAAGCAAGCCAGAAAGTAGAGCAGACAGACTAGACATTCGTTTGTAAATCAGGAAAATGTTCTTCCGGCTGGCAAACTTATGTAATAATCCAAATCATAATCAGAAGGATGACTGGTGAGCATAAACTAGAGCAAGGGAAGTTGGCTAGACGATCCTATTCACTTGTGTTGTCAAGCTACGATAGCTTAATGCAGCTACCTCCCTATAAGGATACATCAGTGTCTCAGCCCCTGATCTTCCACAGTCCGTGAAGTCACTACCAAATTCTTACACACAATGTTTTCTGAAGCAATGGAGATGACCCTTCTTATTAAAACAGTCTTTAAACTTCCAAGGTTGAAAATCATATTCCAGGAATGCCTTCCTGAGGTCCCCAAAACAAGCTAGTGAGCAATCATTTCTATAGCCTGCAGCTGCCATTCTGCCTCTTCCTGGTATTTCCAAGCTCTGAGGGGTATTCTGGTACTGCTATCAAATATATCCACTAAACCCACTCAGGAAATGAAACTGGTTTTCCCACTAACCTTGTTAAAAAGAAATGCTCTGCCAGTGGCGCCTGTGAACCGCGTGGAGATGAGTTCTGAGCGGTTGGTCAGGATCGTGTCGCAGTTTGCACAAGAAAACAGACGGGTACCACCGATATGGTCAAGGAAGATTCTGCCCATTTTTAGAGCTGAAGTTCTAAAAACCTAGGAGCAAAGAGAAAAGGACAAGAAATGTATTATGATTAAAAAAATGTGTTCATATCTATTTGGTGGGGGTCACAGAGAACCATTTCTATATATGTGATCTCTGCTTTGTAGTACTCAATATGTGCAATAGCTGACTCTGAACAAAAGGATCCAAAGTTCACACACTGAACAAATAAATAGGCATACCCAAGCTAAGAACACTTTAGAAGCAGTGAGCCAAGGAAGTAAACATGCTTAGGCAAGGCCAAGGAATGTTATCACTTCTCTTTAGATCAGTACGAAAAAAATAGGAAGAAAGTAGAATATCAGAAACTGAATGATGAGAAGCACACGCAGAAAGGTGAGAAAAAAGGTTTAGCATAAGTGCTAAGTACACACTCTGAGTATGTATAATTTGAGAAGAGGCTTGTGGGGCATGAGTGAGATGATCAGGTAAGAGTAGAAAAAGGGGCAATCAGAAAACCAGAAGAGAGCAGTCTGGTTTGAGAGCATGGGTGAGCAGGTCTCTGGTCATCAGGTGCATCTACATCCTCCCACATAGGGAGGATGGCACCAAAATTAGTAAGTTTGAGTCTGTGGAGCACTCCACTAGGTGCTTTACTTATTTCAAAATCATCACGACAACTCTATGAGGTTATCACGCCCATTGCATAGATTATCCAAGGTTATTAACACGTCAGAGGTTACACAGTTTTCAAGTACAGAAAATCATGACTGGAATGAAGTTCACTCAACTTTAAGCCAAAATCCTTCCACTACCCTACAATGCCTCCTCTAAGAGGACACACAAGACGGTCTAGGCCTGGCATAACGCTAGGAAAACAGGAACAGAGAAGGGAAAGATGAGCCATTATTATATAACTTATATTTAAGAAATTGTACTGATTCAATAAATCACAGAAGTGCTGAAACATTGGGGGAAAAAAAGCTTTGAATTCAACTTCTGAAACAAGGATAATCATACTTCAATATTTCAAAAGTTGTGAGTTAATATATGCAACTCAAATTCACAGCAATTAATTACCTAAAACAGTATTTTTAAATATCTAGATATAGTCAAGAATACACTATAGCTTTCATTTAAAAAAGAACTTATTCCTGGGTATAGTTATCAGCTGCTGTGTTTTAAATATTTAATATTACATGTCTTTAAAATGGCATGCAGAGCTGATATAGCTGCTACTATGAAAAAAAATCTACAATCTATGTTTGTAATAAGACTCCATTGTCATCTTAAATTTGGGGAAATTCCATTACAAATTAAAATGAAAATTCCATTCCTTCTCACATCTGTGACCTTCTTCAGACATTAGACAGTCCTACTGTCTTCAAAAATGTCATTATCGGGGCAGGCCCGGTGGTGCAGCGGTCGGGTGCACGAGCTCTGCTGCGGCAGCCCAGGGTTCGCAGGTTCGGATCCTGGGCGCGCACCGACACACCACTTAGCAAGCCATGCTGTGGCAGCGTCCCATATAGAGTGCAGGAAGATCGGCACAGATGCTAGCCCAGGGCCGATCTTCCTCAGCAAAAAAAAGAGGAGGATTGGCATTGGATGTTAGGTCAGGGCTGATCCTCCTCACACAAAAAAAAAATTAATAAAAAAAAGTTATTATCATGAAGATCATGACTCCCATTAAACAATATGATGTGGAAGTTTAACAAGGAAGGAAAACAAATGAATATAATCATAACTGAATGATATATATTCAATTGTATATAAATACAATATATTCATAATATATATAAATACAATATATTCATAATATATAACAGTTATATAAATAAATACAAGTGAATATAATTATAATTTATAGCTAGTAAAAGGAAAACCACTGCATTAACAAGAGTGTCAATGAATAAATCCTGGGTAAAAACACAAGACTTAAGAAATGATATTTAGCTTTCTGATTACATTTCTGCAAAATCACAAGAGGTAAGACTGCCTATTGTTTCAGTCTTTAAGATGACAGCGTTCGTCTTTCCAGATGCTTTCGTTTGGTGGCATAGGATACAGTGCCAACAAAACAGACAAATGACCCTTCCCTCACAAAACATACGTGGACATGTTTTATTTGGCACACAGTTTTTTATTCTTAATAAAAAACAGTTGCGCCACCATTTAAAATTTGAGAGATTTCACTAAAGAGTCTGTATGTTGGGCTTTTTTACCAATGTGGAGATCTGGCAACACAGGGCCTGTACCCCGCTATGGCAACAAGTGACCAGAGCGGAGTGGCAGCTGCAACCTCCCCTGCAAGGCCATTTCATTTGCTGTCTCTACTCTGCCTCACGTAATTACTTTACCTGTAACACATTTGAGTTTATGACTCTTGATATAAATAAAGCATTCAACGACCCTGTGAGTTGATTTTGGTCATGTTTCTTAATACTCGTCATTTATAGAAGGGAATCAACAGCAAAGTTTTCCAGTCTCACCTGTTAAGACACAGTCCTCAGATTCTGTATGTCTCTGAAAACTAGAATTTGTGCAGTCAGCCTCTAATTTGGGCTTCTGGGATTCATTACATTAAAGCCAATTTTCCTTCAAACTTTTAAATAAAATATTCATATTGTAATTTATTCCAATCATAATGTAGGAGTAACTAGATGTTTTTGGATTGACCATGACAGATACAATGCTATCATGGAAAATGGACTGAACTTCAAAATGAACTCTCCCTATACTTTCTGCCTACATCATTCTATCTTTGGTTCAAAATTACAATATAGCTGTGACCATTTGCTACTGGATACAAGCAAACTTTTTATTCCTAAATGGGTAAATAGATTCAACATGCTTTCTCTTCCCTGCTTCAAATTCAGTCTATTTTTACCTCTTTTACCCATGCATTTTTACTGGATTCAATTATATGATTCATTACCAAAACCAAAAATATCTGTGCAGAATCACTATTCCTAGTTGTCGTTGCCATTTATAGAGTACTATATATGTATATAAAACTGTAAAATGTAGTTCTCATTTGCCAAGAGATAAGCTAGAATGCCAGGGAATCTAGCAAAAGCAAGCAAAACATCACTTGCTGTCAAAGGTCTTCAGGAAGCAGAAAAATCACTGCAAGGGCATTAGGCTCCAGGTGGTAAGCCTGAGCTTTGCAGGGGCTAGAAACGCAACCTAATACTGACTCTCACTACCCAAACTCTCAAGAGGCTGACATAAATAACTCAGCAGCACTCTGACTGAAGAGGCTAAGGTCATTAAAAAGCTAAGACAGAACATCTGAATCAGGCTTCTCTGGACCTGGATGATATATTGAACTCTGCTTTGGATCTAATAATTATTTAGTGTCTACACTGTATAGGATACTGAACTCAGTACTTTAGATCCCACATTTAACCTTGACAATTTCCAAAGTAGGTATTTATTACCCCACTTTTGTAGAGGAAGAAAAAGACTGTGTGACTTGCCGGAACTGGCCACGCCGGGCTGTGAACTGAATCTCACTCCAGTTCTTTTCACTCCTCTCACTCTCCAGTGACGAGAGGGATCCAGATTCAGTCTTTCTCCCTCTGATTTATCATGGACCCCTCCATGCTAATCCTCCTATATTCCCTATCTTGGTTGATGGCAATTCTAATCACACACTCTCCTAAACAAGAAACTGTGGCAACTTCTTAAAGAAAACACAAAATTGACAATACCTCCTAAATCACTTTTGGAGTCTTTCCTCCCTCCCCCTCAACAATGTCTTAATTCAAATTCTCATCACTTCTAGATAAACCTCTTGTGGTCAGGGAGTGTGTATTATTAAATGCAACATAAATTCACAGGTGCCACTACATTTGTGCTAGATAGTGCTACAAAAATAAGGTCAAAGGCATGGGCTTCAGCCATCCCTTTCTAAGAGCTCACACAGACCACTCCTCTACAAACTTTGAAACTTTTTTTCTGACAGGATAGAATATAGCTGATTCTTTAAAAAAAAAGATTTTAAAAATAATGTACGTACCATAAAATTTAGCCACAGTCAGTGTACAATTGAATGATTTTTAGTAAATTTATAAAGTTGTGCCACCATCACCACAAAGCATCTTTAGAATATTTCCTCCTCCAAACTCCCACAAACACCCTCTGCAGTCAATCTCTCCTCCCACCCCCAGCCCCAGGCAACCCCGGATCTACTTTCTGATTGTCTCTACATTCAAAATATTTCCCAGATATGCTAATCACCTTGCTTGGACTTGGAAGAGTCCCAAATCTCTTCAGCCACATATTTCTAAAACATCCTAAGAGTATGCTGCTTTCAAAGATGACTAATATTCTCTGCGTTGATTCTGGGGGCATATTCCTGTGTCCCTAAGTAATAAAATGAGTGCTTTGGTATCTGTCAGTGTTGAAGTTCAAGTTTATAACCATAATTAGGGCTAAACTCATCATAGCTAAAGCTTTAAGATGCTTTCTTCTTTTTCAACATTTCAAGCAAAAAACAGTAATTTAATAATCATAAGTTTTATAAGTACCATTCCCCAGATAATTTTATGAGTAAGGCCTCTTTGGTATTAGCTTTTCTTAGTTCCAGGTTATTAAAATCCTTAAAAGGTTGAAATAAGAAAAGCACAACTTGGTTGTTGAACTGGGAGCCTATTTATCAGTTTATCTGAAATTACTGCAACAATGAGGGGCCAGGTTGAAAAGGTAAGTGAAATTTGATATGTCGTTCATATTTTAGTAATTGTTTTCAGTTTCCTCCTCCTTCAACAACCAGCACATTCAGCTACCTAGAATTTTCAATTTCTATTTTAATAGGAAGACTCTGGTAAAGCAATCACATTTTTAGGACCTCTTTTTACAGAATTTTCAAAAAATTTACAGAATACACAACTGTAAGAGTAGAAAAGGTTTTTCTCTTTCAGAAATCCATGAAAGACAAAGTCTCCAGGAATGTACTATTTAAAAAATTAGACATGAGGACATATAATTTCCTAGTTTGAGTCCAGGTCAATACAATAATTTTCTAAAAAAGGCTTTTTAAAATTGAGACTTTTTTTTTAGACCAGTTTTAGGTTCACAACAAAATAAGGTAGAGATTTCCCATATATCCCCCGCCCCCACACATACATAGCCTCCCTCATTATCAACATCCCCCACCAGAGTGGTACACTTGTTACAACCCAGGAAACTACACTGACACATCACCGTCACCCAAAGTCCATAGTTCACATTAAGGTTCACTCTCAGTGTCGTACATTCTATGGGTTTGGACAAATGTGTAATAACACAAATCCATCATTATGGTATTACAGAGTATTTTCACCTCCCTAAAAATCCTCTGTGCTCTGCCTATTCATCCCTCCCCCCACCAAACCCCTGGCAACCCCGATCTTTTTTACTGTCTCCATAGTTTTGCCCTTTCCAGAAAGTCATGTAGTTGGAATCACATAGTATGTAGCTTTTTCAGATTGGCTTCTTTGACTCAGTAATACGCATTTAAGGTTCCTCCGTGACTTTTAATGGCTTGACAGCTCATTTCTTTTTAGTGTTGAATAATATTCAATTGTCTGATGTACCAGTTTGTTTATCCATTCACCTACTGAAGGACACTGTGGTTGCTTCCCAGTTTTGGCAATTATGAATAAAGCTGCTACAAACATCCATGTGCAGGTTTTTTAGTAGACTTCAGTTTTCAACTCCTTTGGGTAAATACCAAGGAGTACAATCGCTGGATTGTATGGTATGCTCACTTTTATAAGAAACCACCACACTCTCTTCCAAAGTGGCTGTACCATTTTGCATTCCCGCCAGCAATGAATGCAAGTTCCTGCTGTTCTACATCCTCGCCAGCCTTTGGTATCATCAGTGTTCTGGATTTTGGCCATTCTAATAGGTGTGTAGTGGTATCTAACTGTTGTTTTAATTTGCATTTCCCTGATGACATATGAAGTGGAGCATCTTTTCCTACTTTTCCTATGCTATGTGGCATCTGTACATGTTTGGTGAGGTGTTTGTTAAGGTCTCTGGACCATTTTTAAATCAGGTTGTGTTCTTACCGTTGAGTTTTAAGAGTTCTTTGTATATTTTGGACAACAGTCCTTTATCAGATATGTCTTTTGCAAATATTTTCTCCAGTCTGTGGCTTGTCTTCTCATTCTCCTGATGTTGTCTTTCACAGAGAGATTATTTCTTTTTTTTTGGTGAGAAAGATCAGCCCTGAGCTAACACCTGTTGCCAATCCTCCTCTTTTTGCTGAGGAAGATTGGCCCTGGGCTAATATCCACGCCCATCTTCCTCTACTTTATATGGGACACTGCCACAGCATGGGTTGACAAGCAGTGCGTCGGTGTGCGCCCAGGATCCAAACCTGCAAACCCTGGGCTGCTGAAGGGGAGCGCTCACACCTAACCACTGCGCCACCGGACCAGCCCCCAGAAGTTAATTTTAATGAAGCCAGCTTATCAATTCTTTCTTTCATGGATCATGACTTTGGTGTCCTATTTAAAAAGTCATTGCCATACCCAAGGTCATCTAGGTTTTCTCCTATGTTATCTTCTACTTTTATAGTTTTGCATTTTACTTTTAGGTATGTGATCCATTTTGAGTTAATTTTTGTGAATAGGGTATAAGGTCTATGTTTAGATTCATTTCTTTGCACATGGATGTCCAGTTGTTCCAGCACCATTTACTGAAGACTATCTTTGCTCCACTGTATTGCCTTTGCTCCTCTGTCAAAGATCAGTTGACTATATTGATGTGGGTCTATTTCTGGGCTCTCTATTCTGTTCCACTGATCTATTTGTCTACTCTTTTGCCAATACCATGCTGTTTTTGATTACTGTAGCTTTACAGTAAGTCTTGAAGTCAGGTAATGTCAGTCTTCTGATATTATTCTTCTCCTTCAATACTATTGTGTTGGCTATTCTGGGTCTTTTGCCTCTCTACAGAAACTTGAGACTCAGTCTGTTGATATTCACAAAGTAACTTGCTGGGACTTGGATTGCACTGAGTCTATAGATCAAGTTGGGAAGAACTGCTATCTTCACAACATTGAGTCTTCCTATCCATGAACGTGTTATCTCTCTCCATTCATTTAGTTCTTGATTTCACTCATCAGAGTTTTGTATTTTTCCTCATATAGATCTTATACACATTTTGTTAGATTTATACCTAAGTATTTCATTTTTGTGGATGCTAATGTAAATGGTATTGTTTTTAATTTAAAATTCCACTTATTCACTGCTGGTATTGTTGTGTATGTATATATACATACACATACATACATATACATCTATGTGTATATTTATATATACACTAACAAATTAAATATGGTATCTTGTTCAATAGTCTGACTCATTGCTAAATATTTTCCTTAAAAGCAGGGGTCAGTAAACTAAGGCCTGTGGGCAAAATTCAGCTCACCACCTGTTTCGATATGGCACACAAGCTAAAAATGGTTTTTATACTTTTAAATGGCAGGAAAAAAACATCAGAAGAATATTTTGTGACAAATGAAAATTACATGAAATACAAATTTCAGTGCCCATAAAAAAAAGTTTTATTGCGACACAGCCACAGCCATTTGTTTATACTAGGCTGCCCTCTCACTACAATGGCAGTTTGAGTAGTTGTGACTGCAACTTTGTGGCTTGCAAAGTTCACAATATTCACTATCTGACTGTTAACAGAAAGTGTGCCAACCCTGCTTAAAAAGTTGTCCAGACAGTGAAAGAGCTTTTCATTTAGCAAGCAGACACTTTTCTCAGAGAAAAAGTGACCTTGGTTGGCTCTCAGGTTTAAGGATCAATAGGTGTACGTGACAAGATCAATTTAATCCATTACCCTTTTCTTCATGGATTCTCTAGCTAAAATCCTTAACTTTCTGTAATCAGTTCAGCATGCTGAAGATCAATTATAAAAAGATTATAAAAACAGATAATATATATCCAGCTGCTGCCTCCTTCTCTCCCCACCTCCAGGATTTAAACAACATAGCCCAGATACTTAACTCTGGAGTCAGACTGCCTGGGCTCAGATCTCAGCTCTGCCCCTTAAAAGCTGTGTAAACTTTGGGTAAGGTATCCTCTGCTTTTTCATCTGTAAAATGGCAATAGCACTATCCACCTGAGTTGAGAGAATTAAACGGAGATAATACATTCTGAGAACAGTGCCCGGCACACAGTAAATGCTAAATAAAGGTAAATCTAGTAAAACTAGATTATCTTCTTCAACATTCCCCACCCCAAGTTCCCCTTCCTATTACAGGTGAAGAAAGCAAGGTTCAGAAAGGATATGAAATAAACAATAACAATTAACTGGCTTCACCTCCTGTTAATTATTGCAAAGCTAAGTGACCAGGTGACAGAAATTACAAGCAAGAGGAAAGTTAGAAACCTTCTGAAGCATCTCAAATTCTTAGTGTCACAGTTCTAGGTTTTAAGATAGATACTTGCCCTCCCTCAAAATGGATCACATACCTAAAAGTAAAATGCAAAACTATAAAAGCAGAAGATAACATAGGAGAAAACCTAGATGACCTTGGGTACGGCAATGACTTTTTAAATTAATAATCTAGTTAAGATTCAACCCTGGCAAGCAGAATCTGCCCAAAGGAGGCCTCACTCTTCCCAGCCCTAAAAATACCAGGGAGAAGAACAGTAGGTGTTGATTTGCATCTCTATGGACCCTCTGATGGGAAAACACCCAGTTCACAGATAGACTTTTCCTTTGAAAAAGAAATTATTTCCTCAGGGCATTTCCACAGACCACAGCACACACACACCACTAGAACTCTACCCTTGGACAGGTGAGAGGGGCTTTTCCACTGCACCAGAAGGCGGTGGGGAAACGCAAGGTACAGACTCTCTCCTGCAGGGAAGTGACTGTGCAGGAGCCTAGTGCAGAAAGGTTAAAGGAATCTGCCCTTCCAGGGCAGGTTGTGTTTTGTAATGATCCTCCTAAAATGGAAACATGCGGAAGCATGCCTGTATATCCGGGTTTCAGTCTCTTCCCTTTCCAAAACAAAGGAAGGAACAAAACCCAAAGAACTTTTAACAGTGCTGGGTTTATTACTATAATTAACATTTAGTGCTATTGTAATTTTATCAACTATTTTCACTCTGATTTGTGATTAAATTTCTATTGAAAACCTACAAAGGAAAATAATAAATTAAGTCTGATCCATAAAACCAACTTTCCAATATTTGTACAAAATATTCACCAGGCCAAGGCTTTCTGGTAACACACGGAAGCTGTGCTTTCCCATTACTAATTCTCTTGCAATACCTGACCAGTTATTGGCGTGTCAAATGACGTTCTGGTTGCGGAATCAGGTCTTCATTCGACGGTAACGTTTATATTTTTGTTCTTGCCCCTCAAATAACGCCGTTGTTGTTGTTAAATGTTTTCCAAGTTTACTATATTTCTATAATACTTATTGTTTAGCCATCACTAGAAAATAAGACCAGTCATGTACCTCTGTGAGTCAGGGAAAACAATCTGAGTTGGTAATCTCCCCAAAACACCTTCTGGTAAGACAAATTCAAGATCTCTCATTTGTTGTCATACAATACTGTGAGTTAAAAAAGGCTCTAATTGGATGGACTGGAGTTTAATTTGTCTAGTTTCCAGATTCTGATGTCAAGCAGCAAGTTCATGTCATAGCTAAGGTTCAATTCCGACATTACTAAACAGAATTACCAGAGAAACTGATAATATTGGTTTATATAACCATTTAGGCACTATAAAACCTAAAACGATATTCTGGGCACAAATATACTTAGGATCATCCCCCCATCTAATGAATATATTTAGGACTAGCTTCATGTCTCATAGGCTTTTTTCTTGGAGGGTGCTAGCTAGTTTAATCTCTTCTTTTTAGCCTTAATTTTGGCCTTCTTTCCCTCTTTATCACTTCTAAACCTTTTTCTCTCTCCCACCACTTAAGCAGAGCAAAAGAAAAGGCAAATAAGTCTAGGGAAAAGTCCTCGATGATCCAACCAGATATTTTAGAAGAAGCCACATGTACTTTACTTTTTTGGAAAACTTGTTAAAATCCAATTTACTTAGTTCCCCTGTAGAGTTAAATAATTTACTTGAGCACATTTCATCATCTCCCTCGCCTCTAGATAAGATGGTTGCTAGAGATAAACTTAAAAAAAAGAAAAAGCCAATCAGGAGGCCTGTACTGGGCACTGAGGTGAGTAAGGATGTGATAAAGGCAGACATCAGTCCTTTCTGAGGAGCATACATTCTACCTGGTGTTCCAGGACATACCCAGAAAGATAATAGGGTATGTGGAAAATATTTCGTACGCCCAATTCCACAAGCTCCACTTCTCACTATTTGTAAACGCTCCAGGCCTCTGTTTTTCCTCCTAGGCTTCTGTCTGCCCACAAGCAACCCAAAGCCGCTTCATTTTCTAGGTCTAATCAGTACCAGTCCACTTTAGAATGCTTTCTACTTCACTTATTTCTCATGGCCCCATTTTTGAATTCTAATAACACTCATTCCATAACCTACTAATATTTAACTTTGTGTCATTACTCAATTTCATTTGTCTATGATTTTTTACTAAACTGTAAGCTTCTAGAGAAAAGATCCTAAGTTCTTTGTAATTTCCTTCTTACCTAACACAGTACAATTACGCACTAAACTGTGAGGAAAAGAATCCACGAAGACACTTCACATCTGGCACAAATATGCACCCTGGAAACACTTCATGCATGTTGGTTCATCTTTGCTGGAATGCAGCTGAAACACTGTAAGGGTAGCTGTACAAAGTTACCTAATACCCTATTACCCCCAGTTAATTCACCAGCAAGTATAATTTTCCAAAATCACAAGATTAGCCTGAGGTTACTTCAGGTTTTCCATCTGTCGAGGAGCTCTGGAATAAAAATCCTCAGATTACCAACAGAGGTCTGTAAACAGAAAAAGTTTAAAAATAAATGAGCTGTACACCTTCCCAGACTCTCCCTCGAAGGGGGGATAAAGAGACGCCAGGATTCAACACGTCTTTGTAGTAGTTCGGTTTTCCAGTTCCCGCTGTTGGTAACACTCATTGTCCTTCCCGTCACACAGGAGCGGAGAATAAAGCGGTGCCAAGAGCACGCCTGCCTTCCCATCAGCGGGGAGAGGAAGGACGCGCCCCGCCGCGGGCCGCGGGGGCCACACGACCCGGACGCCCGGTGCGCTCGGCCTGCAGCCGCCCAGGCCCCGCAGCCCGGCTGGGCCCAGCTGATTGCGGGCACGTGACGCCACGGGCCAATCGGGAGGGGCCGGGCCGCGGCGGGGCCTCCTCCGGCACAACAAACACGGGCCGGAAACAGCTGAGCGGGCGGCCCCCGGCCCGGGACGCCCGACGGCCGCCCCGCAGTCGCACCCCGCCCTCCGCCAGGCCGGCGGAGACCCCCTCCTCGGGTCCGGGGGCCAGCTGGGGAGCAGGAGCGTAGGGGGCCGGCGGGGCACAACACAAAAGCCAGCGCCGCCCCCCGCCCATGGCAAGTGCCAGTGGGCCGGGGATGCGGCCCTTTTTGAGGACGGGCCCCACCATGGCGTAATCACGGCCCACAACTCGGAGTCGAGTTCGGACTTCACTTAGGGGCCGGGCGGGCAGGCAGGCCTCCGGGGCGACTACGGCGGCGCGGAGCCCCAGGCGCGCCCCCGACACTGCGGCGGGGACGCGGCCCGTGGGGGCGGGGCAGCCGAGGCGGGGGGGGGGGGGCGCCGGCCAAACTGCCCGCCGAGGGGGCGCCGGAGGCCTCGCCGCGACGAGCAGGGCCTCCGAGTCGACGCCGGGCGGACCGGCCGGGGCGGAGGCTGCGGCGGGAGGCGCGGGCGCCGAATGAGGGGTCGCGGTTGTCGCGGTCGCCGGTCCTCCGGCTGCGGGGGCGGGCCGACGGCGGCCGCCGCGCCTGGGCCTCACAAAGAGGAAACAGTCCAGCTCGTCGGCCCGGCGCCGGGGGCCGCCCAGAGGGACGGGGGACGACGCGCTGGGACCCCGAGAGGAGCGCGGCGAGGAAGAGGCACTTCCTGCCTGGGACCCCCGCCCCGGGCCGATCCCCCAGTGCTTCGAAGCCGCCGACCTGGAGGGCGCCTCAGCTCTCAGCGGGCTCCGAGCCCAGCCCCCGCCCGTCGCACTCACCCCGAGCGGCTGTGAGATCCGCGGCGGCCAGCGGCTCTTCGCTTCTCAGCTGGGATGAAGCCCCTCGGCCACCCCAGTCTCCAGGTTTGAGTCAGGCCCCGGCCTTGGCCCCGCCTCTCCCTGGTTGGGCCTCAGCGTCAATCACCCAGCATAGCTCCGCCCCTCGAACAGTCGGCTCTCCCGGTTGGCCCAGGACGCCCTTCATTTCTAGGCCACGCCCCCCTCCCCGACACCCTCCCCCTTCCGCTGGGCCCCGCCCCTTCTCTAGCTCACCCTCCCCCACTCCGGCTCCCCTTCGCCTCCCCGCCCACCCCACCCAGAAGCTACAGACCCAGGGCGAGCTCCCGGTCGCTCGCCCCGCCCCTGACCCAACACCTCTGGCTCGTACAGCCAATCAACGAGGCTAACTCTGCCCCCTCTCCCGAGGCGGCCAATGTGGAGAGGCTTGAGGTACACCCCCCCTTCCCAGCTGGGAGCACACAACACAGTATCCACGTGAGTCAGCTTCTTAAAGGAGAAGGCTGAGCCTTTCTAATTGAGGCAGCTGTGCAACATCGCGCGTCATCAGCGTCACCAGCTGGTGGCTAAGGCCTAGCTTTCTGAGGCCCAGAGATGACAAATGAAAACAGGCTGTTTTTCTAGGCAAAGCAGGTGACTAGATAGTTAAAATGCACCGTGTAATTAATTTCTTTGAGATTGCTTACTCTTGCCAGAAGGCCAGCTTTTTTTACAAACCTCAAACCCTTTGAGTTTGGGCATATAGGAACTCCTGAAGAAACGATTTTTCAAGTGTGCCCGACTTTATTTACAACTCCCTAAGTTTTCTCTTGGTAGTGGAAGTGATTATCAAAAAGATGAGAAAATTCATTCTTCTACTTGGAGATTTTCTGCCTCAGAGAGTCTGAGATGTGTTTGTTGACAAGGGTAGCTCTTCCCTTAATCCTCATCAATGCTTAAGATGGAAGATTTTGTGTCTTATTCCATTAGAATTTTCCAGGTAATTGCCTTAATGATCTTTGGGGCTTTCAAGAATAAGCATGAATATTTGATATGCCTATTTCTCAGGTAAAAAATAAAGACTAACATTTGAGGTTAATTGGCAAAGTGTTTAAAGCAATCTTTAGTGGGAGAGAGGTTTTGAAGCAAATCGTAGCATTTGACTCATCAACTCCAAATTCACCAGTATTTTCACTCAATTCAGATAAAAACCTGAACGTCAAAGGCAAAGGGACTAATTATCTTTTAATACGTGAGTTTTGCAAGAGATAAGGAAGTTTTGAACGTTTTTGAGTTTTTTTCTCATTTTTCTTTTGTTTTTACTTAACTTGAGCTACAAAAGTAACACCTATTCATTGTAGGAAGGTCATAGAGCCTTCATAACAGAGACCTCTGTCCTCTGCTTACAGCTTCATGTGTATCCTTCTATCCTTCCTGAAACAAAAGTGCGTTAAAGCATATTGCACCCCTAATTCTTCAACTTGCTTTTTTCACTCAATATGTTATGGCCGTTCTTCCATGTTAAATGTATCTTTTATCTACAAATTTATCTTTGTCTCCATAGTTTTTCATAGTATGACTTCATCTTTTATTAAACATTTTTTTTCTACTGAGACATGTAGGTTGCCTTCAATCTTTTGCTATTAAAAATACTGCTGTATGGGGGCCAGCCCCGTGGCTTAGCGGTTGAGTGCACGCACTCCGCTGCTGGCGGCCCGGGTTCGGATCCCGGGCGCGCACCGACACACCGCTTCTCCGGCCATGCTGAGGCCGTGTCCCACATACAGCAACTAGAAGGATGTGCAACTGTGACATACAACTATCTACTGGGGCTTTGGGGAAAAAAAGGAGGGGGATTGGCAATGGATGTTAGCTCAGGGCTGATCTTCCTCACAAAAAAATAAAAAATAAAAGTAAAAAAATAAAATAAATAAAATAAAAATGAAAAATACTACTGTATGGGGCCAGCCCGTGGCCTAGTGGTTAAGTTTGGTGCACTCTGCTTCGGTGGTGGCCCAGGTTCAGTTCCGCGGTGCCAACCTATACCACTTGTCATGGCCATGCTGTGGCAGCAACCCACATAAAAATAGAGGAAGATTGGCATGGATGTTAGATCAGGGTGAATCTTCCTCAGCAAAAACAAACAACAAAAAATACTGCTGTAATGAATATATGTTCATTGATAAGATATTTGTCAAGTATTTCTGAATATAATCATTTGAAAAGGGCATACAATGCCTAAATCCCCAGGAACGAGTTTTTCTCAAAGTGAGCACTTTAAGTACCAGGTAAAACAATGGGGAAGATATTTATTAATTTAACAAATACATATAAAATGCTTAGTGTTCTAAGTGCTTTAAAATTATTAATTCACTTAATTTTCATAACAACCCCGTGAGATAGATACTGTTATCATTCCCATTTCACAGATGAATATACTGAGGCATAGTGATTAACTTGTCCAAGGTCACTCAGTAGAGTTCTTGAATACAATATTTGCCAACTTGGAAGAGAATGATGAAAATCATATTTCAAAAAGATTAATCTAGATGATGGTGTTGTGCAGAGTTAGAATCCCAATGTGAGGTAAGGAGGGCAAATAGGAATGTAACTGAAGGGGCAGATTTAACTTTAACAAAAATGGCTGCACAGCACTGATTGTTTATAGGTGGATAAGAAGAGGGACCTTTCAAAGATAAACCATAGATTTTATCCTACGTGACTGGTAGTGTGATGATTCCTCATTGCTAGATATGGGGTGGTTTGGGAAGGTTGATTTGGGGTGAAAGATGTTGGGTTTGAGCTGATGGTGGCACGCCCATTAGAAATAAAGAATCTATATGGTTGAAGAGAATGTAACAAAAGTGGAAGAGAAATGAAAAAGAAAGGGTGAGAGATTTGAAAAATACTTTATTAGTCTTTTGGTTAGAGTTGTGTTAAACCTATTAATTTAATTTGGAATAAATTGACACTTTATAATACTGAAACTGTCCCGCCAAGAACATGATACGTTTCTCCATTTATTCAAGTGTTCTTTTATGTCTTTCAGTAAAATTTTATGGTATAGCTTTCCTTTAGGTTGTTTATATATGTCTTAGGGTTATATTTAGGTATTGTATATTTTCTGGGGGTGTTATGGGCTGAATTGTGTTCCCCCCACCCCCGCCAATTTGTATGTTGGAGTCCTAAGCCCCAGTACCTCAGAATGTGACTGTATTTGGAGATAGGGCCATTCAAGAGATGATTTATGTTAAAATGAGGTAGTTAGGGTGGGCCCTAAAACAATCTGACTGGTGTCCTTATAAAAAGAAGAGATTAGGACGCACAGAGAGACACCAGGGATGTGTGTGCACAGAGAAAAGACCATGTGAGGACACAGAGAAGATGGCACCTGCAAGCCAAGGAGCCAGGCCTCAGTAGAAATCAAACCTACTGACGCCTTGATCCTAGGCTTCTAGCCTCCAGAATGTGAGAAATAAATTTCCCTTAAGCCATACAATCTGTGGTATGTTGTTGTGGCAGCCCTAGCAAACTAGTACATGGGGTTACTGTGAATGGGAACTTTTCCTATTATACATTATAATTCTACTTCATTGTTATTTTGTAGGAAAGATAATGATTTCGTAGTTAAGTTTTACAGAAGAATTTTCTGTCTACAAATGGTCATAACTTTGCCTACTTCTTTCTAGTCGTTTTGCCTTTTGTTTCTGTTTAAATATCCTTGCACATATATCTTTGAGTACATGTGAATATTTCTGTCAAACAAATTCCTAGAAGTTATTGCTAGTTTGTAAAATATCTTTTTTAAAATAAAGAATGGGTATGCAATTTTATCAAATACCTTTTTAGTGTCTACCGAGATAAACATTTTCTGCTCTTATTCTATTTCTTTATATGCTATATGACATTAAACCAGCTTTGCATTTTTGGGATAAAAACTTGTTTATCATTTGACGTGTGCTAACTGACATTCTTTGAGTGCATTAAATCAGAAACGTGAGTACACCAGTATATACTGTAGAGGAGGAAGACAGTTCCTCTACCCTCTAGGTCCTTCTGGCTGGCCCAAGAAATAAACTGACATGAAACAGAATAACAGGAGAAAATCAAACAAAGCTTTATAACGTGTATACACGGGAGAAACCCAGGAAGTCTGAGTAACTCACAGAATGGCCAAAACTGCCACTTGAAATACCATTTTCAGCTAAAAACAAAGGAGGTTGTTGGGGGTAGTGGTTTGGGACTTCAAGGGGGAGGAAGGTAATTTACATGGAGATGGAAATGCAAATGGGCCAACTATAGACAATGTGACCTCAGAGACACATTTTACATTACATTACAGTTATCTTATGGTATTAGCTCTTTCCTGGAACAGGCCCTTGTATTTTAAATTCTTTTAGGAAGTTAGGGGGAAGGTCAAAGTTTCTTTCAGAGTCTTTTGTTCTTAAAAATAATCAAGCCAAAGAGACACATTGTGGGGTGGCCAATTCTGATCCCCCACACTACCAGCATAGCTTGGTGCTTTATTCTGGTTGCTGACTATACTTTCTGGCTGAAACTATCTGATTTGCCCCAAAAAGGTGATTCAATCTAATAACTACAAACCCTGGGTCAGACTTTCCCAATGCCCGTCTGCTGGTGCTTCCATGGGCTTCTCCTTTGTGCTGACTTTCCTTCTCTTGCTTTGAAGGGCTCTCACGCTGGAGCTGCTCCTTTAGAGGTAAGACCACTTTTCAAGTGAGTGCATCATGCACAATCAGCTATAAGTCTCTGTCTTGACATGAGTACAGCCATGTTTGGCCGCTCCATTGACCTACAGCCACCAGCACAAAAAGAAATACAAAGCTGCTTTCTGTGTGGTGGGAACTGACCTTTTCCCGGGAACTGGCCTTTCTCCCACGGAGAGAGTTGCAAGTTGTAACATTTCAAGGCTCTTGGAGCGTCGTAGCACGGGATGGACTGGCCATCTGTGCCGGGCTGAGACGATAACCAAAGAGAACAATGCACGTACACAACTACTGGGCTGGGACGTTAGCCAGGGGGCTCAGTGCATGTACACCATTGATAACCATTTGTGCATGGAAACACTAAATGCTTGCTCAGCAAACTCTGTAATTGCTTACTCTGAAAATTACTGATGGTATAAAAACTGCTGGAAACTGAGACCCGGGGAGAGTTCCACCTGTGGAAGGGACACCTTGCCCAGGACGTGTGATCCTTGCCCAGCCGCGTCGATTGACAGGGCTCTCCCGGCAGTGGGGCGTGGATGTTGTGAGTAACTGATTTGATGTGAAGTAATTGATTTGATATGAAGTAATTGATTTGATGTGTTCTCTTTTCGGTCAACCTGGTGTTTCTCTTTCCGGTTGATTTGTGTCATTTCTCTTCAGCTGATGTGGGTGTTTTCCCTTTCCAGTCGGGCTGATGTTTTTTCCCTCTTAATATTTGACCTATTTAGATCTGTTTGCAGACTGTCGCCTTTACTATCCTCTATATAATAAAATATACCTTCAGTCCATTTGTTTGGAGTGGAAAGTGTCTTTTACGTCTCCGATCGAATCCCCGAACCTCTCATAACATAATTGGCGCTGTGAGCAGGATTCGATTAAGGAGATGCCTTTCCTATTCAAACGAAAGGTAACTGAAGCCAAGTTGGAAGAGATCCCAGGATGGGAAGACCCTCCCTTTTGCATTCTGGCTGGGGAGTGGGCTCATAGGTCAGGATTATGTGAATCTTGGGATGTTCGTCTACAAGATATGAATCATTGGATGTGACCAAAACTTTGCAGACAGTAGGAAAAAAGAGATAATGTTTCTTTTCTGGCACGGCGAGGTTAATGTTTATTGACTGCTTATCGTCGGGCTATGGAAGATAGGGATAAAATACAAGGGAGAATGTACTCTTGAAAAAAGAAGTTTCAAATTTACAGTCCCGGCTGATGTCACCCAAAATAGAAACTCTTTCCTTGCCGTGAGCCTGGCATTCTAGTTTTTTTGGCCCCTCTTAAGTGACAAATAGTGAGCCTAAATGTGTATCCAATAATAATTTGGCGAGCCAGCCGGGAGGCTCTTTGTCCATGGCTCGGTGGGCCTGGGCTGGGTGGGATGTCCTGGGAAACAGTCCAGCAGCTGCCTAGGTGATTTGCCCTAGGGACTGCTCCCAGTGCTTTCCATCTGACCTGGCACCGCTGACCCTGGGCACATTTTTCTTATGACAGGGAAACAGGCTCTAGAATTATTTGTTTGTTTGCCTATTTGTTTGTTTTTGCTTACACCAACAACTCCCTTCCCCTCCATCTGGAGTCCTGTCTCTTTAAGAGGCAGGGCTATCCCTATTGGAGTGGGAATAATTGTAGGACTTTTACCCGGAATCTGTTAGATGCATCTATCTGTTCTGTTTGGGATCCCATTTAACTGTCTATTCTGTATGTTTGTAATTTCGAAGGGGGGAAGTTCCATCTGTCCCCAAGGAGAGCCCTCTGGGCCACCTCTTGGCTAAACGGGCTATATTCAGCTAGGAGCCCATATCCAAGAAGATAGGTTTTTTATTGTAACACCACATTGCCACAATATTCCATAGACTCCAGAGAGGAAAAGTGGCCAAAATGGGGCAATTTCAATTTACCAAAACTGATGTATTTGCTTATGCAATTGGAAAAAGCCAGCTAAAAAGTTAAACCACTAGTGGGAAGCCTATTTTAATCTTTTGAGGTTTTTAAACAAAATCAGGAATACTGCATTGCCTCTTTAAGAGAAAATAATTAAGCAATTAAACATGCCAGCAGCCTAAGCTGAATTTGCTGCTCCCCTCCCCTCTCTTGCTGAGCTTCCCCGCTTCAACTCCCCCGGAATTCCTGATCTGAAATTAAGCAAGTGAAAATAAATAAACTTTTGAAGTAATTTGAAATTGGGATGGCTATTCTGGAGAATCTGTTTCAGATGAGTTCACCTTAAGGGTCACCCTTAAAAGAGAGGATTCAAAACCTCTCACGATGAAATGCAATCTTTAATTAATACACAGAGACTTCTAAAAGACAAAGTTATTTCAAAAACAGCTTCCAAAATCTTTTTGGTAACTTGAAGCTTTAGAGTTTTGCTAAATTAAGTTGATAAAAATTTATTGAGTCTCTGGGTCGTTTCCACATAAGATAAAACATTAAAAATTGGTTACTAAGCATAAATTTGTCTGCCTATGGTCTCCTATCTCAAAAAAAAAAAACTGAAAGATGCTTACATTTTATGATAAACATGTTATGTGCATGTTGAGGAATTTTCTATGAGAAAGTACACATTTCTGGAAAGTCTGTATACAAAAAAAGCAAAAGGTATGTTGTCCATAAAGAAGGTATAAAGAATAGAGATATTTATGTTTGTTTTGTTAAGAAAAATAAATTTGTCCTAAAGTACTAAGAAAAGAAAAAAGGCGTAGGACAAATTCTAAATGTAAAAAATAAGTGACAGAAGGTTTGTAAAAGTAAAGCCCTGAGGAGTTTTGCACATGATCAAGTTGGCTAAAGTAAGCTGATAAAAAATTAAAATTTGGCTTTGTCTCTTATAAAGGTAATTTTCTTAAACTTTTAGTCTACTCTTTATATAGAGATTAAAAGGTGTTCTTTTGAGTAAGTCTATGTAAAAGACAAAACACCTATGTTTTGTTAAAATAATTTCCTATGTTCAAAAGGACTGAAGTCTCTCCCTTAAGGTTTTTGTTTTTGTTTTTTGACTGTTTTAACTCTCTGTTTGCCTTTAACTGTTTCTGTTATCAATTTGATTAAATAAATAACTAGGCATTATTTCCTATTTGACCAAGTGTTTTAAAATCTTTTGATATTTTTGATAAACTTCTGCCGAAATTAAAGTTTTTTTAACTTAAAAAAAAATTACAAAAAGGACATATGATTATGATGCCAAAATACAATTGTTACTGTATTTCATGTTGATGCTCACAGTTCTGTAATTTCTACAGAACAAAAGTATAACTCTTATGCTGATCGGCTGGTGCGAAGTCATGCAACACACAACCCAGGCTTAGCACAATGAATCCACGAAAAGAGTGGACACTTGGGAGAATAAACTTCATACAGGTGGGCAAAACAAAGGGGAATCCTTGTCACCCATGATGATATTGCCACTTCAGTAAAACAATGTCAGTTATGCCAACAGTTAAATAAACGGGGAGTTCCACACCCCTACCAAGGTCATATCCAAAAGGGATTATTTCCCACTCATACCTGGCAAATAGATTTTATTGGACCATTGCCAAATTCTTGTGGATATACTTATGCCTGCACTGCTGTTGATACATATTCTGGTTATTTATTGGCTATGCCAGCTAAAGTGGCCACCCAACAGAGTGCCATAAAATTATTAGATATAATTAAGTTATATTATGGAACACCAAGGCAAATTCAGAGTGACAACGGTTCCCACTTTACAGGTAAGTTGATTCAAACTTACACCAAGGAAAATTATATAGAATGGATTTATCATATACCTTATTACCCCCAAGCTGCAGGCCTCATAGAACAAATGAATGGATTGCTTAAACAACAATTGAGGAAACTTGGTCATGGCTCATTAAAGGGGTGGCACAACCATCTAAGTACTGCTCTAAATATGTTAAATAACAGGCCACTAGGCCCTAATGAGACTCCTCTGTCAAGGTTGTTACCAGCAAAGATTACAGAAGTGGCAGCCGCCACCCATGAGCTTATGACCTTAACCTATTGGCCCCTGACTCAGTCTGCTAAACCGCCTTTTCGTGCCCCGGCCGAAGAGGCTGGATTGGATTTATCTACTGTTCATTCTATTCAATTGCCCCCTAAGAAGCAGTCTATAGTCCCTACTGGGATAGGGGTACAATTTCCCAAAAATACCTTTGGTTTGTTAAAAGGACGCTCTGGACTGGCAGCAAAAGGTATTGATGTACTGGGAGGAGTCATTGATCCAGATTACCAAGAAAAAACAAAATTTATATTATATAATGGTAGTGACACAGTACTAACTGTAGAGTCTGGAGAACGAGTGGGACAATTATTGGTGCTTCCCCTCTTGACTCCAAATGTGTCACAAGGACAGCCTCCAAGTGAATTAACTAAAAGAGGAATGCAAGGATTTGGGTCTACAAATGGATGGAAACCTGGAGCAAAAGTGTGGGTGACACATCCATCCAATGCAGCTCCCCGTGCCGCAGAAGTAGTGGCCCAAGGGCCCACTGCAACACTCATAGTAATGTATCCAGGAAATGAACAATTATATCATGTTCCTAAAAATTCTGTTTCTTTGCGTGAATAGATATTCCTGCTGTGTTTACTATGCTGTGCTGCACTTCCATGTCTGCTGCAGACCTACACGCCAACTAATGTCTCCGTAGGACAACCTTTGACCCTGCACTGCTGGACCAACTGTTCTACACCAGTGGGACCTATAACCTGGACTATGAATGGCCGAGAAATTTGATCTCAGAAACAACAAGCAACTTCGCAATATAAGATAATTTCTCTATTACCCTGCCTTCTGCTACCCTCTGTGATGGGGGCTGATCTGGACTTCTGCAAGCTAATTTGTTATGCCTAAGTGTTACCTTATCTAATGTTATCTTTGATGCTGTATATGATTTGCAAGATCAAGTTAATAACATTTCATATTCTAAGGGGTTATCTGATTGGTTACCTTGGGGTTTAGGTCCTTTATTGTGAGATAGTTTTATAATTATTGTAGTCATTGGATTTTGGATTCTTGGATGTGCCTTATGTACTTGTGTACGAAGTTCATTGTCTGTGCATATGGTGTCTTATGGTTAATGGAGACGGCCACGGCCGAATATGTCTTGACATGAGTACAGCCATGTTTGGCCGCTCCATTGACCTACAGCCACCAGCACAAAAAGAAATACAAAGCTGCTTTCTGTGTGGTGGGAACTGACCTTTTCCCGGGAACTGGCCTTTCTCCCACGGAGAGAGTTGCAAGTTGTAACATTTCAAGGCTCTTGGAGCGTCGTAGCACGGGATGGACTGGCCATCTGTGCCGGGCTGAGACGATAACCAAAGAGAACAATGCACGTACACAACTACTGGGCTGGGACGTTAGCCAGGGGGCTCAGTGCATGTACACCATTGATAACCATTTGTGCATGGAAACACTAAATGCTTGCTCAGCAAACTCTGTAATTGCTTACTCTGAAAATTACTGATGGTATAAAAACTGCTGGAAACTGAGACCCGGGGAGAGTTCCACCTGTGGAAGGGACACCTTGCCCAGGACGTGTGATCCTTGCCCAGCCGCGTCGATTGACAGGGCTCTCCCGGCAGTGGGGCGTGGATGTTGTGAGTAACTGATTTGATGTGAAGTAATTGATTTGATATGAAGTAATTGATTTGATGTGTTCTCTTTTCGGTCAACCTGGTGTTTCTCTTTCCGGTTGATTTGTGTCATTTCTCTTCAGCTGATGTGGGTGTTTTCCCTTTCCAGTCGGGCTGATGTTTTTTCCCTCTTAATATTTGACCTATTTAGATCTGTTTGCAGACTGTCGCCTTTACTATCCTCTATATAATAAAATATACCTTCAGTCCATTTGTTTGGAGTGGAAAGTGTCTTTTACGTCTCCGATCGAATCCCCGAACCTCTCATAACAGTCTCCCATTGCGTCCTCACGCTTCCCATGGCCTACTAAACCTTCTCCTTGCTCCCAAGCCCTGAAACACTTGGGCCTACACCCGTCTGTCTCACTCTCTGCAGATAGTTGTGCCTCATAATTTAGAGTCAGATTAAGACTGTTGGAAATGAGCTACCTCAAATTTTCTCTATCTCAATATTTTTTCCTACATCACCTATTTTCTTTTTACTTCCTCCCGTATGAGATGAAAGACAATCTCTCTTCTTTTCCAAAGCCTGATGGATACCTATACCTGGAGAACAATCTGGATCTTGAAACTCAGTCAGTCCTTAACAGAATCCACATCTTCTCTCAATAGCAGAGACAAACAACAAACGTTTGCTTAGACCTAGGATTGTCACTCCCTTCTCGTGTCTGTTAATGGGCCACAATCTCCCAAATTCCTTTAGTTGCTACAACTGTTTATCATCATCTTCCTCTTGTTTGGGCCCTACATGCAAGTCATCTGCCCTCACATCTAACACCCTGCTTTAAACCCGTGACCTCTTATAATAACTTCTCTATCTCTTCCCTTGCTTTATATTAACATCACATTCATTTTTTTCCCTCCATCCTGCTGCCTGGAATGTGGATGCTGCCTGGACCGTGGATGCTGCCTGGACCATGAGGACCAGGACTCCATCCTGGGGATGGTGAAGCAGTGAGCTGGAAGGAACCTGGATCCTGAACACTGCATGGAGTAGAGCTGCCATACTAGCCTGGATTTTTTTACTTTAACCTAACTTTTACTTTTACTTATGAGAACTCTGGGTAATTTAAACAGAATAGCTCCTTTAGGGGAGAAACATATATGCAGCTATACTCACAAATTAGTAGTTAACATAAAAAATATTAATAACTTATTCTGAATTGCCCTGCTATTTTACTAAAAGCTATCTCAAAGGTCACTGATCATAAAATTTAGCCAAATCTTTTTGTATCTGAATTCATCAAGCAAACATTCATTCTTCAAAATTTTTATTCTCTTGGCTTTGGCAGTATAGTAGTCACCTGTGGTAGACGAATAACGTCGCCTCCCTCTCCCCCTGCCCCACCCCAGGGCAAGATGTGTATGTCGTAACCTTCAGAACCTGTAAGTATGTTACCTCACATGGCAAAAGGGACATTGCAGGTGGGATTAAGTTAAGGATCTTAAAACGGGGAGATTATCTGGGTGGGCCCGATGTAATGACAAAGGTCTTTATAAAAGGAAGATAGGATGGCCAACAAGCATATGAAAAGATACTCAACATTGACAGCAACATCTTGAAGAGATATTTGTACACCTATGTTCATAGCAGCATTATTCATAATAGCCAAACAGTAGAAGCATTCTGAGTGTCCATTAACAGTTGAATGGATAAGCAGAATGTGGTATATGCATACAATGGAATATTATTCAGCCTTAAAAAGGAAAGAAATTCTGATACATGCTATGACATGGATAAATCTTCAAGACATTATGCTAAGCGAAATAAACCAGACAGAAAAGGACAAATATTGTATGATTCCACTTATATGAAGTATCTAGAGTAGTCAAAGTCATAGAAACAAAAAGTAGAATTGTGGTTGCCAGGTGCTGAGGGGAAGGGGAAGTGAGGAGCTGTTGTTTAATGGGTGTAGAGTTTCAGTTTTGCAAGATGAAGAAGTTCTGGAAATTGGTTGCACAACAATGTGTATGTACTGGATACTGAACTGTACCCTCCAAAATGGTTAAGATGATAAATTTTATGTTAAGTGTATTTTATTTAAAAGCTAAACTAGGTTTTCTAACAAAAAAACAAACAAGAAAAGGGAGGTAGGAGAGTGAGAGTCAGAGAATGAGATGTAAGAATGGAAGTGAAGATTGGAGTAATGCAGGGCCACAAGCCAGGAATGCGGGCAGCCTCTAGAAGCTAGAAAAGGCAAGGAAACATTCTCCCCTAGAGCCTCCAGAAGGAATACAACTCTATAGATACCTCAATTTTAGCCTTGTAAGACTCATTTTGGACTTGTAACCACTAGAACTGTAAGATAATAAATTTATGTTATTTTAAGCCACTAAATTTGTGGTAATTTGTTACAGCAGCAAAAGGAAACTAACTTATCACCTGATTTTCCTAAAGTCGTATTTTATGTTGAGTTTTCTTATGAATTACTTGGTGCTGTTTATAATTAGTTTTAATTTTGTTACCACACGTAACTATATTCTTTCTAGTGTATATTATTTCCATAAGTCTAACTCAGCAAACACTGAAGTGGTCAGGGAAAAGAACCTCAGCCAACAAACACCTGACCCTTACTTGCATCAGACCAAGAGGGTGTTGTAATACCCTCCCTAAATTTATTTAAAACCAACAACAAAAACGTTAGTAAAATTTCCACAATCCTTCCGCACAACAAAAACTTTTACATCTCAAAATCTGAGTCATAGATAAATGTCTCAAGTCAAGTGGGGCAAATTGGAGAGCAGAATAAATCGTGGTTTCAGAGTTATTTAGCCTAAGTTAACCCCAGCACTGCCACTTCCTAGCTGTCTGACCATGGGTAAGAACTTTAATTACTCGAAATAATGATAGTCTTAGTGTTATTGTGAGAATTAAATAATGCAGCTGATGTCCAGTGCTTAGCCGGTGTCCCCGGCACCCATTAAGTGCTTGATAAAAGTTGCTGTTGTGTTGGTTCTTGATTATTTCCATGACTCTTGATTATGAAGCTGAGTCTGGAGTGAGCAGGTTTTGCTGTTTTCCCTGTACCATCCACATTACAGAGTGTTAAGGTCACCTTGCAGACTGCCAGGCAAATGCCTGGTAGTTCTCTTGTGTGGTTCAACCCTGAATCGAGAGAGTACTTGAAATACTGCCAATGTCTGACATGATTTATGTCACGGAGGTGAGCCATTCAACTCCTTTCAAAACCCATCTGCACACAAAAAGTCAATAGCAAAGGTCTCTGGACTCTAAGGGGGATCCATCAATTAGATAACATACACTCTTAGTGACTACCAGTACTAATGATAGTCATTTAGGAGGTTGTACTTTGAACACAAAATAAACATTTTAAACACCACCAAGCACCAAGCAGATCTATATGAACTAATATAACATCCAAAATATAGTCAGTGGAAAATGCAAGCTGCAGGATTATGTGCATAGTTGGATCCAAATTTTTGTAAAATAATAATATCACTATATGTATTTACATATGTATCGAAAAAAATCTGAAATATTCAATTTCCATACTGCCCTGGTTTCACAAACATATTTTACAATGTATAACTTTAGCAATCAGAAAACTGATAAAGATAAATTTTATTGCCACAAGCATTTTTAAGTTTAGTTTGCCCTGAACTGTCATTGAGGATTGATACAAAAAAATGATCATGTGAAGAATTTGCATCATCTGCAAAACTATAAGTATCAGTCAACATGGTAGGTTGTGAGTAGCAGAAATCCAGCCTGAAGTAACTAAAGCATAAGAAGGAAATTTATTTTATTACTACATTACCAAAGAACAGGAAGGGTGGTTTGATTTGGCCTTAGGAAACTTAGATTATTATTAAATAAGAATAGCTGATTCTGTCTCCGCTTCTGTTTCCCTTTGCAAGTTGATTCCTTGCACTTTCCTGCCATGGCCTCCAGCAGCTCCATGCTTACATCATAATGGCTTCCTGACCAAAAAGGAAAGTCTTTTCCCTGTAATCTCCAGTTAGGAAAGTTCCAGAGAAGGATTCTGATTGGTCTGGCTGGATGAGGGACCAATCACCATGGTCAGATGTGTGGGGTTTTGTGACTGGCAGTCCCCATACCTCCACAGTTACCATAGGGTTGGAGTTGGGGGAGTGGCCGTCTTAGTCAATATGGGCTGCTATAACAAAGCCACAAAGCCCCATAGATTAGGTGGCTTATAAATAACAGAAATTTGTTTCTCATAATTCTGGAGGCTGGAAGACTGAGATCAGGGTGCCAGCATGGTTAGGTTCTTGTGACAGCCCTCTTCCAGGTTGCAGACTGCTGACATCTTGTATCTTCACATGAGAGTGAGCTAGCTCTCTGGCCTATTCTTTCAAGGGCACTAATTCCATTAATATGGGCTCTACCCTCATGACCTAATTACCTCCCAAAGGCCCTACATTCAAATACCATCCTACTGGGGATTAGGGCTTCAACATATGAATTTTGGTGGGGAGACACAAGCCTTCAGTCCATAGCAATGGCATTCCCCAAAAGAAGGGTGGTTCTGGGCAGACAGAGCCGTATATTTTTATTGCTCAAGAGGTTGCCAGGATGTATTCCAGCATCTGTTGTAGAAGTTCCTTAGTAACCAATTTGCCCTTAAGCAAAGGCTCAGAGACAGGAAGTGTCAGCTTGCTTGGGGAAGACAGGAAGACTGAAGGACTTTGTTTAACAGAATATAGTTTGTAATGGGCAGTAGCCAGAGACAAGGTTGGAAACCCAGGCTGATAATAGATAGTAGATAGACCATAAGGTCCAGTCTAAGAAATTTGACTGGACCAATACATTTCTTTTAAAGTTTAATTACAGGTAAGTTTGTTTTTAATCCCAAAGACTTTGAGGTCTTAAGATCCCCAATTTCAAGTTTTTCAAAACCTAGGTTTTTAGGAACAGAAGCCTGACTATTGGAAAGGGAGTACTATATTGCAAATTTTTGTTGAATATCAATTGAGTCTGTTAAACATACATCGGTGACAGGACTGATGGATTTAGAACTTGTATCAAGATAGTTGTATTAGTCATGGTTCTCCAGAGATATAGAACCGATAGAACATATATATAAATCTCTAGAAAGATATTTATTATGAGGTATTGGCTCATGTGACTATCAAGACTGGGACATCTCGCATTTGCCATCTGCGAGCTTGAGACCCAGGAAAGCTAGTGATGTAGTTCAGAGGGCTGAAAGGCAGAGAGCTGGTGGTGTAGATTCCAGTCTGAGTCTGAAGGCCTGAGAACCAGGAGTGCCGAGGGCAGAAGATTGATGTCCCACCTCAAACAGTCAGACAGAGAGAAGTTGAATCCAACCTTCCTCAACATTTTTGTTCTACTCAGGCCCTCAATAAATTGGATGATGCCCACCCACATTGGGGAGGGCAATCTGCTTTACTCAGTCTACTGATTCAAATGCTAATCTCTTCCAGAAACACCCTCACAGACACACCCAGAAATAATGTTTAACCGGATATCTGGACATCCCATGATTCAGTCAACTTGACCCATAAAATTAACTATGACAATACCTTTACATCCTCACTGTAATTCTGAATTTTAACTGGTACCAGCTGAATAAACTTTGATCTGAAAAGATTTCATCCTATAGAGTTCATAGAAAGAACTGTGTTTTGAAAAAGACTGTAATTATATCAGTAATCTGGGAGGTGGATCATGGCTAGCACATTTTTGACCTCTAAGGATGTGTTCTCTGGCTCCAAAATGGACTTTGGAGAACGGGCAAACTGATCATCTCTTGGAGGGAAAAAAAAAAAAAAGAAGAAAGAGAGAGAGATTTACAGGATTTCAAAGATACAAAGATAATGACCACATAGTAGATAGAAACATAGATCAATACTTGTTTATCAAATTGTAAATAGCCTTCTCTTTCCCCAGCACCATGGCCATTGTGTTCCTGGGAAACCTCATGTCATTTAACATGCACCGGGCAAGTAGGGTTCACTGTACTCGCTACAACAGCTCTGTTTCACTGGTGCAGCTTAGCTCAGTGAGAATTCTGCAGACAGACTTCAAGCAGGGCTGAGCTTTGTCTTTCATGGATGTGTCTTCTGAATTTCAAGATGAACACACCATGAATAATAACCAGTGCCTTTCGGTGATGGTACGTGACACTACGATACACTGGAAGTCTTTTTTTTTTTTTTAATTTTCTCAGAGCTGCACTATGTCATTGTGTTTATGTCCTAGAAATTATTGGGAAATATTAGGGCTTTCTTTTTTTAATCTAGTTTTTGAGTGACATATGTAGAATGTAGAGTAGATCATATGTAATATTCTATGTGACACATGAACAAGTTGAAAAGGATTACAAAGTTAATAAAGGGTGAGAAGGCTCAGGTAAAGGGAAGGAAATGGTAAGAAAGAGATTTTTATAATTTATGAAGATGTGAGGACTTTTTTAAACCAAAAAAAGTATCAAGAGGTATTTAGTTAGCTCTGTTCTTCACGAAGTTTTGCTTTATGTGCTCCCAAATAAATCACAACAATAATAACAATGATAGTTAGTACTTATATAGTATTCACTATGTGCTACTCAGTATTTTACCCAGATTTTAATTTGTGTAATCCTCACAACAACTCTATGGGATGGCTACTATTATTATCCCCATCTTATAACAAGATGACAATACTGAGGCATGGAAAGGTTAAGCAATCAGCCCATGGCCCACAGTAAACAGTGGTGCATACATTAGCACTCAGGCAGTACAGCTCTGGAACCTGTGCTCTTAACTGCTATGCCACACTACTTGATTAATAATTTTTCCATTTGTACAGAACTTTCCAGTCTAGAAGATACTTCTACTTATGTCTTATATATTATCTCTTATGTATAAACAGGAGGTGAATTTTGCAGGTCGGGACATTAAGTCTCAAAATGACTCCAGATGTCACAGAGCAAGCACGTGCAAAGCCTGGACTCAAATATAGATCTTCTGAAATTAGGCCCACACTCATTCTCCTAGTCCACAGTTCTCTCTTTAAAGTCGAGTAAGACTCTCAACCAATAGTTCCACTTTGTGGGACCTAGTCTGTGAAAACACTTATCCAAGGGTGCAAGAATATATGTAGAAGAGAGTTCTTTCAAGCACTGTTAGTGATACAAAAAACAAACAAACAAACAATTGTGAAATGATCTAAATGTCTATCAGTAGGGAAATGGTTCAGTAAATTACAGTACAAACATAGCATGGTATCTTGTGTTAGGAAGTGGGTTTATAAGCATTGGTATAGAATGGTGTTTGTGTAATATTTTTTAAGTGAAAAGAGCAAGTTGCAAAGAGTAAATATAGCACAAAACCATTATTTTTAAAATCTTGGATACATACGTAGGTTTTCATTCTTTCATTAAATAAATATTTACTGAGCACTTACTTTGTACTAAGAGCCACTTTAGAAACTGGTGATGTGGTACTGATTAAGATCAAGTCCGTGACCCTCATGGGTGATGGACTCTAGTGAGAGAGAAATCGAAGAAGGAAGTAAGTAAATACTTGCAGATTATTGCAAGTGCCTTGGAGTAAAAACCAATCAGCCTCTAGGGTAGGGGTGGGATGGCTATTTGCGGTTGTGTAGGAAGGGATATCTGAGAAGGGGTACCATGTGAAGATGCCAGAGAAGAGTGTCCCAGAAAAGGGGACAGAAAATTGAAAGTCCCTGCGTGGAAGGAGCTTCTTGTAGCCTAGAAAGGCTAGTGAGCCCAGGGTGCGGGGAGTGAAAGGAAGGGGTTTGGAAGTGGGGCAGATCATGTAGGACCAAAGGGGTTGGATTTGAATCCAAATGGAAAGTCAATGCAGTCCATTAAACTGCATTTTCATTTAGCATTTTAAAACAATTCCTCTGCTGTTGGAAGCACGGAGATCAGTCAAAAAGTGAATGCGGTAATCTAGGTGAGAGTAGAGGGTGGCTTACACTAGGGTGGTGCTAACGGACACTGTGAGAAACAGTAGAATTTGAGATATATTTTGAAAACAGAATCAACAGGATTTACTGATGCATTAGGGTGTGAGGGAGAGTGAGGAACCCAGGCTGACTCCCAGATTTTAGTCTGAGCAATGAGATGAATGTTGGGGCCCTTTAGTGATAGGGAAGCCCTGATGCCTCAAGGAATGGGAGGAGGGGTTTGGGGAGTAGGGGTGGACGAGAGTCAAGAGGCCTGCTTTGGACTTGTTAAATTTAAGCTGCTTATTTGGAATACAAGTAAAGATATAGGAGGTGGTTGTATATCCACATGTATGTGTTACCTCCCAAGAGTTGACTGGAATGGGAAAAAGGTGAAGTGGAACTTACACTTTTTCTTCATAAGCTTGTGGATCTTTAAAAAAAAAATTTTTTTTACAGTAAGCTTCTGTTTCTTTGATAATTTTTAAAATTCAAAAAGGAAAATGTGTATAAGTGGAAATATATGCATTTGTGTAAAAGAGAGAAAAGTCTGGAAAAAGAAACATCAAACTGTGAACAATGATAACCCTTAAGCAATTTAAAATTTACACTTATGTATGGATTGGCTTTTTTTTTTTAATTAAATAAAGAGCCTGTAAAACCTTTGTAGTTTCAAAAAGGAAGTCAATGCAAGTAAGAGTGGGTTGTGGTCTCTGTACCACCTCTGCTTCCAGCAGGAACCCAAGGCAGCTGTCTCCTTCCTGCACCCTGAGGTCTCAGTGCCCCTCCTTTCTTATCCATTTCTTATCCATTTATGCTCTCCTCTGCCTGGGATTAATAACTGCACTCTTCATGAGAAAGACTCATCCCTGTGTTTAACTTTATTGGTTAACAAAGAAAATCCATCTCTTTCTCGCTCTGTCTCTCTCTTTTTTTTTTTTTTTGCTGGGGAAGATTTGCCCTGAGCTAGCATCTGTTGCCAATCTTCCTCTTTTATTATGTCAGCCACCACCACAGCATGGCCACTAACAGAATAATGGTGTGGTTCCATGCCCCAGAACCAAACCCGGGCTGTCAAAGTGGAGCACGTCGAACTTTAACCACTAGGCCATCAGGGCTGGCCCCATCTTTCTCTTTGATAATAAAGACCAAATCCACAAATTGGAAATCTTAACAAATTCGGTTTGTGAAACCATAAAGCTGAAGGGACCCGGAGATTATGTAGCCCTGATACCGAGCAATGGGCTCACTTTGCTTGCTGCGATCTGAGCCAATTAATCACAATGAGTTACGGATTGAGAGAGGAAGCTTTAATTTGATTAGCTGGCATAATCGGGAAGATGGCAGACTAATGTCTCAAAAAATCCATCTTCAAAAATTACAGAATCTTGAGTAAGAAAGGGGTTTCCTTCAGGCATGATGGACTCCAGGATCTTTTATTATTCCTTTTTTTCTGTCAGCTGTGAAGGATACCTTGTAGGTGTGTTTCCTGCCTGTGGGCAGCCTATTCCTGGAGAGAAACTCATAGAACAAAGTTTTAATTTATCAACCTATCTGGGAGTACACACGTAAGTGGAGGCCATAAATCAGGAGAACATGTCAATTTTTTAGAGTATGTGCGGAGCAGCGAGTAGTCACACAGAGGAGGGGCTGGGGCCATTTAGTGTAACAAGATGGGCTCACTTATGCTCACTTACAGCCCAACTCTTTCATTTTACAGATGAGGAAATCAAGATTCTGCAAGAGCAAGGGATTTTGTCTAGATCCCAGGTGAGTTATAAGGGTGGTAGCACAGTCTAATGAAGCACACTGCCGCTTTGCAATCAGTCAGACCCCCACAATCAGTCAGACTTTATCATCAAGGTACCATGGTAGTTGAATTCTTCATCAGATGTAACAGCAAAATCCGGGGACTGGTGTGGGGAATGTCCTACCTAAGATCTGGGGAGGATGGATCAAATCTCCCCATCCCATAGCAGAGGGCATGGGTCACACAGGCTGAGCCCCAGCCAGGTTCTTTCTCCATCATACAGTCACCAATTCTCCTTGTGGGTCATTTCACGTCCTCTAAGAAGCAGACGCCAAGATGGGATTAGACGTGCAAGACAGTTAATGGAAGAAACACCTGCAGAGGCAAGAGGGGTAGAGGTGGGGGTTCTTGATCCCCTCATGGCCTGTACTACACACCCTGCCTGGGAGAGGTGGGAGCGTTTCTACTCCCCATGTGGCTTCCACTGAGACCATAGGAGGAGTGGCCTCCTTATTACTGGGCAGTGGTGAAAGTCCTGACGCTCCTCTAGGCCTCCTCTGAGCCTCTGACACCAGCCCAGTTGGGAGAAGGAGACATATTTCATTATTGTAGAATGGGGGTGGAAGTCCAAGTTCCCATGTGGCCTCTACTGACGCCACGTGTCTGGATGGTGGTGGAGGGGGAAAAGGAAAGTTCTAGCACCCCAATTAAACTTCTTTGACACCACCCTGGCAGGGGGCTTGGGGCACCTTGTTACAGCCTGGTGAGAGTGGAGGTCTAGGCTCCCTTAGCTGGTGAGGGTGGGGATGGGGATTTTTCCTGTGGTATTTGGCTGGAGTTGAATGTTTAGTGTCTATAAGATTCTCTTTTGCTAGACTGCACTTTTCTTGGTTTTTTGGCTAGAGAAAGTAGGCTTTTGTTGATGGCTTTTTTATGTGCACTTGTTGCCATTTCTGAGTTGCTGGCTTCTTCAGCTCCAAGTCTGGGTTATATGAGGCAAAAGGAAATTCAAGGAACTCAGCACTGTGTCATTCCCTGTGTCCCAAGGTCTCTAGCCTCTCTTCCTTCTCTCTACATTTAGAGTCTTTTTTGTTTGTGTTATATAGAATGCCCAGGGTTTTTAGCTGTATTTAGCAGGACAAATAGGGAAAAGTACGCCTACTCCATCCTCCTGGAAGGAGAAGTCCTTTTGTAACATTTTCAAAAATGTAAAATGTAAGAATAAAATCTAGTGTCAGCTCAGCCCTTTGTTTCCTTAAGAAGTCCCTGGGCCCTGCAGCTGTCACCACACCAGAAGAGGTGAGGAGGGGGAGCTCATGGGGTTGCTGTCGCAAGCTGGGTCCTCCTGGACGCGGACTCTGAGATGGGGCTCGCATGTAGGAAGTTCAGCAGGGAGCTCTTACGGGATCAACACCTGGGGAAGAGAAGGGAAGGGAGGGAAGCAGGACTGCGGAGAGGCAGATGTCAAGTCTCCATGGAAGCCTCAGCCGACCCTACAGGGCAATCTGAAGATGGGATGAGCTTTCAGAGCTGTCCCGAGTTGGGAAGAGAGGGTCAAGCCTTTTATACTCCCACATCGTCAGTCACAGGACGTGGGGCGTCCTGAAAAGGGGTGTGAACTTTGGCAAGGCTGTTTTCTTCACTGAGGTCATCCCTGGAGGGGGCTGACAGTTGAGGGTGGCCTGCCAGCAGTGCTTCCAGCAGCTGGAGAATAAGTTTGTCAGCCTGAAGGGTGCTCTGGGTGACGTACCACAGCTTTTGCCACGCGTGCCTTTCTGCAATGGGCTAATGACAGAGAGCTCTGGTTGCTATCCTTAAGCTGTGGCCAGACCTGGGGGTTCTCAGTTCCCTACTGATTTTCTGTGTTCTTGATTACTTTTTCAAGAAAGGGGTAAGCCTTGGATGGGGGAAGCTTTCTCTGGCTACAAAAGACTAGACTGTAGCAAAGGGTGCAGTGTCCTAACCCTGTCCTAGCCCCCCGCGTCTGGCTCCCAGCAGCTTTGCTCCACTGTAAACTCTCTTTCTTCAAGACTGAGCTGCCACCTTTAATGGGAGTGTAAGCCGGTGTAGACACTATGGAAAACAGTCTGGAGATTCCTGAAAAAATTAAGACTAGAACTACCATATGATCCAGCTATTCCACTTCTGGGTATTTATCCAAAGAACGTGAAAGTACTAAGTTGAAAGATATTTGCACCTCTCTGCTCATTGCAGCGTTATTCACAATAGCCAAGACTTGGAAACAACCTAAGTGCCCATCAATGGACGAATGGATAAAGAAGATGTGGTATATATACACACAATGGAATACTACTTGGCCTTAAAAAAGATGAAATCTTGCCGTTTGTGACAACATGGATAGACCTTGAGGGTATTATGCTGAGTGAAATAAGTCAGACGGAGAAAGTCAAATACCATATGATTTTACTCATAAGTGGAAGATAAAAGCAACAACAACAACAACAAACAAACACATAGATACAGAGATTAAATTGGTGGTTACCAGAGGGGAAGGAGGGAGGGAGGAGGGTGAAAGGCGTAAAAGGGCACATGTGTGTGGTGATGGATGGTAATTAGTCTTTGGGTGGTGAACATGATGTAGTCTACATAGAAATCAAAATATAATGATGTACACCTGAAATTTGTATAGCGTTATAAACCAATGTTACCTCAAGAAAAAAATGGAAAAAAAAGACTAAGCGGCCAGTCTTTAAAAACATTATTAACATTACTAGTAATATGACTATCATTTACCAAGCATCACTATGTTTCTGTCAATTTACACATTTTATTTTATTGAGTGCTCACAGACACTCTATGTGGATGGTAATATTCTTCCTCATTTTGCAGATGGGGAAACTGAGGCTCAGAGAGAGATTAAATAACTGGCCCTAAATCTGCAAGCTACCAAGAAGCAGATTCAGAATCCAACTCTTGTGCTTTATCCACCAGACTGTGCCATCTGCCTCCCGTTCACTAGGGTCTCAGGCAGCTTAAGAGAGCTATTGTTATGTAGCACGTTGCCTCTATGCTCTGTACAAAATGAGACTGTCACATGCAATTTCAGTTTTAAAAAAGAATTTGGAGGAAAATATTTCAGAATGTTTACTTTGGTTATCTACAGATGGCTAGGGTTACGGGTGATTTTGTTTGCTTCTATACTTTTCAGTGTTTTCTAAAAATTTTATAAGGACATATATTACATGTACAAATAGGAAAAAGTCTTTTAACAAAGAAAATAAACAGTCAGACAAAAAAGATTTTCAGAAACGAAGCCAGCTGTCAGTGGGCAAAGTGTGAAAGAAAAATAACAGGGTCCAAGAATAGACTCAACTTATAGACTCTGCCCTCATTTGTAGAAAGGATTCCATTTATGTACTAGATGAGTTTCTGAAATGTGGATTCTAAATTAGTTTTTTCTAAGGTGAAGCCTATTTTAAATAGGATAGGGAAAGTACTTACATAAGTAAATATTGTAGTAATTTCCTTTGTAAAGTTTATTTGCACTTTACAGTTTACAAAGCGTTTTAATATATACCCTCCAGTTTGACCCTCCCAACATCGATGTGCAAACATTGCTCGCTTGCTTCTTTTTACAGGCACCGAACCAGCCTGAGATTCGAATTTTCAGTACCCTTATCATCACAGCTAGAAAAAAATCCATCTAGTGGGGCCGGCCGGGTGGCACAGTGGTTAAGTGCGCACGCTCCGCTTCGTCGGCCTGTGGGTTCGCAGGCCTGGATCCTGGGCGTGCACCGATGCACCGCTTGTCAAGCCATGCTGTGGCGGCGTCCCATATAAAGTAGAGGAAGATGGGCATGGGTGTTAGCCCAGGGCCAGTCTTCCTCAGCAAATAAAAAGGAGGAGGATTGGCATTGGATGTTAGCTCAGGGCTGATCTTGCTCACGAAAAAAAAATCCATCTAGGACTTAAATTCATGTCTCATGACTACTCAACGTGGTCATCTTTCCACTATACTAGCATTGAATTTAGTTATCTTACAAATAATAATTTCCATGTCTACTTGATGTGAATTTGTTTATACAACATTTCTTTCATTAATTCATCCTAGAGCTATTGAGTGCCTGCTATGTGCCAGGCCTCCTCCCTCGACAAGGGGCACAGCAGTGAGTAAGACAGACAAGATCCTAGTCTCTTGAGTTTAGATCCTGTGGGCCAGGACTTGGGGGCACGGGAGAGAGAACTAACCGAACAGGATCATGTCAGGTGGTGGCTGAGCACGATGGTGACAAGCACTATGCTAGGGCAGAGGGAGACTCATGGGTGTATGGGTGGGGGTCTTTTCAGGAGGGGTCTTCCTGGGGCTTTTCTGAAGGAGTGGTATTTGGGCTGTACTTGGAGGAGGAAGCCAGTAATGACTGGGGGGTTAGAGCATTCCAGTAAGAGGGAACCATAAGAGCAAATGTTCTGAGGTAGTGGGAATGGACTTGGTTTGTTGGAGGAACCATAGGAAGGTCTGTATGACTGAAGTGGGGGCTCTTGTGGGGCTGCTGGACTATGGCTAAGAATTTCCCCGTGACTTATTTTCAGCCTCCCACAGAGCAGGGAAGGCGCCCCAGGTTCTTCCCAGGGGCTTCTGTGTGGGTCACCGCCAGCATGGTCTGGTGGGCTCCAGCCCTGGTCCTGGCCCTGGCACTGACTCCATCCCCTCTTGGGCAAACAGCTCCTTGCATTCTCAGCCTCAGTTTCCCTGCCCACGAATTGCAGAGGTTGTCACTGCCCTTCTCTCCTGCTGAATTCATTTTTTTTCCTTCCTCACAAGATTGTAAGCTCTGTGAAGACTGGAATAAGGTCTCTGTTTTATATCTAACTTCTCCACACTCCCAAACCATCCATCCACCCACACCCAAAAGCACTGAGGCCATTTTTGTTAAATCATCACAGATCAACTGATATAGAAGGTAGGGAATTAAGAAATACACAAGGTTAGAATAAGCTGGATCTGTTGACCAATTGTAAAAACTAGCAATAAAGTTAGTTATAAAAAGGAAAAGAAGGCAGGCACTGCAGCTGCCTTGTGCTGGCTCCCAGCCAGCCCGCACCATCTGGGGCCTGGGGCAGAGCCCCATTCTCCTACCCTCTCCCTCAGTGGTGAGTTGCCGGGAAGAAATGTGCTGCCTTGCCTAATAGGCCCTTTGCAAGTCAAGCCTCGTGGTCTGGAAGTCTTTTGGGAATGAGATTTACCTGCCTGAATAGCCCATATTTCCTACTTATGGCTCCGCCCTAACTACACCTTCGCTGAAGAAATTAGTAAAGGAAGGGGTAGATGACGTTTGCTTAGCTTCACCCTTAGGAATAAAAGAGCAAGCTTTCCAAATTCAAATCTGAGCATTCACTCCCAGATCTCCATGGCTCCCCATCATCCTCAGAAGGAAGATCAATGTCCTTATGAAGCCTTTTAAGGCCCTGCAGTTCTAGCTCCCGCCTCCTCTCCCAGCATTACCCTGACCATTCTGCTTCTCTCGCTCTCTTTCTGCCTTCTCTTAGTCCCTGGCATTGGCCATCCGGGTCTCTCTCCCTGGCTGGGAATTCTGTCCTCCCTTCCCCTTGCCCCTCCTCCTTGGCAGGTGAACTCATTTCTATCCTCATCCCTCACATCTCAGTTTAACTATGATTGCCTCCCAGAGATCCCACCTGGGACACAGGTTCTTCTGTTCATGTTTCCTCAGCCCTCCAAGACCTCCCATCTCTTGCACCTCATTTTAATCTGCCTTTAATGCCTGGCCTGCCTGAGGGCAGGGGCTGTGTTTGTCTTGGTCACATGGTGGCCTTTCTGTTTAGATTGTACGGTGAAATTTAGGGGATCCCTTTAACTTGTTTTTTTGACTCTGGTAATTGCTGAAATGAACAGGGCCTGTGGCTAGGAAGGGGAAGGCAAGATAACAATGAAGAAGAGGATAAAAATATTTTAAAACTCTTACCTATGTCAGGATCTGTTCAAGGCTCTTTACATGAATGATCTTATTTAATCCCCACAATTGCTATTATTATTTTCACTCTGCAGCCAGTCTTGGGGGTGGGGTGGGCGATGAGTATTAGGTGGGAAGAAAACCAAGAAGATGGTGGCAACTTTAAATAGAAAGAAAAGCAGGTTCAATCTGGGGTCTGCTCCAAGAAAGGGAGAGGGCCCCAGGACTCTGGCTTCTGGGCTGGGAAGTGCTTCCAGGTTGCTTTCTCAACAAAAGACAGGGTTTACCTGGTGCTAGGCAAATGCGGGGCACTGGGCTGACATGCACATATGCATGCTTCATCTGACCTGCACAACAGTCCATTGAGGAAAAGGAACTTCAGAACAGTTAAGTCATCTGCTCCATGTCACACAGCTGGATAGTGGCAGAGCTGCAACTTGAGCCCAAATTGACCCCTAACTTAGACAGCTCCGGCTGCTATGACAAATTACCATAGGCTGGGTGGCTTAAACAACAGACATTTATTTCTCACGGTTCTGGAAGCTGAGAAGTTTGAGATCAGGGTGCTGGAATGGTCAGGCTCTGGTGAGAGCCTGGCTTGCAGACAGCTGCCTTCATGTCTTCTTGCTGTGTCCTCACATGGTGGAGAGACTGAGAGCGCTGGTCTCTTCCTCTTCTTATAAGGACACTAATCTCATCATGGGGACCCCACCCTCATGACCTCATCTAAATCTAATTACCTCCCTAAGGCCTTACCTCCGAATACCATCACATTGGGGATTAGGGCTGCAACATGTGAATCTTAGGGGACATGACCATTAGTTCCATAGCAACCCCAAAGTCCACTTGCTTATTGGGGATTCCTAGATGGTCAATGAAGCACCAAGTTCTGGTTCACTTCTTGAGTGTAGCCGAACGCATTTACTTGAAGCGCTGAGGCTATACTAGGGATTTATACAAACGATATACTGCCCAGATCGCAAATCCAAGTCTGTAAGGGCAATGTAGAACCCTCCTTTGTTCCAGTAGGAGACCAACAATTTTAACTGAGATCCCTCAGTTTGGAGGTCCCCAGAGAATTCCTTGAGCACAGCCTGATCTCTTGATCCAAGATATTTTGGGCTAGTGCCCCAAGTAATTTCTCTGCTTCGTGGCTGAGCCTCCGCGCTCTGATATCCACAAAGCCCAGCCTCTTCCATAAAAGCAAAAATTCTTTTTCTCAAATGGAGACTTCTACCCCAGCCACGTGCCCAAGGGCTCTTCTTTCCTACAGTTTCTGCTTCCTGAGCCATTTCATCTCTCCAGATAGGGTGACCAACTCATCCCTGTTTGCCTGGGGCTTTCCTGGTTTTAGCACTGGAAGTCCTCTGTCCTATGTCCCCATTCAGTCCCAAGTAAACCTGGGTGGGTGGTCCTTCTATACCAGAAGAGGGCAGAGGAATATTTTTTCTCATCCACATACTATTTCTTTAGCTCTCAATATATGCAGCCTGTCTGATTGCGTGGCAAACTTTCACCAACGTCCCGGAAATTAGCAGGTTAAGAGCAAAAAATTGACTTGTTCAGACGTGGTTTTCACTTGTTTCATGCCCGCATGTCCCCTTTCGGACACTAGATGGCAGCATCTCCCCCCTTGTTGAAAGAAAGAGGGCCAATATCACTCAACAGGGCTTTCAAAAGTGCTAGCCATCTGGGAAAACCACGGGCCAGAGGATTAAAAGAGAGAGAGAGAAGTGAAATATATATGTTTATGGGACAGACTGGGATAAGCAGATTAGTGAAATGGAAAGTGGTAAAAAGTGAAATATATCAGATTTGGCTTAAAATTCAAGCACTTAGAATTTAGAGTGGGAAGAAACGCATGCTATTTCACTGCAAAGTGGGTCTACTTTCACCATCTGATCCAAACAACATGGCCATTGTGAATAAATTGTATAAAGGAGGAAAAAAGCTAACTGGAGTTAGAGAAGCCAGATGCATGGAACAGAAAATCTTCTGGGCCAACTTAATTATACCTTTGTTTCTCTGGGTGAGAGAACAGCACAATAAGGGGGACTTTGATCCCTTCAGGTGGGTTTAACCAGGCTGGGCCGACTGGCTGAAGACGGGCTGACAAGCTTATGGCAGAGGCCCCTTGTGAGGCTGAATGACTCATACCACCTGCAGAGAGCACAGTTGCCATGAGCTTGCTCATCCTCCTCGAGGAGCTAAATTTATATTCTGAGAAAAGAACACTGTGGTGCTGGAGCTGGCAGGAGGGAGCAGGGAGGAGATGAGAAAGGAGAGTGGCATGATCTTGGGGTGAGTCCCAGCTGGTTTTAAATGGAGTCACATTATAAGGGCTTTGTGAGTGAGCCCAAGGGACGTTTCACGGAGAAAGTATTATCTGAGCAACTCTAGTTTTCTCTTTAAGCATCTGCCCCCTCATAAGTCCCAGTAAATACTAATATGAAATGTATGAAGTCCACAAATTACGCTACTGTCCACCCCCCTCAAAACTTATTTGAGTGAAGGATTAACACGCCGTCCTTCGCAAGCCATACTCGTTAACTCAGAGGATGGTGGAGCTGGACCGGCCCTCAGTGGCCCAGCGGTCCAGGGGCTTTTCAAACTGTTGGAGAGTCTTAGCTCTCCACGGGGTTACCCCAAGGTAACAGTAAACAGTGATACGTTTGATTCTGCACATAGAATATTTAAAATGTCTGAAGAAACTGTTACCACTTTTATTATGGGCTCTGGAAAAATTTAGTTTGAAAAAAAATCCCTTATTAAAAAATACAAGTTTGAAGATCGCAGATCAATTTTTTAGGCCCAGAGGGATGAAGTTAAACAACGGCCTTCCCTAGAGCTGATGATGCAGGATGAGTAAACCCAAGTGGACACGGCTGTTCCTGGCAGAGCCCCATCAGAAGATACACTTTTCCTGTCCTGGATCCCAAGTCTTTTGAACTCAGAGGAAGGTCTTTTGACTCAAAAGAGGTCTCCAAGTTGTGAGCCTGGAATGGAGTCACCAGTGTCAGAGATGAGGAAGTTTTGAGGAGAGAGTTCTGTAGAGGCATCACCAAAGGTGCTTCAACTCAGACATCGAAGATGCTCTCGTCCTTCAGAGATTGGGAGTTTGATGCCTAATGAAGTCGTATCTGCTTTTTCTTAGATTCTTTGGCACTGGAGGAAGGTTTTCACTCTTGTGCCCTGGTGGTGGGAGTCTGATAGGGTATGAGCTGAGGACAACTCTCTGCTGCAGGGCTGCTGGGAATGTCCCAGACTGGATAGAAATGTGACATAAGTCGTGGGGGTAGTAGAGTGGAAAGCTTGCTGAACAGGAGGAAGAGAGACCTAGACCCTTTAACACCTCTGAGACTCAGTTTCTTCACCTATAACATTAGGGATAATAATAGGGATTCTATCTACCACTTAGGGTTGTTTTGAGAAACAAATCAAATGATGGATGTGACCAGGTGTTTTAAAATAGAAAGTTGAACGTTAAAAGTAGCTGACAGTTTTTGAGCACTTGCTGTATTAAGCACTTTACCATCCAGTTCTCGCAGAAGGACCTGTAAGAATCAATGAGACCTTAACACAATGAATGTGGGAGTCCTACACTGTACTAGCTAAGAGCAGGGACTTGGGTATCACATGGGCCTGGGTTTGGTTCCACACCATTGTGTGAGGCTGAATGGATTTCTTAACACCTCTGAGTTTCAGTTTCCCCAACGGCTTATAGGATTGTGGTTGTACAGATTTGATGAGATAATGCATATAAAACATTTAGCAAAATTGCTTATCAATTGCCTACAAATATCAGCTTATAAAGGATACGTTTTTGTGAGCTTCTGTTGAGTTCTTTCCTAGTCACTAGGGATATATTGCCATCAAGAGGGCCTTGTGCTTGCATCTGCCCTTGAAGTGTGTCCCACCTAACTGGGAGGGAAGACATAAACGTGGGCAGATCACTAACGTAAGGCTGTCCGTAAAAAATAACAAGTAAGTGATCCAAACTTTATATATTTTAAGGAATTTAGAGTAAGGAGAGAAGTAACTTCCAGCTAGGGGCAGGAAGATTTTTTGGAAAGCCAATTTTATGTCCATACGTTTGATTTTTTTGTCCCCCTCAAGGCAATCACGTAAGGTAAACCACGGATAATCCTAACGTCTTGTCCTTGTTTACTCAGGTTTTCTGCAGGTCTCATAAACTGGATACAGTTTGCCTGGGTTGACCCAGGCTATTTGTGGGTAAAACATGGAGTAGAGCAGAGCTGCTCAAATTTGAGTGTGCTCAAGATCAGCTGGAAGGCTGTTAAAAAGTCCACAGACCCCACCCCAAGAGATTCTGATTCAGTAGGTCTGGGGTGGAGCCCGGGGGTTTGCACATGGGTCTGGGGACCATATACGGTGAGCAGTGCTAGGATGAGAGTGGTCAAGGGCTGCTCTAGGACTGGAGCACACACCTGGGTCTCCTGTTTACTGGTGTGATCTCCAATTTGCTCCTAGAACCTGGACTTGTCCCTGTTCAAACAACCCTACTGCTTACCTCTTGGGCGACCTGGGGAGAACTTCTCAGGCTCTCAGAATGTCCATTTCCTCGTTTGAAAGTGGGAATGATATCTACATCACAGGGTTGCTGTGAGAATTAGTGAGATAACATAAGGAGAAGCACATTGCACAGTACCCACTTGCCTTGGAGCCTCCCCTTCCCCACCACAGAACCCAACAACCTCTCCATCCTGACTTCTCTGAACTCTATCTCTGGCCTGCCATGCCTATGGTATATGTCTGTCCCCATCTGTCGTGGCTGATTCCTTCTGGTCCTGTAGCCTCTTCCAGGACTTGGCCTGACACACCTGACTTACACGTCTGTCAGCACTCTTCTCATTCACCCACCACCCAGTCCTAGTTCCTCCTTCTCTGTCTTTCTTGTTGAGATTTTCTTAGTCAGTTCAGGCTGCTATGAGAAATAGACTGGGTGGTTTACAAACAACAAACGTTTGTTTCTCACAGTCCTGGGGGCTGGAAGTCTGAGATCAGGATCAAAACCTGGTGATAGTCCTTTCCCTGGTTGCAGACTGCCAACTTCTCATTGTATCCTTTCATGGAAGAAAGAGAACTAGCCCTCTGGTGTCTTCTTATAAGACCACTAATCCTATTCATGAGGGTGCTACCCTCATGACTTAATCACCCCAAAGGCTCTACCTCCTAATACCATCACACTGGGGATTAGATTGCGACATATAAATTCTGGAGGGACACAGACATTCATCCCATAACACCTACATGTTTCTGAGAATATTCCTCTCCAGATGTTTTCACATACAGATATCTGAACTCTGAGAATGCTTCTTGATTATTATAGTTAAGACTCTGGTGTCCAGAATGACTCAAACCTGGGAAGTTCTATTTTATAGTGGATGTATGTCATTTTGACTGTTCTCTCTAGTCAGTCACAAAATGAGCACGTGAGTCAGGCTAGGCCCCTCATTGTACTTCACCCTCTTGGCCACAATAATTGGTCAATGGAATGAGCATTGACCAAGGCCAGGTCAGTCAAAGGTCTTCCCTGGGACTTCTCATACAGTGATTAAGAAAATCTGATATCGCAGGTTATGGAGTGTGGTAGATGGTACTTTTCAAAGATGCTCACAACAACATCTCCCAGACTACAGCTCTTTTTACTATGTGACTTTTTCAGTCCTCCTATTGAGAAGTAGGGTTTATGTTCCCTCTGCTTGAATTGGCATAAGTTTGGGACTATAGTGGAAATAATGCTTTGTGATATCTGAGGCTACGTAATAAAAGACAATGCAGTTTCCACCTGGTTCTCTTGGGATATTTGCTCTTGGGAAACCCAGCCACTGTGCTATGAGAAAGCCCAAGAAGCCACATGGAGAGACATGGATAGGTGTTCTAGGCTGATAGCCCTAGCTGAGATCCCGGTCACCAGCTAACATCAATCACCAGACAAGTGGGTGAGGGCTCCCTCAGATGATTCCAGATCCCAGCTGTCACCACCCCTAGCCTTTGAGACCCAGCTGATGCCACAAAGACTAAAGATGAGAGCCCTGCCCAAATTATAATGGTAATAAGTATTATAGATTCGTAAGCAAAATAAATGATTGTTGTTGCATTAAGCCACCAAGTTTAGGATGGTTTGTAATATAGCAATAAATAACCGACACATGGAACTTGGGAATAAGAATTTGGAATTTCCAGCAGCCGTGTCAGCTATATGAAGAAAATTTATTGGTGGTAGGGGAGAACAATGCCAAGCAGAGATAAAAGTGAAAAAAGAGAGAGAGAGTTCCAGTGATGGTGATGTCCCCAAATTCAGTCCCTGAAATCCTCAGATCTGCTTCTGCGGCTTTTCCACTCACACTGGGAGCTACCTACTCCAGTTTCCTTCCACAAATCCCTTTTCTGACTTAGAATGGTTTGATTTGGGTTTCGACCACTGCTTGCACGAAGAGGTCTTCCTATGCTTGTTTCCTTCAGAATGTGTTCTACGTCATTTCTATTCAAGGTGTGGTGCAAAGATCAGCAGCATCAGCCTTAACTGGGAGTTTCTGAGAAAAGCAAATTTCCAGGCACCATCCCAAACCTACTGAATCTGTAGGGGTGGGGCCCTGGAATCATATTTTGACAAGCTCTCCAGGAGATTCTTCTGCATATTAAATTTCAGAAACTCACTCTACGTTATAGCAGTGCCTCATTTTTTTTACCCTCCCTAAAGTATTGGTTAGAGGATGATGTAAATGACAGAGGATCCTGAGGGTCGCCTCCTGACTCTGTCTCTCCCCTGTATCACTCATATGAGCTGCATCCCAGGAGTGGGGGGCTGTTCACAGGGGAATGGATGAGGAAGTGTGGATGATGATGACACTATATGGGAGTCATTTTCCCATGGAGATTACGGATTTGAAGTTGTTAAATCATAACCATTTATTTGCTTTATAGCATTTGCTGGGACCTGCCTATGTGTTGGGAGTATGTCTTAGGTATTGACACAATTCCTGTCCCCAAGGTAATTAAAGCTTAGTTTTAGAAAAACAATATGAATAAAGGAATATAATAATGCACTGTTTATAGCTCATGCCAAAAGCCAAATGACAGACACAGCCTGCACCCTGGATGCCCTATATAACCACCATTTCAAATATTTTGTTCCCTGGTTCCATACACTATCAAGATGTCCGCCAAAGTCCAATTTTTGAGCATTCAAGCAATGTTTCCCAAACTGTCTTTCACATCTGTCAACAGCACAAAATTCTACATCTACATGTCCCAATTTTGGGTTCAGAAATATAGTCTCTATAGATAGGTTTTTAATGAAAGGAAAGATAAATTATCGTCTAGTGGTGAAGCCAAGAAAGGACTTGCAGAGGATGTAAAATTAAGCTGTGTCTAAAAAGATGGGCAGGACTTGGATTCTAACCGAGAAGGGGAGGGCGGCGTGGGGGGGAACGTGTAACCTGAGGAGAGCTGAGGAAGCCCTGGGAGAGCAGCCAGTGGGCCTGTGAGACCCATCAGAAAAGTTGGAGAGAAGAAAAGGTAGGTATTGTATTTGTCCCTGTAAGTTGTGGGGGACCACAGGAAATGGGAGAGTGAGCGCTTGTGATGAAAATGATCTCTGAGAAGATTATTCTGACAGCAGTATCCAGGATGGGTTACACAGACCGGAGACTGCTAAGGGACTTCTCTTAAGGCTTTGCTGTGTCTCATGTCATTTCTGTTCCATTCTGTGGGGAGGATGGCACTTTGCTTTTCAGGACCTTTAATCCCATATAAAAGTAGTTCCAGGTTTATTTTAATTGCAGTCTTAATCACTCTCTTTCTCAGAAATTTGTTCCTTTTAATACGTGCTTCAAAATGCTGACAATCTCTTTCTAACCTATGTACAATTTATCCTGCATCTTAG